>NC_081409.1:661508820-662108820 GCF_030272615.1 Cryptomeria japonica | reverse complement strand
CAAATCGAATCATCCTCTAATCCAATTTAACCCCGCATTAAGGTTACATGCCTTGTGAAATTCCACTTAGACCTCATCATTAATCAATTGGCTCTCATTATTGAAGGGGAATCCTCTCCAAGTACCTTTTGCCTAATCCTTTTGAGTTGATCAAGACTCTTCACTCATGTCTTTACTTTTCTTAGGGTCATTAGTCAACCCTTGGTATAAGAGAGGCTTTTTAATCATCAATCCAAGGTCTAAATTCTACACAACTTGGCCATCACCTTACTTGTGGTTGCATCCACCACCTAAAATCCTCATCCAAGGACTAAGGTGTCAAATCCTAATCAAATCCAGGCTCTAATTCAAGAACCATACCAATCAACAAAAGCCAAAATTCCACAAATATCTTGCTAAGTCCTCTCATCACAAATTTCACCCTCCAAACTTTTCCAAGGTTATTTGTGTATGGTCACAACTTGATCCCAAAAGAGAAAGATGGCTGAACAACAATATGGCATGCCAGACATTAGTGCCCTATATGAAGATCCCACGCAAGATCCTACACAAACTAGGCAACCTAGCAATCAAGATCAAAGCCAAAATCCTAACATGGTTAGCGAAGATGAACTCTCTCCGGAAGTGCAAACTTTCCTAGAGGATTCTTATAACCAAGAGTTTTGCTCTTGTCCTTATGACCCATCTATATCAGTTGCACCCTACCCCCTGGGATTTGAGATCCCCAAATTCACCAAGTATGAAGGCAAAGGAGACCCCCACGACCATGTCTGAGAATTCCACATCTTATGCCAAGAAGTCTCCTATAGTGACCTTTATCTTCACAAGATCTTTCCCAAGAGTCTCACGGGAGACATCCTGGTATGGTTCTCATCTTTACCATGAGGTTCCATTGTCTCCTTTCCAGACTTGACAGAAAAATTTGTGGCCCACTATGCTTAAAACATGGTTAATGAGGTTTCTATGATGGACCTATGCAATACAAAACAAAGGCTCGGAGAAACCTTTGCCAATTTCCTACAAATATGGTGACATCTTATCAAACAATTCCAGTGGGACATGCCAAAACAACATCAAATTGAGCTATTTCAAAAGAATCAAATCCTTCCAAAAATTAACCGATAAGGGCCTCACCCTTGAACATGTCTTGATGGAGGAAGGAACCTTGAAACATTACTAGAAGTCGACACAAAGTTCTCTCTCTTATCATAATGACAAGCCAAAATTTTGGTCTAAAAACAAAAAACATGGTCAATGATGGTGTAACTGATGCAAAGTGGGTCCAAACCATGGCCGCTCCCCCAAAATCCACCACCAATAATCATCAATTCAATAATCAAAACAATCAAAATCAATCCCAAAAACCTCACAACAATGTCTCAATCCAAGGACGACCACCATGATCAAATAACCAGACTCCAAGAGACTTCACTCCTCTGGTTGAGCCTATTGAAATGGTGTTTCAAAAATTTGTCCAAGCAGGTGTAGTGGTTTTTCCAATCACTCACCCATTTGACCCCAATCAACCTAAACCAAGATGGTATAATGAAAATGAGTATTGTGAATACCATCATATCAAGGGACATGACACACAAAAGTGTATGAAACTAAAGATCTACATACAAGATCTCATTGATAGAGGTGAAATTGAAGTAGCAAATGCAAAACATGGTAATAATAATGACAAACTCAAAATGTACCAGGAACCCTTCTCGAAGCATGATGAAGGAAAAGGCTCATCATCTAATGCAATGGGTTATGACTATGCTAATCACATAACCAGCTTTGATTTTTTAGTAGGTCGCATTGAACCTGTAGACAATCATGTCAATGTCATAACCATCCAAGGAGTTAATCCTCCTTCTTCCCAAAGCAGACCAAATCCTACTAGGATAGTCATTCAAGGCACCACACCTTCCACCTCCCATTCCTAGAATGATTGCAATGTAACTACACACTGAGGTAAAGTCACCATCCAAGGATTCCCTCCCCCACCAAATCCACTGCCCATGTCTTCCACCCGCTAATATGACCTCCTAGACCAACTTGGGAAGACCCCCGCTCAGATCTCCATTTTGGAACTTCTTAAAACTTCCCCGGTCCATAAAGAAATTTTGGAACAAGCCTTTCTCAAATCACACATTCTTGATAACATCAACGACACCCAATTCCAAGCCCTCATTGGAAACTTTGCTACCCAGCAGCACTTGGTATTTACCTCCAAAGATGCTCCCATAGATGAAGACCATAACAAACCTTTGCACATCAAAGCTCTTATCCACAAGCATAAGGTCAAATGTATCCTGATAGATGGTGGATCCAGGCTTAATCTGTGTACATACAAATTAATAAAACAATTGAGACTTTTTGAGGATCTGATAGAGACATTAGGAAGGATCACAATAAAGGCATATGATGATGGGGAAAGAATTTCAAAGGGCATGATCAACTTACCTCTTCAAGTGGGCCCCATTACAATTGAAACTTCCTGCCAACTACTAGATCTTGATCTCCCCTACAACATTCTCCTTGGGTGGCCATAGACTCATTCCTTGCAGGCCGTACCCTCCACCTATCACCAATGTATCAAATTCCCCTATAATGGAAGAGAGATCACTATCAAAGGTAATCCCCAACCTTTTCAATATTGCAAACTATTAGAGGGGAAGCATCCGTATCATTGTCCACTAAATAGACTCTCGCCAATGCCCCCATATGACACATCAAATGTTGCCTCCACTTCATCCCAACTGGATAATCAAATCAAGATCTTGGACAATGCCTCTGGAGAATACAAATTGGAGGACATCTTGTTAATAGGCAACCTCCCTCACTCTCCTAAGTCATTTGGCAAACCAAAGGAGCTCATAAAGGACCCGAAACTTGTCATACAATGCCAAAATACCACCTTCCAACAATGGGGCCCACTTAATGAGGAGAGTCCTGAAGAAGCATATGTCTCTTCCTGGTTGTACAGGGAAGAGGATGATGAGCCAACAAAAGTACCCAAAAGCATCTACCATAGTTGAAAAAATGGTATACAAAGGATACGGCCTAGGACCAGAGGAAAAAGGAAGAAAACCACCCATAAATCCTATCTCCTACAAACACAAAAGAGGCTTAGGGTATGCCCTGATGCCTAAGATCACTATCGCTGGTGCCCCTTCTAGTCCTTCTTTGGATATTGAAAGCAATGATGAAGAGGAATTCCATGAAATGCCTTATGAATACGAAAAAGATATCTTCTTTGACGCTTACATCAGTACCATCACCCCCTTAACCCCTCCCACTTCACATGAGCTACATCTTGTCCATCCTGAACTCATTGACTAGGGCCAACGAGACAAACCCACTTTGGATATCTGTGTCAACGATAATGCTCTCATTGCTCTCCCGACGACGCAAAATCTGAAAGATTGTAGCAAAATTGAGGGTATTCAACTACATGAAAAGGGATACTTTGGTAATCAGGACAATGCCCTTAGCCACAAAAAAGATAATAAAAGGAAAAGACATGATTCCCTAGGTGAAAACCTCCCTGAGGCACCTTTGGATGAACAAAAAATAAAAACAAAGGGCGTATCCGAAAGTGAAACCCTGGAAAAGGCACTTGATGATGAGGGATTTGACCTCCCTACCATTGGTTACCTTCCACAGGACAAATCAAATTTACTGATAGAAGAAACATACAACATCACAATGGGCACCGAAGCCATCCCACAAAATGTGCTCATTGCCAAGTCCCTCACAGAAAAAGAGAAACAAGATTTCATCAACTTCCTTACAGAGGTAAAAATTAATTTTGCATGGTCCTATGCCAATATGCCAGGGTTGGATCTTGCCTTGGTGGTTCACAATCTTGCTGTTTGCCCATATACAAAACCTATAAAACAAAAACTATGCAAAATGCACCCACATATTGCTCTCCTGGTCAAGGAAGAACTCCAAAAGATGTTAGATGCAGAATTCATCAAACCTATAGACTACGTTGAATGGGTCTCTAACATTGTACTTGTCGGCAAACCTGCTGGGGGCATCCGCATCTGCATAGATTTCTGAGATCTAAATAGAGCTTGTCCTAAAGATGATTTCCTACTCCCCAATATAGACATGATTGTGGACCTTACAGAAGGATATGAAATGCTATCGCTAATGGATGGGTTTTTTGGATACAACCAAATCAGGATTGCAAACGAGGATCAACATAAAACTACATTCACAACACCATGGGGGACTTTCTGTTATCGGGTCATGCCTTTTGGCCTTAAAAATGCTAGAGTTACATATAAACGTGAAATGACAACAATTTTTCATGACCTCTTGCACAAAATTATGGAGGACTATGTGGATCATCTGCTAGGCAAATCCAAGACAAGACAAGAGCACATCCCTATTCAAAAATAGATCTTCGAAAGATTAGAAAAATACAAGTTGCACCTAAATCCCAAAAAGTGTGTTTGGCATCACATTGGAAAAACTACTAGGATTCATTGTTTCTCGTAGAGGCCTCGAGGTTGATCCTGCAAAGGTAAAAGCTATTATGGAAATGCCTCCACCAAAAACTCTCAGACAACTGCGCAGTCTCTAGGAAAAACTCCAGTCTGTCAGGCATTTCATTTCACAGCTAGTAGACAAGTGCCATCCATTTGCACACCTATTGCTTAAAGACACAAAATTCAAATGGGATTGCTTATGTCAAAAGGCCTTTGAGAAATTAAAAGAATATCTAGCATCACCTCCAATTTTGATGCCACCTACCCTTGGAAAACCTCTCATTTTGTACATATGTGCTACTACAATGGCATTGGGGGCATTACTGGTGCAAACAGATGATCAAGGGAAGGAACACGCCATTTACTACATCAGTTAGACATTGGTAAGATATGAACTCAATTACACCCCCATTGAAAGAACATGTTTGGCATTAGTGTTTAGCACACAAAAGCTTCGACACTATATGCTGAACAACAAAACAAAGCTGATTGCCAAGATAGACCCGCTTAAATATCTCTTGTCTAAAGCTGCTCTCATTGGTAGAACCGCTAAATGGGTCATCCTCTTAAGCGAGTTTGACATTGAATACATGGATAGAAAGGCAATCAAGGGACAAGTTATTGCAGATTGGCTGGCTGAAGCTCCACTTCCAAGTGACCATCCTCTTCTCACAGAATTACCAGATGAGTTCATTATGGCTATCACCACATCCCCCACATGGAAATTATACTTTGATGGCTCTTGCACTCAAAACGGATCGGGGGCATGAATATTATTGGTTACACCTCAGGGAGATGGCATCCCCAAATCATACAAAATAGCCTTTGCATGTACCAATAACATAGCAGAATACGAGGCACTCATCACAGGTTTGCGTCTAGCTATCCACTAGAAAATAAAGGAGTTACAAGTTTATGGTGATTCTCAGCTTGTTATAAAGCAAGTCAATGATGAGTACTAGACAAAAGATGATAAAATCCTTCCTTACCATACCATGGTTGAAAATATTAAGCAACATTTCACAACAATCACATTTAATCAAATCCCATGAACAAACAACAGGGCTACAGATGCAATGGCCACCATTGGCTCCCTCCTTCAAATGCCAGCACAGAGTCAGAAGTGCGAGTTCTTGGTCGAGCAATTATTTATACTAGCATATGACCTACTAGAGTTTGAAATGGTGTGTGTTCTCGTTGGTCCTAAGTCCCCTTGGTACCAAGAAACCTTTGCTTTCCTCAAAGACAACACCATTCCCCCACATCTCACAAAAACCCAACAAAAAACCTTCATCCGTCGATGTGCTCGTTACACTGTCCTTGGAGACACCCTATTCAAAAGGCATTTTGATGGTTCCCTCCTAAGGTATTTAGATAAACAAGAAGTGGAATGGAAATTACATGAAGTACACAAGGGTATCTGTGGGGCACACTCAAGTGGGCTCACATTGGTTAAAAAGCTTTTGAGAATAGGATACTATTGGCCTAAAATGGAGGTAGATGCATATAATTATGTGAAGAAATGCATCCCTTGCCAGCAACATAGTGACAAAATTCATGCACCGTCACAAGAATTGCAACCATTTATAACACCATGGCCCTTCTCACAGTGGGGGCTCGATCTCATTGGGAAAATCCACCCTTCATCTTCCAATGGACATAAATTCATTATCACCACCACCGAATACTTCACCAAGTGGGTAGAGGCTATCCCTCTTAGTTTCACCACTGGCAAGCAAATATCCAAATTCATCCTGAACTACCTAATATACCGACATGGCATCCCAAAAGTTATCATCACAGATAATGGAAGACAATTTAAAAACTAGGGTATCAAAGAACTCTGCCAAAAATTCAACATCCAACACCACTTCTCCACCCCGTATTATCCCCAAGGCAACAGCCAAGTTGAGGCTTCTAATAAAACCTTAATCAAAATCCTCAAAAAGACAGTCAATGAAGTTGGCCATGATTTGCACCTCGAACTCCATCCTGCTTTATGGGCCTACTGCACCTCCATTTGCACCCCCATAGGTGCTGCCCCTTATTCCTTGGTCTTTGGCTCCAAAGCCATCCTTCCCCTTGAGATCAAGATCCCCTCTCTAAGGGTATCACTGCAAGACATCCTACCAAAGGAAGAATATAGAATTGCCTACTTACAAGAGCTAGAATTGTTAGATGAAAGGCGCCTCAAGGCCTTGAACCATCTTTGAGTATATCAGAACCACTTGCAGATGAGTTATCACAAAAGAGTCAGAACTTGGGAATTCCAAGTTGGTGATCTTGTCCTCATGGAGAGTTAGAAAAATCTACAAGAAAGAGAAAAGAAAGGAAAGTTCGAGCCTAATTGGCTTGGACCATATGTAATCACAGCAAAGTATGGATCAAGAGCTTATCAGTTGGCTGCTCTTGAAGGCGATCCTGTGGATGAACCAATGAATATCAAGCACCTCAAAATATTTTATGCCTAATCCTCAAAAAGTCTTAAAATTGTCAAAAAAACCAAAAAAAATTTTTTTTATTAAAAAATCAAGAAAAATACAAAAAAAATAAAATAATAAAAAGATCCTGAAAAAAGCATCACTTTGGTGAAAACCTGGCAAACAGGCACCATGTGACACAAAAAAAAAAAGAAGAAAAATCTACAAGAAAAAGAAAGGAAAACAATTCGTCCACCAGTGAAAACCACTTTGTGGTGCTATGGACAAGTACCTTGGTGAAAACTCCATACAGGGACCAAGGTAAATAACCAGATCCACTGTCTATCAGGTCAACACTACAAATCACTCTCCGTCCAATCCTCCCATTTGCAACATTCCTTCCCTCTCGCCTTCCAATAAAACACGTGTATGATGATGAGTCTTCACCCGAGTCATGAATAAGGAATGTCCCATTAAACTGAGCTTCTATGCATGTCTGTAAACTTCAAGAAGTCTTGAGAAACAATCCCAAATCCACTAGTCACTCTCTGAAACCATAGAATCACTTACCTAATCCAAAAGCCCACTTTGCCCTAGGGATGATTCCTTCCCTCGCTTGGCAACCTAATCCTTCATCCTAGTTCTACTCTTGGCAAGAGGTATCATTTGGTCGCAAGGAAGTGACTTGTTAGATTTTGTTAGATCTTTTCATATAGACTTGCATCTTTTGCCCTATGACTGCCACTATTTACGACTGCCTGGGTTCTTCCATATCCAGGTACATTATGATAGGCGTATACTGGGGCATATTTCATAATATGGCATGTTTTGGATCCCTCTTGTATAAACCGACGACCTAGTACTAGTGTTTATCAACACTTACCTTCTCGTGTACAAGAGGTATCGGTGTGTTTGAGCATTTCCTTGCATGAACCTACAAATTTGTATTAGTGTTTCTTAACACTTGCATTATTGTGTGCAAGAAATTCCCATTTGTCTACAGAGTTAGTCCACACCCTAGGTTTCTCATGGCATCCTGATTTCTATAATCAGTGGTGCAAGCCACTCAGGGCAACATCAAACTAGGTTGGCTCTCCACATTTGTTGTGCACAAAATCTCACCATCATTCCATCAAATCCTAAACTCAATAATCCCATGGAGTTCTCAATTTCCCCCACTTCCAATCTATTCCATATTCTTTTATCTAAGATCATTGTGTTAATATTGGCATAGTCCCTTTTTTTATTAATTCATTCACATCATGTAGAGTGCATTTCTTAGACAGTGATTTTTTTTCCATAAAACATTTACCATATAAGATTGCATCACATAAATAAAAGATACACTCATCCATATAGCATTACATTTAGATTGCATCATAAATCATTCACACATGTGTATTTATACATAAAGCATAAAAACACTCATCCTACATCCAAAAACTATGTCAACAACACATCATAAACATACATACATAAGCATCCACTCTGCATCACAAAATAGATCAGCATAGCACATCCATGATTGCATCCATATATGACATCATAAGAGAAACAAAAATAATTCATCACAATAAATGCTACACATCATTTGTCACCAATCGAATCATGTATGTATATATATATATATAAAGGAAAATATGTCTGTCATGATACAATGACCCCTCATTTGGGTCCTTTGTGGCATATATGGGCCCCCATGAGGGCCTATCTTCCCCTACAGTCTCACCTCTCCTATTCTTCTTTCCAAACTCTTCACGACTGCTTCATATTTCTTCCTCATTTATCCCTTCCACCTTGATTCTTCTTCCTCTTTTTTCAAGAATTTTTCATCCTTTTTTCGAAAAAATTCTCGAGGGGGCGTACAACCCCCATGCTTTACACTAGGGCCCTTTTCTTCTTCTATCTTCTACACACCGCCAAAATGTAGACACTTAAAAATAATTATCTTAGTTATTTTTAATTCCTCACATAATTAATTTTGATTCTAATCATGTCCTAGACAAGATGAATCCTTTCTGAAACCAGACGCTCTGATTATGTCTTATACAAGATGAATCCTTCCTAAAACTAGATGTTGTGATCAATCATGTCTTATACAGGATGAATCTTTCCTGAAACCATATGCTTTGATCATGTCTTATACAAGATGAATGCTTCCTGAAACCAGACGCTTTGATCATGTCTTATATAGGATGAATCCTTCCTGAAACAAGACGTTGTGATCAATCATGTCTTATACAGGATGAATCCTTCCTGAAACTAGACGCTCTGATCATGTCTTATACAGGATGAATCCTTCCTAAAACCAGACGTTGTGATCAATCATATCTTATAGAGGATGAATCCTTCCTGAAACCAGATGTTGTCATCAATCATGTCTTATACAGGATGAATCCTTCCTAACACCAGATGCTTTGATCATCTTTGTCTTATATAGGATGAATCCTTCCTGAAACTAGATTGAATCTAGATCTTATCAATCGAATCGAACAAGATGTTTCAATCTTACCTACCTAAGCCATCAAGCTCATACTAGAATTTAGCAATTAAGAGTTGGGGCATCCTATCAGATCAATATCATCATCAAAGAAATGAGATTATTTTTTGAATCAATGCATCATCACATGTCACTTCAAAGAGGGGCAAAATGTAGACACTTAAAAGTAATTACTTTTAATTATTCTTAATTCCTCACATAATTAATTAATTAATTATGTTAATTCAATTTCTCCTCAATACTAATTAAATATAGTTAATATTGTCACTATAGTATGTGACTGATTTATTTAATAAATCAGTCCATTTCTTTATTCTTCTAAAAAATTAGATCCTCACAAATCTCCCTCTTAGCTAGTTAATTTCAATTAATTAGTCAACCCACATGATTCCTACAAACCATCTTCTTAATTCATGATTAACCTAATAAAGTCTTCTAGAAACTCCCTAAACTCACTTAACCTTATTCTTCTAATTTTTAATTCCCTCCACTCATTCTCTCTCCTAGTCAAATCCTCCTACAAATCCTAATCCCACCTGATATTTCCTCTAATCCCCCTCCTAATGAGTTGCTAATGGCTAATCATCATGATTAGCCACAAAGTCAACTCCTTGTCCCTTCCATCCAACCACTAGCTTTTAATGCTCTTTTCCTAGGTGAATGTGAGATTTTCAAAATCTCACAATCCTCTAGGCATCTCCTCTCCCAAGGAATTTTTAATTCCTTCTTATTCCTCCAATCCCCATGATTATCCCTTTTTGGATAATTTTAAATTCCTCCTCCCCATTCTTCAAAGAATGTCACATCCCTTCCTCCTGTCAAGGCACATTGGGAATCCTTCCCAATGCACCTTGCTTCTCTCAAGGCACATTGAGAAGCCTTCCCAATGCACCTTTCTCTTCTCAAGGTACCTTGAGAAATCTTCCCAATGCACCTTGAGGAGTGTGGAGACAAGAAATACCTTTAAGGCATATCTCTTGGTCTCCACACCCTCTCTTGGACCTTGTGTGAGCTCACAAGCAATCCTAGCCCTTCATCTTGAGTCCATTCTAGCCATCCATTCTTCCTCTCCTCTTCCTATAAATTGAGGACTCCATCTCTCCATTCTTCATCTCCAAGTTTAGTAATCTTATGCTACCCTTTTGAGCCTAGGAAATCATCTTAAGCAACCTTATCATGTCCAAATCATATCTCATCCATACTTAACCATTTTGTCCATATCATCCTCCTAAAATCCCTTTCATATTGTGCACAACATTGGAGAGCCATCCACATCAAGTTAGCAAGAGGAGCACATCAAGTGAAGCATCATCCAAGGGTACTTTCACTTCATCAAGATCCATCCGAAGGAGAAGGTATCGGTTTGTGAGGTATATGCATTTCATTCTTGTTTTGAGCATTTCAAATTATGTCTTTGGATTTCATGTGATTATATGTTTGATTTTTATATTTGTTATCTAATCCACCTCACAAGTCTTTTCCCCTCTTCAGCCATAACCATCACATACCAAATTTACATCAATAAGTCACATATAAATATAGATCATCAATCTTAGTGACAAGGTTGGCTAAACCCTAAACCCATAAACCCATAATTATAAAAATTACATCACATGATACCACTAGAACAATATTATGATTTAAATTACATATCATGGAACTAAATCAAGTAACCAAACAATTATATTTGTTGGAGATTCCACTAAGACAAAAATCAAACACACTTCACTTGCTAGTAGAAACCCTTAGTGAAAGTTTAATTGGATCCAAATATGACCACCATAATAGCACACCATCTAATGCAAAGTCACCAAATTCTCTAGATATGATCAAGAAGCACTAACAACATGAAAGAAATCAATTCCATAAGTTGGACGCAAAATCTACTGACCAAGTCACCAAAACAGCATACCGATAAAGCTAATTGGGAACGCCAAAAGTCGGTAAATCCAAAAGCTAGCCGGTAAAGGTATAAACCAACTAGTAACCGAACATACCAAAAGTGATAACCAAATCATGAAACCACCAGAATATAGCAAGCATGTAATCATCAGAATAAGCATCGAAAACCGATTCCAAAGGTCTGATCATACCAGATCAGAATCATAGCCAAAGCCAAAATGATCACTTAGACTAACCGAGATATAGTGTTGACATAAATTACAACACTTAACCAAATCCAACATATTGCCAACAATCTCCCCCTTTGGCATTGATGGCAACACTAAATGTGAAAAATATCCAAGTGCCAAGGGATGCCAACAATCTCCAAAACACCACCAAAAGATCTAGTAGTTTTCACATGAATGGCTTCTCCCCCTTTGACATCATTGAAAAAGGATGGATACTAAACCAAGAATACTGAACCAAACAACTGACTACTCCCCCTCAATAGTAGCTCGATCTTCATTAACCTGGATCAGAAAAGTATGTCTGATAAGCTTACCGGATTGATGCATCTTTGCATCCCTAAGTCTCTTCTGGAGGGTTGGTAACCCCTAACTAATCTTTGAGATATTCAAAATTGTCTTTAGGCAATGGTTTCATTAGAATATCTGCAATATGTTCCTTAGTAGGCACATAAATAGATCTGACTTCCTTTGCTTCAACCTTTTTCTTCAAGAAATTATACCTTATAGAAATGTGCTTTGATTTGGAATGAAATACCGGATTCTTTGATATATCAATAGCAGCAGTATTATCATAGTGAATAACAATAGGCTCATCATAACTTACCCTTATATCCTTTAACATCTATTTCATCCATAAAATCTGAGTATAGTTGGTAGTAGTTGCAACATATTTTGCTTCAGTTGTAGACAATGAAGTGTATGATTGTTTCTTAATAAGCTATGAAACCAACTTCTTCCCAATAAAAAATACATAGCATGTCACAAACCCAAGCACTATGGTGCACAACACAAGGAAACCAATGACACACACCTTGCAATAATCCACAAAGATTTGATCTTCAGAATGATTTAGCTTTACATACCTGGGAGTCTTTGAATTTTATTGATTTTCTAACTCATTATGTTTTTCCTATGTCAATGTTGATTTTTTTGATTCTACCAGTGTCATAGATTCACTATTCTGAACTAATTCTTGCATTATCGGTTCAGGTATGATAAATTCATCTTCCTATCCATAATCATATGCTTTAATGTAATTACTACCATGCTCATCCACCTTGACATTTATGCTTTCCATTACCCTATTCAATCTTTTGTTATAACATCTATATGCTTTTCTCTTAGTAGAATAACCTAAAAATATTCCTTCAGCACTTCTAGGATCAAACTTTCCTAATGCATCATCTCTTCTAATGTAACATTTGCTTCCAAATTTTTTGAAATATTTGACAGTAGGAGTATTACCAAACCATAGTTCATAAGGAGTCTTACTAGTATCGCCTTTAATGTGTACTCTGTTGAAAGTGTATACAACGGTATTGACAACCTCTCTTCAATAGATATTAGGTAATTTAGCTTTAGTCATCATAGTCCTTACAACATCCAAAAAATTTCTATTCTTCCTTTCCACCAATCCATTTTGTTGTGGGGTCCTAGGTGCAGAAAGTTGTCTCCTAATACCATTCCTTTCGCACAAGTTGTTGAACTCACTGGATGTAAACTCACCACCATGATCTAATCTTAAGAACTTTATCTTTATTCCTATCTTACTCTCAATCATAGCCCTAAGATTTTTGAATTTCTCAAAAGCTTCAAATTTCTCTTTCAAAAATGCCACCCACATCATTCTAGAATAGTCATCAATAAGTAACATAAAATATCTATCACCTTGAAAACCTTTAGTCCTTTCCGATCCACACAAATTTGTATGATCATTAGATTTATCATGTATAGTTCTGAAATAAGTTCTAACTAGCTTACCCATTTGACATTCTCTACATACCGGATTATGAGGTTTAACAATCTTGGGCAAATCTCTGACAACCGGTATTGAACTAATCTTTACTATGCAATCAAAATTAACATGACACATCCTCTTATGCCATAACTAGCTCTCATCAATCTGAGCAGTCAAGAAAGCCTTCTCACTAGAGTTCAAATGAAAGATATTACCATTGGTCTGATTTTTGAAAATAATCTCCAATCTAGATTTATTAATGATCTTACATTTTTCGTCCTTGAATTGAAAATGAAATCCTCTATCCACCATTTGACCTACACTTAAAAGATTATGCTTTAAGCCTTCAATATAATAAGCATTATCAGTTTTAGTCTTACCATCCAAAGATATTGTTCCTTTGCCTTTGATCCTACATGCCTTGTTGTCTCCAAATATGACCAATCCACCATCAAATTATTGCAATGATAAGAACTTTCTTCTATCACTAGTCATATGATGCAAGCATCCACTGTCTATAACCTATTCATCATTTTCTTACTTCATACTTACTTCATGAAAAATATTTAAAAGAGACTTTCCCTTCATACTTACTTCCAGTTGGTCCCTTAGGAATTCTTCTAGGCAATCAGGGCTTCCATCTCTTCAAGCTCTCTATCTTCTTTCTCAATTTCTTCCATATCCTTAGCATACATCTCTTTCCAATCTATCTTCTATTTACCAGATGCAGATGCTCTAAATGTAGTCTCAATTTTAGCAACACTATGATCTCCAAGTTCTTCAAGTTCAAAAGCAGTCAATTTCCCAAGCAGTGTATCTCTGGTCAAAGAGGTACTTGACATTGTCTAGAGTTCATTGATAGTAGTAGCCTTCATCTTGTAAGCCAGAGGTAGAACTCTTAGAACTTTTGACACTATCTCATCTTCACTGACAGATCCACCACAATATTTGATACCTGTGACAATCTCATTGACTCTATCCATGAAAGAACTTATCTTCTCATCTTCTTCCATCTTTAAAGTTTCATATCTTACTCGAAAACCTTCAAGTTTAGCAATCTTCATAGCCTAGTCACCTTCATAAAGAGTTTCAAGCTTTGTGTAGATCAACTTAACATTCTCCAACTCTATGACATTCAATAGATTTTCATCAGATAGGGTGCGCAACAAAGCTTATTTTGCTCTTACATCATTTTCAGCTCTCTTCTATTCATCAACAGGTGTCGGTGTTCCAGAACTAGGATCATGAGGTATATACCCTTTCTCCACTATCTCCCAAACTTTAGCTCCAAGACTTCTAAGATTAATCTTCATTTGATCCTTTCATATTTTGTAATTTGTACTCAAATCTGGGACTCTTCTTTTGGTAAGGATTGAATGTGGAACTAGATGCACTTGCCATCGGATCTCCTCAAGTGGTTAAGCTTCTGCAGAGAGGACCTCACTCTGATACCAATTGTTGGAATGCATTGATATCGACAGTAAATTGAGAGCGGGGGTGAATCATTTTACTAACAATAACATCAATTAATTCAATTATAAACCTTATACCAGAGCACAAATCAATGAATAATATAACATAAAAGCACAACACACATAACCCCAATATTTTGATGTGGAAAACCCGAAAAGGGAAAAACCATGGTGGGAAACCCTACCCACAATTAGATGAATGTATTGCATATGAATAATTTTAATTGGGTCTGCACATGTAGAAAGGCCAACAACCTAGAGCCCACTGCTTATCACAAAGGGAAGTCTCACTGACTTACAAAAACTTCAGACAACAATCCAAAAAATAATGAACCATGAAAGTAGCATCTACTAATGCCTGATGCATTTTCGGTTAAGCATTGATGTCTGCACAACAATACAAAACCTTTCCAACCTTCACCTCAATGATATGACTATATCCACACTTAATCCTTTCTCTGATAATGCAGACTTAACCAACCATAACCATCACATACCAAATTACATGAATAAGTCATCTATAAATATAGATCATCAACTTTATTAACAAGGTTGGCTAAACCCTAAACCCATAAACCCATAATTACAAAAATTACACCACATGATACCATCGGACCAATATTATGATTTACATTACATGGCATGGATGTACATCAAGTAACCAAATAATTATATCCATCGGGGATTCCGCTAAGACAAAAATCCAACACGTTTTACTTGCCGGTAGAAACCCTCAATGAAAGTTTAACAAGAATGAAATAAAACCACCATAATAGCACACCATCCAATGCAAAGTCACCAAATGCTCAGGATATGTTCAAGAAGAACCAACAACATGAAAGAAACTGATTCCATAAGTTAGACCCAAAATCCACTGACCATGTCACCAAAACAACATACTGGTAAAGCTAATCAGGAACGCCACAAGCCGGTAAAGCCAAAATCTAGTTGGTAAAGGCATAAACCAATCGGTTACTAGAAATACCAAAAGCGATAACCAAATCATGAAACCATGAGAATATAGCAAGCATCTAATCATCTGAATAAGCATCCAAAACTGATTCCAAAGGTCTTATCATACCAGATCAGAATCACAGCCAAAACCAAAATGATCACCTAGACTAACCGGGATACAGTGTTGACATCAATAGCAACACTTAACCAAATCTAGCATATTGCCAACAGTATCATCAAATTCTACACAAACTTACATTTTCAATGAAACCTTCCCGACTTGCCAAAAAATAAGAAGATTTTATAATATTTCTTTTTTGACATCTTGACTCGATGACAAACTCTTTCAAAAAATTAAGGAAATTATGAGCTCTCTATTCCAAAAAAAAGGAACTTTTAAGTATATTTGGCATACTAGAATTTTGGTAAATTTAGTATTCAACAAACATTGCATACAATAAATTCATTGGTTTGCAAACTTGTGATATTGTCAAAAACATCATACTTAACTTAGACAATCAAATTTATTACCACTTCTCTTTTTTGTGATATGACTAAGTGATAGACTCCTTAGATGACCAACTCGTTCAATTTGCTTATTTTTTTTGCAAAACTTAGGAACCATTAGAAACTTAAGGTTTAATTAATGTCTCTTTTTTAGTGCAAAGACTAGATGACTAACATTTTTTTGGTGTCTAACTCTTTTGATGAACCTATAGTTTGCAAACCTAAGGAGATTTTGAAACCATATAAGTTTGGAAGTTCAATTTGTTATACCTTATTTTGGGGAAGTTGAAATAACAAAAATTGATGGCTACAAAAATAAAGGTGTATGATATACATCTTTCTACACTAGTTCAAATATTCTACACCAAAATTAGATTATAGTTAAACATAGTCCACTTCTACGCAAAGAAAATAACCACTCTCTTAGAATGGGCATAAAAATGAGTATGAGAAGGAAAACATTAGAAAGACAAAGAGGCCAATAATAATTTATCACAACAAAATCCTATTTTCGGTCCTTTCACTAAAATGGTACATTAGAGTCCCAACCCATTTTCTTTTATTGATATATCACGACCCATAAAAACTAGTTTATTTTACATTCTTGAAGTAACATAAAAGAAAGGGTTAATAGATTAATAAATTATCATTCTGCCTCACTCGTATGGAATAATAAATACTAAATACAACTTTCCAAAACTTCCAAATAGACCATGTTTATGTACTTTTAATAAGTATAATGAAAAAAATAATTATACTCAAATAAATAATATAATATATTCAATATAAGATATAATAATTATATTAATAATTTCTACAAAAATATTATATATTAAATAGTTAAATAATAATTTAGATGATGAATAATAATGTTGTTATGATATAATATGTATAGTAAGATTACAATAACTATTATTTACTATGATGCTCTATAGTAGTAGTAGAGTTTATAGGAGGTTAGGACAATCTATGTAAGAAAAACAAAAACAACAAAAATTGAATTTGATTTGTTTCTAAAAAGAAAAAAATGGATTTTATTTATTTTTAATTGCCTTAATAAAGATATCTATTGACATTTTTTACATATATTTTTTAAATATAAGTATACTAGTTATAGTTGTAAGCAACATAATGAATTCATTATAATTATAATCTCATAAGCATTATTGATTATATTAAATAAAATAAATAATAATATTATATCAAATAATTAAATATTAATTATTATGATAATATCATATTTATAATTAATATTATCATACATAATAATTGTGTGTGTGACATTGTAATAGTTGCATAGTCAATTAGATAGATAAGATATTCTAACAGACACTATCAAATTATTCATGTCTATTATTATGTAATAGGGAAACTATTGTCAAATACTATAATTTAAAGAAACAATTTCAAATAGTTATATAAATCAATTAAATTTACTATGATGAAAATGAAAAAATAATGATATCATATAAATAATACTATATAACACTATCATCCAACAAAATAGTAGATAATACTATTTATATTCTTTGAAATAAATCTAAAAAAATTATAAATCAGTAAAATTAATCAAGTTACCTATTTTAATTATGGACTCTCATGGATTGATTCTTTACCATTTAAAAAATCCAATAAATCCATTAATACTTATACCCGTCGACAAAAACTAATAATACAACATGAGAAAACAAAAAAAATAAAAAAAATTATCCTTTAGTTCATATTATACCTTGAACCAAATAGGAACCTTTTGAACCAAACATTGCATCGTTGATTAATTATTATGATAACGTCATAATTATAATTAATATAATCATACATAATAATTGTGTGCCTAACGTTGTAACAATTGCTATCAAGTTATTCATATCTATTATGTAATAATGAAACTATTGTCAAATAGTATAATTTAAAATAGTTATATAAATCAATTGAACTCACTATAATCAAAATGAAAAAAATAATAATATCATATAAATAATACTATACAATCTTATCATCCAACTAATCTGATTTTTTTTAATAAATTGATAAAATTAATCAAGTTATCTATTTTAATTATGGACTCTCATGAATTGATTCTTTACCATTTTTAAAATCAAATAAATTCATTAATACTTATAACTGCTGACAAAAACTAATAATACAACATGAGAATAAGAAAAAATATAAAATTTTACATCTTAAAATATGGACGTGGCTAAACTGCTCCAAAATAAAGTTATAAAAGTGGTGAACCAATTTTTGGGCGACCTTACAATATTAAACATTGAACCAAAACGGAACTTTCTCAGCCAAACATTGCGTAGTTGATAAGTAAGTAATCTGAGTTTTTTTAACATTTTAAGAATTTTGGTCGTCGAAGAGATTCAAACATAGGATAAAAAGAAAATGCCGTCTGTTTCAAGATTTGAGTGCGTTCTTTCTCGCAGGCCGAGCCATTTATCATGATAAGGTCAATAGTTCGCTCCATATCCTCGTCAACAAATAACTTTTGCTGCATGTGGGGTAAACATTATCGTGGGTTGAAATTAAATACTAAGTTTTATAATATAACTTTATTAAAAAGCAGCAAATAGTTGTTTCATTTTAATTGGTTAATCTATTTTTTCAATTAATTCAACTAATGATGTTAAAAAATAATATATTTTATTCTTATTTTATCTGATATTAGCATTTCAAACTACAAATTCAAGAACCACAACATTTATGTCTCCCATTCATTTATGAATATTATTTAGATACAAAATTGATGAGCAAATTATTTATCTTTAATAGAAATAAAAATTTTAAATCATAATTTATAAACATATTATACTTTCTTAATATTAAGAGCTTGAATTATAATAATTTTTTATAATTTAATATATTTTTATCTTATAATAAAAAATGAAAGCATTATCTATTAATTTAGAAATATAATAATTTTAATTCTATAGTGTGGTATGTTTTTCTTTAGGATAGAGGGCCTTCCAAGATGTCTCATTATTCTTGTTATTTGTGAGGAACTGGTTATTACTGAGAGGGGGTGAAAAAGTAATAATAGTAAACTTTAAAACTTTAACAACCACCAAAAGCTTCTTTCAAAACAACTCATAAATAGTACTAGTAATAACTGAAATCATATTGCTAATCAAATTTATCGAATTGCTCATTTAAGTGTTCCATATCATGCATGCAATAGAAAGATATCAACTTAACACAAAAGAAATTAAGCAACACATGAACACCAAAATTTTTATGTGGAAACCCAAATGGGAAAAACCATGGTGGGAATTGGTGCCCACAAGATTTTTGCACTATTTCAGAATGCATCCTATTAGGAGCCTAGCCCAGTTAGGAGCAGACCCTGTTTGGAGTCCCCCAGTTAAGGGATTTACCTCAACCCTGTTAGCAACTTTGCTCTGTTAGGAGTAACCTTGTAAAAGGATTTAGAACCCAAGCTAATGAGTCACCCGGTGAAGGGATTTATACAATCAGGGCTATTAGGACCTACTCAGTTAAGGGATTTTGAGTCTGTTGCAACTATTAGGGAACAACAGATGTATGGTTTGAAAATAGCACTCTCTTCTTGCTTACAGATCCTTTTCTATTCCAACCTGCTTCTCTTTTCCAGACACACATACTGGTTCGGCCACACACTCTTTTTTTGATCACCAACACAGTAAATCATCACAAACTTACCCTAAATAGACTTTACAACTTAGTCGGTTACAAAACCCTAATCTCATACTAAGATTTACATCATAGATCATCACAAATCTTTACAAATCATTACAGATCATCATATGGATCATTACAATCAATTGCAAATCAATTACTGTCGTTGAATAATCATCGCACATCGATCTGATACACTTTCAAACCCTTAGCTCATTCTACTAAGCACTTCGCACATTCCCCAAAAAATCGCTCTTTGATCACACCAAAATAACATCTTATCACTTCACGCGGATTCAGCCACATCATCACTTGTTGGCATTTTTTATTTTTATGTTGTGATTATCATTGATGGACACACACTTGCATTGAGATCTCCTTTATATGTATGAGTTAGAGCAAAATCGGTATTTGTTCCAACCGATATGTTGTATTATAGTCTTTAGACTATTGGTGTTTTGTAGGATGCGTTTCCTAGTCTGAAGCGACATGATGACCCCAAGCGGTATGAAGAATTAAAGCAACATAACATATTTTTACCAGTCTTCATTTTTGACAAACCGGCAACCGGTATATTGTATGAACCGGTAATACTCTGTGATGAGTTACCAACTGACATTTTATGATGAGTTACCATCCACCGATTGTTTGACGGTGCCAACACTTTAACGGTGCTTTTTGTGTCATGTTACCAAGTATGTCCAGGTTCATTGAACCTAGAAAATTGTAATGTAATCCTATTGGACCGACATGAAGCCAGATTCCTTTATAAGAGCATCATGTCTAGGGTTTTAGGTTGATGATGTGGTTGTAGCAAAAGTTTATGTTGTTGCTCGGGTTTAAGGTGGTTGAGGAGTTGGAGAGAATATGAATGCGTAGAAGACTGAAGTAATGCTAGAATGCATTAGAAATGAGCTATCAAGGATCTAACTGAGCAGTCTGTGCTATTAGCTAGATCAAACACTTGTTGATTACTCACATCTTTGACAAATCTGTAGCCCTTAACCGGGTAGGCCCAAAAGCCTTTTGTAAATCCTCTAACAAGGTGGTTCACATTTGAGGATCTAAAATCCTCTAGCAAGGTAGTCTTTAATCGGACTTATCTCCTAATAGAGATTGAGATTTCTAATAGGATCTGTTCTTGTAAAGAACATTGTAAGACCTTAACTGGTCTGGTTCATATTCTACAGATAGTTACTTGTGAGTTCCATCTCACCGTGGTTTTTCCCATTTGGGTTTCCATGTCAAAATCTCTTGTGTTATGGTGTTTTTGCTTCTGTGGATAAATGCATTATTAGCTATTTGGTTTGCATGTGTGTTAACCGGTTTGTCTGCTAAACTATTTTACTGATTTACTGTTAATCTTGCAAAGTGCTTAAGTGTAGAGATTTTTGGCATACTAATTCATCCCCCCCTCTTAGTATTTATCATCACCAACTTACAAACATATGTAATACACCATCAAACTCAAAATCATTACCGTTATAAGATTTGAATACCGGTTCTTAAACCCTACTAAAACCCTACAAAAAAAACATCAGTCAATCACAAACATGACTACCGATAGCCAAAACATGATGCGGTTTTGGTCATAACCTCATTACAACGTTACCAACACATATTCCAAACCGCAACACCAAATTCCTCATCAATCTCAAGATCCAATTACTTAAGCATAACATACTTTCACATTTACTGGTTAAAGTCCTATTTGCCAATTAACTGTCAAATCCATTCCATAGCTTTCCATTCAATCATAGACAACTTAGATAACATGAAAGAACAATGTAACCATAGTTGCCATCAATGACAACAAAAACAGATCATCAAGTCATCAAACAACATCTCAACTATATAATCACCAACAATCCTTATACTAGTTCATCAATATCATCAACAGTTATGCCAATATGCCAACATTCTCCCCCTTTGGCATTAATGAAAACACTGAAAACCTCATCATGTTGAACTGAACTAATCTATTTTGTACTTGCTCTTCTACTCAACATCTCCTTTGTATTTCTTTTATCATTTATCTAGTTCTTCTTCTTCTCAACTAGTTCTTCTCCCCCTTTGACAACAATGCCAAAGATGCAAATACCTTTACTGTCTTCATCACTTCTTATCTCATCGTAGCTGCTCCCCCCGAGGAGTAGCCCACTTCACATCAATCCAAAATTGAAAGATATTCAATGAATTCACCAGATTGATGCATCAAGTTGATCTTGTGTAGGGGTACAACCCCTAATCTACCTTTGAGATATTAAAAGGTTGTCTTAGGCAAAGGTTTAGTAAATATATCTGCTAACTGCTCTTTGTTAAACACATACTCCATTTTTACTTTCTTCTCTTGTACTCTTTCCCTTAGAAAGTGATACTTCAACTCAATGTGCTTTGTTCTTGCATGTAATACAAGATTTTTTGAAATATTAATACAGTTCTGCCAATATGCCAACAATTACATCTCTATAGACATCATGAAGATAGGGTAGCATGAACAATTCATTATTAAAGAAATGAATTCTTATTAAGTACTAGTAATGAAATATGTATATATGAACATCATCAAAATATAATTCTATTAATTAGATACATTGTTTTAGGTACCTGGCTCATTGTCTATACATTTGATTTGATTTGATTCAAAGTATTTTTAAAGGACACATATAGTAAAAGTGTATCTGTGTAATATAAACGTTAGAAAAAGATAAATTTATCAAAATTACTAAATATAAATATATTATACTATTAATATTTGAATTTAAAAAAATTAAAAAATCAAAGAATATTGAAATTTCTATTTCTCATGTTCTTAATTATTTTTTTGTTTTAAAAATATATCTTTTTTTTTTATGTTTCAACATAAATTAATAAAAAATGTTTTGTTTTGGAAAATTTAAATAATTTAATATTTTCATTTTAAAAAATTATATATATATATATATATATATATATATATATATATATATATATATATATATATATATATATATATATATATATATATATATATATATATATATATATATATATATATATATATATATATGTGGATGGAACCACTAAAACTATATTAAATTATATTAACTTTAAAGAAAAATTAATTTTTTTTTTTTTTTAAACTTATTTATTTTTATCATTAAAGCTCTTATTTATAACTTGTAAACTGTTATTCTATAAAACTTATTGCTATCTTTTTGTTTTCAATAAAAAAAAATTTAGAATCTAATCTATTTTAAAAACTTATTTTTACTTTTTACTTTTAAAATAAATTTTATATACTTATTATAAATTAATTTCTTTCTTAGGGGTATTCATTCTACTAAATGAATACTTTATGTGTACTTTATATGGATTATTAAAGATATATATGCTATTTTAAAAACTCAATTTTACTTATTAATTTATAAAAAAATTAACTTAATATAAGTTTATTTTTTATGAGGAGTACCCATTCCAATAAGGTTGTACAAGGCATGATGATAATGTCCTTGCTTATATCATATCGCCAAAGATTTTGAATTTTCATGATTATTTTTAAAAAATTAATAAATAAAATCAAATGTAAAATCCAATGGCTAAAAAGATAATAAAGATGAAAATATCATCATCCTCATCAATTGTACTTAATCAATTGATCTACAACTATCTATAATTATTCAGATCATAAACAAAATCCACCAATTAATATACAAACATCTATATATATTTCATTAGAGTCTATTCATAAATGAAAATCCACCAATAAACCTACAAACATCTCTATATATTTCTTTCTGATCAATACATAAATGAAAATCCATCAGCAAAATCAACACAATGAAGCTTCTCTAACTAAGATGATAAAAAAATATCAGAATTCCACGTTGCTAATCACACTTTGCATAAAATGTCGGCACAGGTTTGTAGGAACAAACTGTAAGTATTAATAGTATTATATACATGTAAACAATTATATACATCTATGTCTACTTAAACTACAAGATTACGCTAGCTTTGTCTTCAAGAATACGTAAATAACAAAGCCTAACGCGTAGCCTTGCATTGCTTTACAAAGTTTTCAAGCCTTCTCAACGCGACTTCCATGGTGGAAATGTTCATATCGGCGAAGCAAACTCGAAACCAACCAGGCTCCATGCAGTGGAAGGAAGACCCAGGAGATATATTCACTCTGGCTTCGTATAATATATTTTTCCATAGTTTTAACTCTCCCTCTAAGTCATTTGATACAAGCAGATGACTCATGTTTACCCAACAGAAAAGACCTGCATTCCCTTCCAAGCATCTAATACCAGCTCGTGCAAGCCCTGAAACAACCAATCTATACCTCTCTTCTAATCTCTTCTTATTCTCAGCTATATAATTATTTACAAATTCTGAATCTGAAAGCATAGTAGACAGTAAATGCTGGGTCTGGGATGAAACCATGCAGAAACTTGACATTCTTCTAGCTGCTGTGGCTACTGTATTATTATAGGAATAGATTATCCCAACTCTGAAGCCTGGAAGACCCAGATCCTTTGATAAACTGTACACTATATGTACATTATCCCTCTTACTGTAATTTTCTTTGGCCATCATATTAGCAATGCTGTGAAACTCTGGAAAACAGAAGACTGATCCTGAATATATCTCATCGCACACTAGATGTATTTTCTTTCTATGTGCAAAAGCCAGTAGCATCTTCAATGTTTTGGCACTTGATGTTGTGCCCAGTGGGTTGCATGGATTTGTTATGAGAATTCCTTTAACTTTCTTCTTTCTTTTCTGGGCTTCCTTGTATGCTGATATCACTGCTGATTTGGTGATCTGGAAATTGTTGCAGCTGTAGCAATGGATTGGGACTATCTCTATACCTGTGCGCCACTTCAGATCCCTGTCAAACCTACACTAAAAACAATAGTCAGATTAAAATTAAATTGAACAAGTTAAAGACCTCTCAATATGTTTCATATTTCCAAAAGTAATTTTCAAGCAGTGGCAGTAAATAGTTGGCATATTGTGACAAGATTCGACTCTAAATAGTCTGTGTATTGTGACTGATCAGATTTAACTAGATTTTACATTAAAGACTCGCTAAAGACACCCTTAATACAAAAGGATTCTTGTAACACTGTGAAATATGAAACACATTTCTCTTCATCGAGTAGTCATTATCTTAACCATGAAATATGTAACACATTTCTCTAAAGACATTAAGAGTCATTCCAAGGAGTTTATTCCTCGTCTCTGAAGCTCAATTTACCCTGGGTAATAAGGAGAGGGCAGTAAGAAAACATCTCCTGGATCAGCAAGGCAGAACATTAATACTTCGTTGGCTGAAGTTGCTCCAGCAGTATTTACTATCCTGTCTGGATCAAGTTTACCTTTGTTTCCTCTCACTGCCTCCATAAAATTGACCATAGCCTGCAATTTCCACACACAAAAAGAGAAAATCAGAATGAAATTGGGTGTCGAGCCAAGTTCTTTCTAGCCTCCTCACATTAGGTTCAATGACACTAATAGATATTTTAACATTGAGTGATAAACAATCAAACAATTGTTGGAGCACACACTTTTGAATTGTTCTCCAGAGAAATCTGGCCTAAAGAACTTGTTCATTTCATCTTAAATTCACATGGATTGTAATATTATTTACCTTTCTAAAATCTTCCAACCCATGGTAGTCCTGATAAAGTGCCAATTTTCTAAATAAATCCTGCCTGAATGTAATTTTTACTTCTGGGTGCTCTTCTAACCACCTTTCCAATAGATCAAATGACAACTGCAAAAATAAAAAGAAAAAGACACATACATCAATGTCAAATCATCATTTTTAAAGCATGTCTCTTCAAAGAACATCTCAAATCCTCATGTCAGGAATTCTTATGGTTTTAGGAAATGACAATGAACTCCATCCAATATTAATCTAGCCAAAGGAAACAAATGAAATTCTATCTAGAATGAAACTATTCTTCTATCTTAACTTTGGGACTATCCCACCCTGTATACTTTGGTGATAAAAACTAAACATAATAATTTATAACAACTAATCAAGATACGGTACAGATAAAAAAAATGATTTATGCTATTATCATTTACCCTATTCTCTGCAAGACCCATCTGGATCACACCAGAGGGATTGTGTAAGGGGTCATATGGATTCCTTCTATACTCATCCCAGCCAGCAAAATAAGCAGAATCTTCCCCATGTGTATTACATGTTGCTTTCTCAGAAACAATTGTATGCCCATTATTACATGCATTTAGACCTACACTCGTACATTTTTCTACATAGGAATTCATCTTTATCCTCGTATCTTACTCAAAGCACTCTTGTGCTGCCTAGCCACAATACAATGGGATTCTTCTAATATGAACACTCTTTATAACTAATTAGATCCGTGTGCCTGCCTGAATGTTGATCAAAGTCAAATCGACTTTAATTACATAGAGATGTCGGTAATGCTTATTTTAGCAGCAACAACTAAAGTAGAATTAACAATTCTAGCCCAAGGTTTATCGATTCCCTTTTGCGCCCACGTTAAGAAATATAATAACATTTGTTTGTGCCTGCTCTCAACAACAAAACAAAGTTTCATATATGAACGAGGCAAAGTAATCATTTGGGTATTAATGTATTTTATTATGGTGAACGTTTGTGGTGGAGTTATGAATCGGAGGGGTAAAAGAAACAACAATCGTTTATAATCAAGAAGATTAAAGAATGTGGAGATAAAACACAATTACAAATTACAAATATTCGATTTAGGAGAGAGAAAAACATAGTAAAATGCAATAAAAAAATAGAATCACCATTTGATATTAGTGATTTTTATTAGATAAGCAGCAAACTAGGATGATGAATCCTTTAAAAGAAAAAAGTCTTGAGGGCAGATCAAAATGGGCCACTAATAGCACACAAGCAGTATTTGAAAGTTTTAAGTTTGTATCAAAAACGTAAACAAAGAAAAGAATAAAAATCGAAACTAAGAAAAAAGATGACCTAAGTCTTGAGTAAGGAACTTGAACAATTCAATATAATTAGTCTTAATGTTATGAAGCTCTTAACAAATGATATTTATCCATGAAAGTTTATTCTAGGATATATGTTGGACTCTCTTCAACTACATTGATATGCTTTTGATTAAGGTAAGAGGATGCTTTTGAAATGACCCCAACCCTTTTACATCAAAATATATGAACAAGAACAAACCAAACAGCATAGCCACAACAAAACTATCAACAAAGAACTACACAAGCCTATAGTTAGATTTAGAAGGACAAACATTCTTAACTCAGGATTGGGAGACATGTTTTGGAAGACTGACCTTCCTTCTTTGAAGCGTCATCCAAGATAAACCATCATTGAAATCCACTTAATAAAGAGAGGGTGGAAGGAAACTCTTTCCAAATTAGATTGATATGTTGATTCTAAAAAGGCAATATTAAAGTCAATAATTAAGATTTTATTTATTGACCTTTATTTTCTTAGTTAATTATAAAGCTATTTACTAAAAAGATTGAGTTATTATTCTTCTTTGTAATTGAATTTTTCTGTGGGCTCTTTGCTATGGTTTGAGGCAGCTCATTTCTCTAATATATTACAATTTAATATTTTTATTTAATTATTCACTACGACTTTTAAAATTGATCTTATAGACTAACCACCACTTTGAATTTAGAAAAAAAAGGTGATTTGAAAATTCATTGATACATGAACCAGATAATCCGACCACTTTTCAACAGACCCTCGTGAATTGCAATATTTGACTGTCCTAACAGGGTCTTTTCAAAGCTTGATTATATTACCACCACAAACAGTTCCCTTCGTGTTCAAAAGCAATGTAAATTTTCCCATTGGAATCTGGAGAAACAAGGACTTTTACTCTCGCCCACAGTAAACTAGGATATATTAAATAGCTTCCACAACATAAAAGTTCTGAGACGTGGAAATAGGTTTCATGTGGAAGGAAATGGCGGAGAAATTCTATAAAGTGGCCTTTTGTATGGTGGCAAATCCTAAGTCTTCCGAAGAATACAATGTAATGAGAGGAGCAAGACAAAGTTCTAAATTTTAACGTCATGCTTGACCCAATTTATCTAATAGCCCTTTCACTCTAATGACTTCTTGCATGTCAAGTAAAAAGAATTGTTGGTATACTATTTTTCCGCCTTTGATAATTGTTTGGGACGAATTTTATTGACTGATCTTTCTACTTCTTTTCCTCGTATATTAGTAGATTTGTATTTATCCAAGCTTCTTTCGGTGGATGCTTTCTTGCAGGTGGAGAAGCGCCTTTAGGTTCAGCACATTGGTTTTGAAAGCTTCCCTTTTCATTGTTACACTTTTTGCTAATGGTCGTTTGGCATGGGATTATCCTCGTTCAATATTCAAGGTGGAATCTTCAACTTCTTGGTGGCGGGACCTTCTCCCACAACATTTCACTATTGATGTTGCTGCATAGATTTCTTCAAGGTAAACCTTTTGAGAATGCTGAGATGAGGTTGTCTTTGTGGCTTTGGTTTTCGGAAATGGTTATCCAGTTTTTAAAGTACATTACGATATAATTATCATTTATTCATTATAAATATATTACAATAGATGTTTGATGCAATTTCGAGGCTGGACAGCCATTTTTTTTGGTCTTCCTAAATTTTGTGAGCTGGTAGATAGGACTCCTAACTTCTTACATTCAGCTAATGGTAGATAGGACTCCTAACTTCTTACATTCAGCTAATGGAGTGTTGGGGACTTCTAACATTGTTGCCTTCTAAGTTACATCTATGGACAATCTTGGTCTACTTGCAATATTGGCCCATGTTCTACCAAATGGTGATTGCTCTCGTTGGGGTTTGATCATCACCATTTATGAATCTTTAGGAGTCACAAAAAAAATATGAAAACTTAGTTTGTAATAACTATCAAGCTTCACTAGATTCACTTCATAGTGAAACACATACTTCACCATGAACTCCAACCCTAGAACCAATATACATGATGTAAATACTACTATTTATATCGACAAGCCTTCCACTATATAAAATTTCCAAAACCTAAAGCCCCTCCAAACCATTCCATCAACAAGAATACTATGCATTATATGCATCTAAAGGAGGGGAGAAAGCTAACACATATATTAAATATGATGAGAGATATTTGTTTAGAGGCATCTATTTGACTTTTAACTTTTATGTTAAATTTTGATTACAAAATAAACATCTCAAGAAGGATATCTCTTGAAGTATTTTATTTATACTAGCACTTGTAACAAAACACATGACATTAAATAAATCAATCTTATACTGATTTATTTTATGTTAAAATATTATTAATATATTATAATATAATTTAGTAAAACTATTATATAATAGTATTATTAAAAACTATGTTATGTTACTATATATTAATTATTTTTTATATTAAATACAATATATCATTAACAATTTGATTTATTAAAAGTAATATATAATATTATTAATAATTATATTAATACTATGATATATTAATATGATTTAAATAATAATATATTTTAGGGTTAAGGTCAGGATTAGTGATGTTTAAGTTTAGGGTTACATTTAGGGTTAAGATTACATCTAGAGAGAGTAATAGAGATACAATAAGGGTTATGTTAAGGTTCATCTAAAGATTATGATTAGAGTTAGGATCAAGGTTACATTTAAGTTTAAGGTCAAGTTTAGGATTAGGATTATGGCTAGTGTTAGGGTTTAGGTAATGGTAAGGGTCATGATTAGAAAAATGGTTAGAGTCATTATTATGGTTAGGGCTAGAATTGGATATATAGTTAGGGTCAGCATTAGGCTTAAGAATATAGTTAAAGAAAGGATAAGAGATAGAATAATGGTTATGTTATGGTTTAGTAATGGTTAGGAGTGATGTTAGAGTTAGGTCTAGAATTAGGATTAGGATTTAAGTTAATGTTGCCATTAAGGTTAGCTAAAATTATAAGATTCATTATCACTCCAAAATATAATTAAATACCCTACTCAACACAAGACAAATAAGAACTACTCAGAAGAAATCATCATCATCATCTTACTCTTCTTCTTCCTCTTCTTCATCTTCGTCTTCCTCTTCTTCTCCTCCATCTTCAAAACTACATTTTCTTCAAAGATAATTTTTTTCCTCTTCTCAATCTCCCCAAATATATAAACTATTCCAAAATTAAGAGGGAATAATTTCTCCCTTCATAAATTTCACTTAGTGTCATTAGATACATTTCCAACTTTACCTCCAAACTTGCCAATAATACCAGTCAACTAGGGCACCCACTCTACTTAGTGGGTGATATAGAAACTACTCAGTAACTCATTCTTGGGCACCTATAAATTGAATTTTCAGCATTAAGGAAAGTATTTGAGTCAAGGTATGTTGTGACTCCCATTTCCCATGTCCAAGAAAGAATATTCCCAATTTGAGGAAGAAGATTCTGAATTCAAATTCGAATCTCTTGTTCCCATGGATACTCCTATATCAATTCGTTAGAAGTATTCATATTTATTTTACACTTCTTTATATGGTTTATTTACCATAGTTTCGACATTTAACTCTACTCTTGCCAATGGTCTTATACTATGGTTTTGACTTAGACATCTTCTTGTTTCCTTTTTAATTTTCACATTTTAATTTATTTCTACTATAGACATGTAGTGAACCCCTAGAAACCTCATCTATGGATCTTATTTTCTTGCTTCTAGTAAGGAAAGTTGTAACAAATTTATCCATCTTAGGAGATATAATAGAATGAACTTATGTGATGATTAGATTGTCTCATGCTTCAAGTAAATTATATTAAAGAATATAGTCATAATAATATTTTACCTTAATTTTAATACTACTTAACTAACATAAAATAATATTATAAGTTTTTTAATGTTCTATAAATTTTTATTCATTTTTTAGGAATACAATTTTAATTTTAATTTTTTTTTTATGAAACTCTTCATTTGGTAGTGTTGGATGTTTGAATGGTATAGAATACTAAGAGGGGGGTGAATCAATATTCCCACAATAATAAAAACTTCCCACTAATTTTATACACTCAAGATACACTAATATGAAACAACAAATGCAGCATAAATAAAAAACATAATCACAAGATACACAACAGATTTTTATACGTGGAAAACCCAAATGGGAAAAACCACAAAGAGGGTTAACTCTCAAGAAAATATAACTAGTTATATGAGGTTTAAAAAAGGGTGGGTCACTACTTGATGACACACTGCTTGATTACAATATGACTCACTAGTGGAATACAACATGGTTCACTACAAAAATACAACACGACTCCCTGTTGGAATGCTCACTGCAATAGAAATAAGTGAACTAAAGAAACTTACATCTCCAAATGCATGAGGTCAATTCCAAGATAAGCTTGGATATCAAAACAACAACTTACAACAAATCTGGTAAGGGATCTTCGTGCAACACACTCTCCAACCTGTCAACACAACTACTTGCAACTGATCTTGTAAGGGATTACTATGACATTGTCTTCAATCTATTAATCCAACTGCTTACAGGTGATCCAGTAAGGGGTTACTAAAACATTATCTTGAGTCTGTCAATCCAGCCGCACTCACACTTTCACACTTACACACACCTTTTCTCTCCACTACTAACACTGCACACTACTCACATACACTTTATTTCTCTATCTCTCACTTCACTTGCATGCCACACATACATACATATACTCACATATATATACACATACACACACATATATGTATATATATATAGATACATATATATACATACATATACATATCATACATACATACATACAAGGATTGCTAGGATCAACACTCTAATCAAATATGCCTTGACCAAAATAGAGTAACCAAGTCGACATTTATTGATCTTCTACATACTTCCTTATTAATTACTAAAACACATGCTTCAATTACCAGAACAAAACAAAGGTCTATGAGACCCATAGACATGAACCGATAAACACAAATTCTAAGCATAATAATTTCCATTGTCAAGATACGAATGCCATAGATTCTAGAGCATAGTGTTCATAGATCATATTACAATACCATTGTCCAGATAGAAATTCAACTGTCACAACTAATACCAACAATTGATACAAACCATAACTAGCAAAATATTGGATTCCAAAGCAGAGGATCTTCTAGAAAATACTCTTTGTAAACCATACATACCTCATTGGTCAATATCACATACATGCCTCTCTTCCAATGTTGCTCAATATGCTACATCTAGTCCTCACTGGATGACAAGGTTTTACATCAATGACAACATTCACACAAATCTAATAGGTAGATATCACAAATTTCCTTCTACATGTTGAATGTATCAACCATGTCTAATATATTTAAAATAATTTAATATACAAGAGATAGCTGTATGGTTTCCAAAACCTTTTTTATGTTTCTTCCTCCAATATTTGATGAAATCTTTTCCAGGATCTTATACTCCATTGATTTCTCTCCTCTAATAAATCATGTACAATTCATTTATATACCTTAAATTTTGAGCTATTAAATTTTTTATTTTTGAGCATGATGTGCTTTCCATGACTTATTTGACCAAACATAAATAACTAAATTAACTAAATAATACTTGAAATATATTAAAGAAAATCCTAACACTACAAGAAATATGGTCCCTTCTACAATAAAATTTAAGCTCAAACTAAATGTTGAAATAATGGGGTGAAGAGTTTAATTAAAATGTTAAAAAACATAAATTTTACCCTATTACAATATCATTAATTCAACAAAAATATGAATGGATACAATGGAGAAAGAATGTACAAAATTATTAAATTCACCTAATGTAAATCATATAGATCCACTAAATGAAATGGAAAAGTTCCTCTGTGAAAATGTACACCCTAAAGAGATTGAAGCTTCTAACATTTTAATTAATTTAATAGAATAATATAAGTCATGTTTCCCTTTGATAATTGTTTGAAATCATAAGAGTACCTACAAATTAAATTACAATCCACCATCTCATGATTGCAATACATAGAAAAAATAGAAACAAGAAACCATCAAGTGGTATCTAAAATCATGATGTTGGACAAAAATCTAATGTCCCTATGGTATTCAAATAGTATACAACTCCTCTTACACCTATTAGGACACATTTTAATACTATATATGTTATATATATTCTATCATAAGAAACAAATTGATTAAGATTCTAATTATATGGACTACATGATGATATTTCATATGCTTGTCATATCCACCAAATAATGAAAAATTATTTGGCACTCTCAATTTATCCCTATACAATATCTTCTTACATAATATCTCAAGAATTTTATGGAATAATTAGTGTTCCCATTACACGTTATCATCCCAATTTTCCTATCCCTACATGTTAGAGTATCATGCATATCTATTATCTATCTATTATCTACATAATTAAACTATAATTTAGAAGACTTAGAAGTTATAAGGGTAATTTAATATCAATTAAGGCCTTGATCTCCAATATTAGAATGCTCTTAAAATTTGGACTAGTACTTGGAAATAGATAATTAAAATAAAATTAGGGAGAGTCCATCATATACCAAAATCACTATCAATTCACTATAATCTAGTAAAAAAATACGTGTAGTTCAAATACTAAAAGCATTATCAATTCACTATAATCTAGTAAAAAGATATGTAGTTGCAAATAAATGAATTAGGCTCAACTAATAAGCCATTAAAATTAATATCAATAAAAATCAAGATCAACTTGAGATAATTTAGAAAACGTAAGAATGAAATAGGTTCAACTATGTTTGAATAGAATATTAAAATAAATATTTTCAAAAATATACTTTGAAGATCTAACACACATCATCAAATTTTAAGGTTAGCCATTTAAAACATATTAATCTAGAGAAATATTTCAAAATCTTAAAAAAAATAAACAAATCATTTGTTTTCAAAGTAACTCCTTTAAAGATAGTAATTTATGGTAGAGAAGCCTCTTTACAGGACTATAAGTAGATAATAATTTACTTAAAATTAGAAATGTCTTTGGAAGGGAATTAAGAAGGGATTTATTTGAATGATTAGATGTGGAACCAAAAAGGTGCCAGTATATTTTATCAACTTTTATATATAATTTGTATAAATAACCAAAAAATCACTCATTTTTTAATCAAGAATTATAACCATCAAGACTTTAAATGGAATCCAAAATCAGTTAACAATCGTCTATCTAGTTAAAAATCACTTAGTTGTGAAAAAATGAAATTAGTTAAACCAATAAGATATTGAAATTTATTTTAGATGAATTATAATTAATACAAAAATAATTTAGAGAGAATGTGCATGAAATAGTGTTTAAAATATTTGAATACTATTATAATTAAAAGAATAATTTTTTGTTAAATCCTCCTTTATGATACTATTAATACTTTTTATTTGCATGGTATTTTGTGGTGGATTTACATTTGGATATGTTTTACATCTATTGGATTAGTTATAATGAGATTTCATGAAATGAATGTTTAAATTTAATGAATAATAAAATTTGATAAATATTTTTCTATTCAATGTATTGAAGTTGATAAATGTTAGGAAACAATGATGAAGGAAAAATGAGAGGGGCAGGGGGGGTGAATCAGTTTTCACTGGATCTACAAATTTTACCATAAATATAGATCTGATATACTTCAACAATAACAAAGATAGGAAAATTGATAGCACAACACACAACACCAAGATATTGACATGGAAAACCTGATTAAGGGAAAAACCAAGGTGGGAACCTACCCACAATAAGATGATACTTTGCAGTGGTATGTGAAAATATTACAATGGGGAATTCACATACATCCAGGCACATTGCCTATAGCTCACTTCTCAAAAGATAATAACCCAAAAGGCTAAAAACCTTAGGGAAGTCTCACTGACTTACAACAAGATTTAGACTACAATCTGGATGGAGCGAACTATAATAATAGCATCTGCAAATGCCTGATGACGATTCCAGTTAAGCACAATGTTTTCTCTGCAACACCAATCTCTACTCAATCACAATGCCAAAGGATGAATCACTTGTTTATACATACACCACTCTCTGATAATGCAGGCACAACCTCGACACCTAAATTACATGACAATATCACCTATTTATACAATTCATCAACCTTGATAATAAGGTCGGCTAAACCCTCAACTCACTATTATAAAATTACATCACATGATACAAAGATTGACCACTGGACCAATATAACGATATAAATGACATAAAAAAGACCTAAATCAAATTTCCAAACATGCAACAACATAGGAAATTAGGCCAAGCTCAACCGCAACAAGCTACACAACCAAGAAAGCCGCATAACATGAAGAACATCACCAGATCAACAAAATCACCAAAAACTTGTGCAACGATCAATGCAGATCACCAAAACAAATAGGACACAAATAGGAAACACCAACAAGCACATTGCAATCATCAACAATAGCTACACCAACACAACTGTCATGAAGAAAGATAGCTTATGGAGCACCAAATCATGAACCATCTGAAATGAAGATACAAAAGACCATCCCAAACAATCTCCCAAAGATGCAACTCAAGATCTGATCACACTTAAATATACTAGAGGAATACTAAACTTTGCAAAGCACTAATAAAAAAAAACCCAGCAAAACCGAATCATATTCTATGATCAATTAAGATTCCTGGATCACCAAAACCAATATAGAAGAATATAATGATACTATAAATACTCCATACACCAAACCATAATCCCAATAAACCAATCTGCAATCACCAAAGCAATAAATCACAAGAATATGTTGACATCAATGATTACAACATATCCTAGCAGCAACAATGTGCAACAATCTCCCCCTTTGGCATTGATGGTAGCACATGAATGTGAAAAATAATCAATGCAAAGAAAGAAAATAAATCCAGCAAACTCCCCCTAAGATCAAGAAGATAAAATATTTTTTCACATGCCTCTTTCCCCCTTTGACAATAATGCCAAAGATCTGAAAACATAAAACCAAAGTCTCCCCCTTAAAATATAAAACATGAATCTCTCTCCCTTAAACACATAACCAGACTACTCCACCAGAGGAGCATCACAAACTTATCAATCCGGATAAAAAGGATAAGACTATGAAGTCCACCAGATTGATGCAACTCAATGCATCTAGTTCTCATTAGGAGGGGTGTATACCCCTAACTTGTCACTCAAATAGACAAATATATCTGCAGGCAAAGGCTTAGTGAAAATATAAGAAATTTATTCCTTTGTAGACACATATTCCAACTTCTCTTTTTCTTCATTGACTTTTTCTCTCAAGTAATGATATTTGATTGACACATGCTTAGTCTTTGAATTTTGCACCAGATTCTTTGACATGTTAAAAACACTAGAATTATCACAGTATATGATAGTAGGATCATCATAGATAACTCTGATTTCTTTCAACATTTGGTTCATCCAAACCACCTGAGTGTAGCTATCAACAACACCAATGTACTTAGCTTTAACAATAGATAATGACACTGAATCTTGTTTCTTACTAGCCCATGAAACCAATTTTTTACCCAAAAAGAAAGCACCACCGAAGGTACTCTTATGGTCATCAACATCACAAGCACAATCACCATCAATGTAAGCACATAACATGAAATCATCATTCCTAAGATACCACAAACCATAATCCATGGTCCCCTTCAAGTATCTAAATATCCTCTTTACAACAGTGACATGAATCTGTTTTGGATTAGCTTGATATCTAGTAACCATGCACATAGCATACATAATGTCTATCCTAGTCTGAGTAAGCGATTGCAGTCCACGAACCATAGATCTGTACATTACTTAAAATATTATGTTTCAAATTCAACATACATAGCATCATCAGTATTATGTTTACCATCAAAGGAAATAGAACCTCTACCATGGATCACACAAGCTTTGTCATCTACAAATCTCACTATTCTACCATCATACCATTCCATACTCACAAATTTTCTTTTATCACTAGTCATATGATGTGAACAACCATTGTCAATCACCCATTCATCTTTTTCCTCAACTTTAGCAGCTAAAACTTTCTCCTCAATAGTGCAACTAGTAGAATCAATAGGTATCGATCCATCTTCTTTAATAGAAATAAACACAAATTTATCTCCTTCTGATTCTTCATTTATAACACCTTCATCAACAACATAATAGAAGTTCTTTTCATGCTTATACTTCCAGTTAGACTTGTAAGGCTTATCATACTTCTCATGCTTCTCATATCTATCATTTCTACCATGCTTATCAAAATTATCATGCCTATCATACTTAGCCATTATCTCCTGGCACCTAGAAGTAAAACATCCTACGTTATTGGAGGAGAAACATTTCAAGGGCATTTTTACATCATACTTACCAACTCCTTTAGGCAATCTCCCAACAGTCAATGCTTCAAGCTCATCCAGTTCTATTTCTTGCTCTTACATATCTCTTGTTTCTCTTTCATATCTAGATGTTTTGCATTCTTTAGGATCATACTTCTAATTTCCAGATACAAATTCTCTAAATGTTGTCTCAAACTTTCCATGTCATTCACCAAATTCGCTCATCTCAAATGCAACAATATTTTCAACCAGCATATCTCTGGTTATTGTGGTCACACTCCAGATCTCATCAATAGCAACTACCTTATGTTTATAAGGAGGAGGCAAAGATCTCAAGAACTTAGCAAAAATTTAATCTTCTTCAAGGGTTCCACTAACACATCTGAAACCTAGGACAAGGTCATTCACCTTATCCATAAAGGTATTTATCTTCTCATATTCTCCCATCTTCAGCATCTCATATTTCCCTTTCAATCTCTACAACCTAGCAACTTTCACTTGTTTATCTCCTTCATATAGTATCTCATGTGCAGTTTGAAGTCCAATTACATTTGTCATCTTAGAATCAGTTAGGGCACTCAACAATGCTTCCTTCACTCTAATGTTATGTTTAGCTTCCTTGATCTCATTAGCAGTAACTGATCTATTCAGAGGAACATAATAGGCATTCTTTGTAATCTTCCAGTAATCTTCTCCAAGACATCTCAAGTACATTTCCATCTAGTTCTTCCATATAGCATAGTTACTTCCATCAAATCTCAAACTCTCCTTCTTAAAGATAACACCTCTAGTTCTAGTTGTCATCCTAGATCTCCTCAAGTGGTTAAGTTTCTTCTAGAGGATCTACCCCTGATACCAATTGTTAGGCAACAATGATGAAGGAATACTAAGAGGGGGGGTGTGAATTGGTTTTCACCGAATCTAAAAGCTTAACCATAAATATAGATCTGATAAATTGCAATAACAAAAAAAGAAGAAAATTGATAGCACAACACACAACACCAATATTTTGATGTGAAAAACCCGGTTAAGGGAAAAACCATGGTGGGAACCTACCCACAATAAGATGATACTTTGCAGTAATATGCAAAAATATTACAATGGGGAATGTGCATGAATCCATGCACACTCTCTAGATCTCACTGCTCAAAAGATAATGACCCAAAAGGCTACAACCCTCAGGGAAGTCTCATTAACTTACAACAAGATTCAGACTACAATTCGAAAGGAATGAACTGCAATAATAGCATTTGCAAATGCCTGATGATAGTTCTGGTTAAGAACAATATCTTCTTTGCAACACCAATCTCTGCTCAATCACAATGCCAAAAGATGAATCACTTTCTCACACATACACCACTCTTTGATAATGCAGACACAACCTCGACACCTAAATTACATGACACTATCACCTATTTATACAATTAGTCAACCTTGATAACAAGGTCAAATAAACCCTCCACTCACAATTACAAAATTACATCACACGATACAAAGATCAACCACTAGACCAATATAATGATATAAATGATAAAACATGGACCTAAATCAAATTTCCAAACTTACAACACCACCAAAAATCATGCCAAGATCAACCGCAACATGATACGCCACCAAGAAAACCGCATAACATGAAGAACAACACCAGATCAATAAAATCACCAAAAACTTGCACAATGATCAATTTGGATTATCAAAAAGAATAGGACACAATTTGAAACACCATAAAGCATGTTAGAATCATGAACAACACCTGCACCAACACCACTTACCAAATCTTCATCGATCAATATTTGAACTTCAAGAACATTCAAACAACAACAATTGTCACACAGAAAGATAACTTGCGGATCACCTAATCACAACCTGTCTGAAATGAAGATACAAAAGACCATCCCAAACAATCTCCCAAAGATGGAGCTCAAGATCTCATCACACCAAAATATACCGAAGGAAACACTGAACTCTGTAAAGCACTGATAAGAAAAACAAGCTACAAAACTGGATCATATGCTATGATCAATTAAGCTTCCTAGATCACCAAAATCAATACAGTAGAATATAGTGATATTATAAATGCTCCATACACCAAACCATAATCCCAATAAACAAATTTGCAATCACTGGAGCAATAAATCAGAGGAATATATTGACATCAATGACAACAACATATCCTAGCAACAACACTATCCAATAATTACATGTTATAGCCTGACTATAGTTGTGGTACTAAGATGGCTTCTAGACAATAATCCTGCCCTCCAAGAAAGATAGGGAAAGCATAAATAGAAGAATAGGTGAGTGATTCCATTAGAGTCTTTGTACACACACATAGGTCAAGTTGTCTTGTGGTCATGATAAGATTGTTGAATTTTACGTCATATTGGGTAAATGTCGAATGAATTTGTGTTGACCATGATTTTTAGACCAATACCCTTACGTCGATTGGATTTTTCATTTTACCATTGTCCAAATCATTGTCTTTTCATCAAGTTAATTATGTATGAATTTTTGGTTGTTGATACTAATATTTTTTAATATCTCATTAATACATATAACACATGCATAACTACATACAATTTAAATACATGTGAATATATGTATATGAAATATACATATATACATACTGTAATGGTGTAAAATTAGGGTTTCACTAATTAAGATATTAAAACTGCTAATTTTGCCTTAGGGACCAATACATTAAAAGGGGTGAATTTAATAGACCTAGCCACAATCAAAATAGGTAAAGGACTGAAATTTTGATTAGATTCACTAATTTTGTTGTCTCCCTCTTTTGAGTTGAAATTTGGATGTAAGTTGTGAAATTAGGATAAAAAATTGGTAGTTGAAGTAAATTGATGAAAATGGAATGCTACATATATCCAATAGAGCCACCAACTAGAATCTGGGAAAAAGAAGAGAATCATAACCTATTCCCAGAATTTTGGGCTTATTTCATTGGACCAAGTAGTAGATATTCGCCTTGGTCTTTTGAATTTCTCTCTATCAAAAGTTGGACCTATTCGTTGTGGTCAACTCTATTGGAATTCCTTAGTGCAGCTCTTGAGTCAATTCTCTACACACAAAAAGAGAGGAAAAAGTTTTTTCGATAGGGGTTTGCCTTAGGTCAAACACTAGTTTAGGAATTAACCTTGAATAAAATAATGTAAATACTAAAGTAAATGCTAGGAGATATGCCTCAGATCTGCAATAGTTTATAGAAAGATTGATGTTGCAATTCTCTTTGAATGTAATCACAAATGTTGAGTGTAATAGCATGAGAAACATATGAACATGATTGACCTAATCAAAAAAACATGCTTGCATGAAGATTGAGGTAGCTTTGCTCCATAATGCTTGAAGGATAAAATGCTACCTTGAATCTCTGAAAAATGCTTGATGATGAATTCTTGATAGATGCACAAATATCATGGATAGGTAGTGGATGTCAAAATGAATTTATAGGATGCCAATTTATAGGGTTCCCTAGGCAAATTACTTATTAGGTTGACCTCTAACAATCAAGTGTAGCCATGGGACCAAAATCTCTTAAGGAGGGGGAATACCTACCCAAATTCAAATTGGGTCCTCTTTAAGGGGGACTAGGGCATTTTGGGGTGCCTTGGTCCAGGACCAAGGTACTCCATGCCCTGATCCTCCAAAAATAGGACCAACAAATGGAAAATTAGGAAGAGGCAACCTCAGAATGGGTCCCACTTTGCGGTGTCAATAGGTGACATTAGGGTTGTAATAAAATGGATCAAAACGGACCTAGGGGAATGAAATGGGACACACTAAAGTAGGAGCAAAAACATCTGGTGTAAATTATATAGATTACAATTCAGGATGCTACATTTATCCCCCACTTTAACGGGAGTATGAGCTTATGCAAATACTTATGGTAACATGGAAAGATGAAAGAGAGAATCATTTGGGAGAAAGATCACAAGGATAAATAACATTGCTAATTTTGAGGAACCAATCCCCCAATCTTAGGATCTTAACTCACACAATTACATGCAAGGATAGACAAAAAAAGACAAAGACAAAAAAATCCAAACAAAGACAAAAGACACAACACACAAGGGGTTAGTACTAAACACAAAAAGGCTCCAAGTCAACTAGTTGAAGAGACCTTGATAATCAAAATATCTCATCCATTAATATCCTTCTCGAAATGCTACACAAGAAGATAAGTAGTCACATAAAAATAAGTAGAGCAAGCATCAAGTGATGAACCATGACCCACAAATAGAAAAGCTACGATATCATGGGGAAGAGAAATGATAGAACATGGATGCTACAAGATAGCAAGCCACATTATGTTAGGTGATCCATGAGAAGAAGAGAAAGATAGGTCATGGAATCAATAGGCTAGAAAGTTGTGTTATGCTAGGTGACCCATGAGAACATGAATACTTATGGGATACCAAGTTGTGTTATGCTATGTGATTCATGTAAAGAAGGAGATTCAGAATAGTCTAGCAAGCTATGTTATTCTAGTTCAACTTATCTTGAAAAAGGAAGAGTTGAAATGTCTAGAAAGCTATGTTATGCTATTCAACTCACCTTGTTGCATGTGTCACCATGTAGATTTAGGAGTTAACCATCTTGTCAAAGATTTAGGTTTGGTTTTGAGCATGAAACAACCTATATAAGACCTACAATTAAAAAACAAATATGTCTAGTTTTGAGAACATATTGTATAAGAGTTAGGTCCAGTTTCAAGAATTCATACCCCATATAAGACATTAAAAAGATTGCAACTAGTTTCAAGAATGAAGCATATTGTATAAAAATTAGGTCTAGTTTTGAGAAGGTACACCCCATATAAGACATGCAAAGTAAAAAATATAGTATGAAGAGGGCGATATATATGCCCCCATTTAAGATGTTAATGTAGAGGTATGTTGATGTCTTAAGAAAGCTAGAAACAAGGATAGACACCTTCAACACCAAGGAGATATCCTTTAGGCAATAATGTACATAAATTCAAGCTAAAGAGGCATGCCTCTTCTAAGTGAGGAAAAGATAGTTGAAAAAGAGATATCTTGCAACAAGTGTAAAGGGAGTCTATTCGAGGAGAAGGAGGAAGGGATCTCTGCATAAAGATACGTACCTCCAAGAGCAGGGGAGATTCTTAATAAAGATGACATCTTGGAAATGAGAAGGGCACCAAGAATACACACCTTCTTTAGATGTTTAGGAAAAGGTGGATTTGTATTGAAGGATTACACTCATTCACTATAGATAGATTATTCATTTAAAAGACAAACTATTTCAAGGAATAATAGGTCCTAAATAAGGAGCACAAATGTACTTGCATGAAGGATAGTTCTATGGAATAAATGACATCAATTTATGAAAAGATGCAACTCAACAAAGGAAAATTGAATTTTTGGAAAGAAACAATGATTGAAACCCTATTCTTTCCCCCCAAGCATGGAGACAAGATTGAAAATGATATTACATGTTGTTACCTAAGTATGGTTGCACCTAAAATTGTACCATGACAAATAACAAAATCCCTCCAATAAATAAGCTAACAATGTCACATAATGATAAGCAACATAATAGGAACATAAATGTTATTTGGAAGGAATAATATAGGATTTCAACTCATTTTGAACTAGTATTTGAATGATACCTTTTACAATAATTTGTTGAGTTTTATCCCCTAAATCAATACATTCATTAATGGAATGGCCTTGGATTTGATGATACTTTCAAAAATAAGAATTGGGTTGATTTTTCTTATGATTATTTATTTGATTTTTTAAAGGGAGAGTAATCAAGTTGGCTATAAGAAGGTCATACAAGATACTCTCTTGTTGTGATGAGAATTTGTAACAAGATATAGATGTATTAGACAAAGGGGGAGGAGATACCAACAAAGGAGGACTTTGGAAGCCTAGACCTTTTTTAGAAAAGTGTGATTTAGATTTCTCATAACTTTCAAAACTTTGTTGTACACATCCTAAACCATGTCCATTGTATCCATGTGTAGAGTTGGATATATGTATTGAAATACCTAGAGGAGAAGGTTCATTCTCAGTGTCAAATTCTAAATACCCCCATCATCATCAAGACATGTGTTGAAAGGAGAGGTGGGGAGTTGATTTAGAAGAAGCTTGGATAAATGACACACAAAGCTCCTTGAAAGATTCATTATTAGATTGAGTGATCTTATGCCCATTGAAAGAGGGTGTAAAGTCTAATGTACCCCAATTCCTTTCTAAAGAAGCAACATTGATAGGAGATTATTTTGTTGAAGGAATCATAGTATTAAAGAGGAAAATGCATCCCACTTCATCATGAATGAAATTATAAGGATTAGGATCACTCTTTATTGTGTGAAATTCATTATTATATATGAATTTTATTGTTCGATCAAGGGTAGAAGGAACTTATTTTTATAACATGAATCCATAGTCTACCTAGAAGAAGGTTATGATTAAGATGGTTGGACATTACATGAATATGACTAGGTAAAGTCACAGGTGGTACTTTGATAGGTATTATGACTAAACCAAGTGACTTTCTAGGAACATTATCAAAATCCACAAACATAAGGAGGATAGGGTTGAATAGAAGAATAATCCCAATTTATCTTATCTAATAAGTCAACACAACAAATTTTAAGTGATGACCCATTATAAATTAATATATCTCTTATATTTTTTTCATAAATGCAAGGAGTAATCATAAGGGGATCATCTCAATTTTTAGTCTCTATAGAAGGAAATTCATCTTGTGAGAATGTGATATCATTTGGTTTAAAATAAGGATGAGGAACCACCCTTTGTAAGGATTCTTGGATCAACTTATGGTGTGAAGGTGAAGTTTGAGTCAAGTCCCAAAGGGAAATATTAGATAAGATATCATAGAGTTTCTCAACAAGATTGGGTTCCTTATCAGCATGTTTCTTAGGGTGAGGAGGGGAAGAAAGTTAAGTGAGAAGAACATTGGAATTATTGATTGATTTTTCTAAAGTTAAGAGTTCCAATACCATATTTTTGTGCTAGTTGCCTTTCCATAGTACCTCTTTCACATATGTATTTTGAAACTTTTAGGATATTGGGAGGTTTCTTGTGCTTAGGCTTCTTATTAATAGAAACATGAATGGTATTGAATTGATTGGGTTCTTTGGTCTCCAAGGATACATGTTTAGAAGGGAGAGCATCAAGGAAATTTCTAATGATATCATCCACTTTCTCCAAGGTATCTTTATGGGTAAGATGAGATTTAGGAGGAAAAAATAACTCATTAATGTTGCATCTTTAGCAGAAAATTCATTGAAATGAAAAGAGGGTATGGTATCACTAGGAAGGCAATGACTTTGGTAATAAGGCAAAAAACTAAGAGAGAAGGGCGGGGGGGGGAGGGTGTTTAATCAATTTTCTCAAAATATTCTTAACACAAACATAATTTGAGATTTGATAATTAACAATGAAAGCATAAATCAACACCACATCAATAACACAGATAACACCAAGATTTTTAACATGGAAAACCTAGTCAAGGGAAAAACCATGATGGGTACCTACCCACAATATGATGATACTTTGTTAGAAGTATATGAAATATTAAAATGGGGAATGCACATGCATTTAGGCACATTGCTTAGAGCTCACTGCTCAAAAACAACAAAGGGCTATAACCCAAGGAAGAATCACTATCTTACAAACACATTCAGATTACATCCAGAAGATCATGAACTGATAGACTAGAATCTCCTCATGCTTGGTTATAGTTTTGGTTAGCTACATAACACATATTCTTCTTTCACACACTTCTTCACACTTATTTGCACTACTTCACTTCTTCCAAAAGATCAAAGCATTACTCACACATAGATACCTCTATCACATGAGTATTACATTTATTTATAAATATCATCAACCTATCTTTCAAGGTCAATGCAACACACATCACAAAGTAGAAAGATATAACCATACATGCTACAATATTACATGCAGACCAAAACAATGTTGGTAAGACATAGTATAGACCTAAATAATCACCTCAAACATGAAACACCTCCAAGAATTATTCCTCAAACATCTGTAACATGCTTCAATCATCACGTCAGCCAAGAACATGAAGAACACCATCGGATAAATGAAAATAATTAATAATGAGCACAATGATCAATGCGGAACATGAACACAAATAGGACATGATCGAGAAACATCCACAAACATAATGAATTTTCAGAGAAACAACTGCACCAACACCATTTACTAGAATCTCCATCATAATTATACCAAACTTCAAGAACACTAACTACACTAACTATCAAACTGAAAGATTCACTTGCAGACTTCCAAATCATGAACCACCTAAATTGAGGATACACCAAAATGTCCTAAACACTCTGCCAAATCTATAAACTAAGATATTGTAACACAGAGCAAAATCCAAAACACTGAACAACTAAAAAACCAACTACAATATCGAATCTCATAACTCGATCAAATCTCCATGTGAACCAATAAAACTTATAAAGTTGAATCAACTAGAGACACTTATCTTAAAACCCTTTAATCCACAACCACTCATCTAATACAACATGAAATTCCTTAGAATCAGCTTGAAATCTAGCAACAAGACATACAACATTCATAATATATGGTCTAGTCTGAGTTCAATATAGAAATCTACCAATCATAGATTTATATCTAGTCTGATTTGCTTTAGGGGATTTATAATCCTTTTTCAAATTACATCCATTTACCATAGGAGTACCAAATGGCTTTGAATCATCTAAACCAAACTTCTTCAACAATTCCTTCACATACTTGGACTGAGATATAAGAAGGCCTTTATCCAACTGAGTAATTTGCAATCCTAAAAATAATTTCATCTCACCAATCATAGACATCTAAAACTCATTCTCCATCTTAGCATTAAACATCTTGCACAAACTTTCATTTCCTCCAAAAATATTATCATCAACAAAAACTTCAACAATCAAAATGTTATCATGATCAATCTTGAAATACAAATTACTATCAACAACACTCTTATTGAATCCAAGACTCAACAAATACTTATCCAATCTAGCATACCATGATCTTGGGACTTGCTTTAGTCCATATATTGCTTTCTTTAGTCTACAAACCACATCTTCCTGATCTGTCAACTAAAATCCATCTGGTTGCTCAATATAAACTTCCTCTTCCAACTCACCATTAAGAAATGTGACTTGACATCCATCTAATAAAATTTGAAATATTTGTAAGCAACATAAGCAAGAAATAATCTAACAACTTCAGTTCTTGCCACTAGAGAAAATGTCTCCTCAAAGTCAATTCTTTTCATTTGAGAATATCCCTTACAAACAAGTATTTCTTTGTTCCTAACAACTTCACCTTGTTCATCCAATTTGTTTTGAAAGACCCATTTATTTCTGAATTATATTTTTATCCTTAGGTCTGGGAACAAGAAACCATGTATTATTCTTTTCAATCTGGTTCTATTCTTTTTCCATTGCTTTAACCCAATTTTCATCTTTGCATGCTTCATTAACATATTTATGTTCAATCTTAGAAATCAAACAATATTCTTCAACAATTCTTCTTCTCATCATCACACCTTTATTCTTATCTTGATTTGATTTTCTAAATGATTCAACCTCACATACTTGGGAGTCTTAGGATTTTCTTGATTTTTTAGACTCTTGAGTTCTTTCTTCTATAATAGAACTAGTCTCTCCTTGATTTTTTGGCTTTTTCATAACAATCTGAATTAGATTCTGGGTTTGCACTTTCTTTCCTTTATCAGAGCTATTATTCTGATCATCTGAATCATATCTAAAACATCTAGAATGGTACTCATTACCTTCATCAACTTTCACAATCTCTTATTATAACACTAGTAGGCCTTTCTCTTAGTAGAATAATCAAGAAAAACTCCTTCATCACATCTAGCATCAAACTTCCCTAGATCTTCATCTCTTTTGATATAGCATTTACTTCCAAAAATTCTAAATTATCTAATTGTAGGAACATGACCAAAGCATAACTCATAAGGAGTCTTATCGGTATCACCTTTGATATGCACCTAGTTAAGAGTGTATACATTAGTACTCATAGCTTCTCTCAAATAGATATGCAAAACATTTCCATCTAGCATCATGGTTCTAGAAACTTCCTAGCTTGTTCTACTCTAGTGCCCAACTCCAAGCATGTGAGCCATTTTGATGTGCTTCAAGAATTTGGTCTTTGAAGGAAAATTCCTCTAAGACCATATTTTGGCGGCCACCTTCCTTTGGATGCATTTCTCTAGTTAAGGATTCTTGCTTGGCTTTTCTCCATACTTATCCATTTTTGCACACTTTCTAGATCGATATGTTGTCTTGGATCGAAATGGATTTCTGTGCCTTGGGAGATTTTTGATGCCTTTCCACTTCTGGAATGAATTCAGATGGCCATTTTTTGACCAAGTGCTTTCTTTTTCAACCTTTCTGGATTTAGACAAATATTCAGGAATAGGTGCAAATAACTGTCTCTTGACTCCATGCTCTTCAAAAAATTCATTGAACTCACCAGAAGTGAATTCACCACCTCTGTCAAATCTTAGACACTTTAGCTTCAATCCTGTCTCAGTCTCAACGATGGCTTTGAAAATTTTGAACTTCTCCATGGCTTCAGACTTCTCCCTTAAGAAAGTAACCCACATCATCCATGAATAGTCATCAATCAGCAACATGAAATACCTGTCTCCCTACAAGATTCTCACTCTAGGAGGACCACATAGATCAATATGCACAAGATCCAATAATGCATTAGAACAATATTGTTTTCTTTTAAAAGTAACTCTTGTCTACTTCCCTAACTGCCATTCCTTTCATACTGAATTAGTAGGCTTTACCAACTTATGAAGATCTCTCACTTCTTGAGTAGAACCTATCTTAACCATGCAATCAAATTCACATGACACATCCTCTTGTGCCATAACCAAACTTCATCATTCTGAGCAATCAAACTACTTTTACCACCAACATTCAAGTGAAAGATATTACCTTTAGTCTATGTCCTTGATGCAATCTTAATTTCAGAACCACTTAAGATTTTACACTTTCCATTCTTGAATTGTATATCATATCCCTTTTCAACCATCTATATAACACTCATAATATTATTCTTTATACCTTCTACATTCAAGACATCATCAATATTGTGCTTACCATGAAGAGAACTGGAAACTCTACCATGGATTATACTAGCTTTGTCATCACCAAATATTACTACACCACCATCATGCTTTTCCATACTCACAAAATTACTCTTATCACCTATCATATGATGAGAGCAGACAGTGTCAATAACCCATTCATCTTTCTCTTCAACTTTAGCAACCAAAGCTTTCTCTCAATTAATGCAACTAGTAGAATTAGTAGGCACTAGATCAACTTCTTTGATAGCAATAAATACTCATTCATCATCACCTGAATTTCCTTTCTTAGATTCATCATCTATCACACCTTCATCAACAACATAATAACATTTCTTTTGATATTTAGGCTTGTATTGCTTCCTAGGAACTCTTTTTGGACACCTTAAAGCAAAATATCCTATTTCGTTACATGAAAAGCATTTAAGAGGCAACTTTCCTTCATACTTACTGACTCCTTTAGAAAATCTCCCAGTAATGAAGGCTTCATGCTCCTCAAGTTCTTTTTCTTCTTCTTCCATCTCCTTCATCTCATTCTCATATCTAGATACCCTTCTTGAAGAACTTTCTCTTAGATCATATCTCTTCTTTTTGGAAATAGTAGCTTTGAATGCAAATTGTATCTTAGAAAGAGTCACCAAACTCGCTCAATTCAAAGATAGTTAGATTTCCAATCAACATGTCTCTAGTCACATTAGTCACGGTTCGGATCTCCTCAATACTAGCATCTTTGTGCTTGTAAGGAGGAGGTGGAGATCTCAACACTTTAGCAACAATATATGATTCTTTAAATACTAGACTTACACATCTGATATTGCACACGATATCATTCACTTTTTGCATAAAATAAGTAATGTCTCATCTTCAACAACTCATACTTTCCTTTCAAGCTTTGCAACTTGGCAATCTTTACATGACCATCACCTTCATACAAACTTTCCAACTTCTTCTAGATCTCATGAGTAGTCTGCAAATCCATCACATTTGTCATTTAGAATTAGTCAAGGCACTCAACAATGCTTCCTTATCTCTAATATTGTATTCAACTTCCTTTATCTAATATAGAGTTGTAGGACTATTTTGAGCTCTAATATTGTCTTCAACTTCCTTTATCTCATCTGGAGTTGTAGGACTATTTTGAGAAATCTTATACATATTTTTTAGTAATTTTCTAGTAATCTTCACCAATGCATCCCAAGTGACACTCCATCCAGCTTTTCAAAAGAGTGTGGTTTGATCCATCAAATCGTGGACTATCCTTCTTATAAGTTTTCATCCTTGATCACCTCAAGCGATCAAGCTTCTTCGAAGGAAGTTGTTGTTGATACCAATTGTTGCCAACGAGGTACAAAATTGAGAGCAGGGGGGGTGGGTGAATCAATTTTCTCAAAATCTTTTCTTAACACAAAAACAATTTCAGATATGATAACTAACAATGAAAGTATAAATCAACACCACATCAATAACACACATAACACCAATAATTTTGACGTATAAAAACCGGTCAAACAAAAAATCACGGTGGGAACCTACCCACAATATGATGATACCTGTTAGAAGTATATGAAATATTACAATGGAGAATGCACATGCAGTTAGGTTCACTACCTAGAGATCACTACTCAAAAACAACAAAGGGATACTACCTTGAGAAGACTCACTGTCTTACAAACACATTTAGATTACATCTGGAAGATCATGAACTGATAGAATAGCATCTCCTCTTGCCTGGTTATAGTTTCAATAAGGCACATAACACATATTTTTCTCTCTCACACTTATTCATACTTCTTCACACTACTTTACTCCTTTCAAAAGATCAAAGCATTATTCGTACACATATATGTCTCTCACATGAGGATTACATTCTTTTATACATATCATCAACCTATCTTTCAAGGTCGGCATAACACACATCACAAATTACAAAGATATAACCATACATGCTACAATATTACATGCATACCAAAAATATATTAGCTAAGATGTAGTGTGGACTTAAATCAATACCTCAAACATGAAACACCTCCAAGAATTATGCCTCAAACATCCGCAACACGCTACAATCATCACATTGACCAAGAATATGAAGAACACCATCAAATCAAGGAAAATTATCAATAAAAAGCACAACGGTCAATGCAGGCCATTAACACAAATAGGAAATGATCTAGAAACATCCACAAGTATCATGAATTACCATAAAGACAAATGCACCAACACCACTTACTAGAATCTTCATCATCATTATATCGAACTTCAAGAGCACTAACTGCACTAGCTATCAAAATGAAAGATTCACTTGCGGACCTCAAAATCACAAACTATATAAATTGAGGATACATCGAAATGTCCCAAACACTTTGCCGGATCTGCAAACTAAGATATTGTAACACAGAGAAATGCGGAGCAAAATTCAAAACACCGATCAACATTGAACAATTGAAAAACCAACCACAATACTAGATCTCATAACTCGATCAAATCTCCATGTGAACCACTAAAACTTGAGTTGAATATGTAGATGTATAAAAATGACCATATTCCTAAATGAATATTTAATATTCATTTTATTCTCATTCCTCTATTTTAGTTAAATCTAATTTAATTAAATCACCACATTCTTCTATTTAATTAAATAAATTATTCTATTTATTTATTTAAATTCACTTAAGCCCTTTATATCATTTAATTGAATAAATCATTTTATTTAATTAAACCCCTTCTCTCTACTTTTAATTAAATTTACATTTAATTAAATAGTTTACCCCAATTAAATAAATCTAATTTATTTAATTCTCCAACTTGCAACAAAATTAAAATAAAGCAATTTATTTTAATTAATCCTTTATCCTCTACCCACTTGTATTTTCCTACAAATGCAAGTTGCACAACTATTTTAAATAAAAATTATTTATTTAAAATCCTATTTATCCTCACCCACTTGAAACCTTTAATGGTTTCCCTTAAAGTCTTCAAACTTAATGGCTTCCTTCTAGAGTCTTCTTAAGCCTTTAATGGTTTCCCTTAAAGTCTTCAAACTTAAAGTCTTCAAATTTAAAGTCTTCAAACTTAATGGCTTCATTCTAGAGTCTTCTTAAGCCTTTAATGGTTTCCCTCAAAGTCTTCAAGCATTTAATGTTTTATCTTCCTTTTTCTCATGTAAATAAATTAAGATTTATTTAAATCCAAAATTCACATTCACATTTAAATAAATTAATATTTATTTAAATATTTATCCAAATGCAAATTACACCATTTAATTGAAATAAATGATTTTATTTTAATTGAAAATCCCAAAATTCCTCCCACTTGCATTCTCCTACAAAATCCACTTGCATGCCTAAATCCTTTCTAGATTCTTCTAACTCCTTATAATTAGCCTAATCCTATCCTAATCATTGTCACATCCCTAAGCAAAGGGAAGTCACTTCTCAAACCTTCAAAGTCTTTGAAAACCATTAAAGGCTTTAGGTCTTCAACAACTTAACCTTGAAAGTCTTCCAAACCATTAATGGTTAACTCAACCCTCTTGCATTGTTAGAGACTTTTTGACTAACTTAACCCTCATGTAACCCAAGGGTCTCATCAAGCCTTTAATGCTTTGACCATGGTTATTCCTTAATCCCTTGCACAATAGTTTATCCTTCGGGTAAAAGCTTTATCCATTGGATAAACCCTAATCTAATCCTAATCCTTACCTCTTAAGGTAACCATCATGTCCCCTCAAGCATTCAATGCTTCCTACCTTTCCTCTCGAGCATTCTTATGTTGACAATTGTCACCATTTCATTGGTGAAAATTGTAAACATGGATTGATAACTTTCAATCCTGACCCTTGATAACTTCTCCAATCTTGACCCTCCATTGCCCTATTTTCACTATAAATAGAGCTCTCCATCCCTCCATTTTATCATCCAAGCTTTTAGTATCTCATTTATGCTCAATTTTAGCATGCATTTAGCCTCTCTTTGCAATAGGAATTAATATAATATGCATTTTAGAGCATTTCTATTATCATTAGCTTAAATCATTAACTAGTATATCATGTTAGGATAGTATTGCTACTAACCTTTTCATCTTATAATCTAGTTTAATCCATTTTGTAGAAACATGTATAAATAGGATGCATTCATGTTAGAATTAATCTAAAGCATCCCTGATTCTTGCATTAGTCATCCCTAAGTCACTTTGCTCAGTGATCTGAGAGCAAAGACATTGGCTTGAGGGACCTTGTGAGATAGAGAACCTTGGAAAGTTGAGCTATCCTTCATAGCTCCATAACTTGCACCAAGAAGTCCCATGTGTATGTGTGGACAAGTCTTTTGGAATATTTTCATATATTGAGTTTCATCAACCCACTTTCCTCGAATACAGAATAAAATAGAGATACTTATCTCAAAACCCTTTAATCCACAAGAACTCATCGACAACACACTTTCCAAATCAACTCATCTAATCTGACTGCAACACTCGAACACATAGAGGAATATGTTGATATCAATGACAACACATCACTCAGTCAATCCAAACACATATTTGCACATTATCCCAACAGTAATAATATCATCATGGGGGCTTCACTGGCTAGGTAATATTATATCACGCGCATTCATAATGGGGGGTTTAATATTCCAAAGAGTGACAACATTAGATTGCCTATCTATTAAAAATAGGGGGTTTTAATTTGGGATATGAAAAAATACAATATCTAGTGGAAATAGGGGGGGTTTTAATTCAAGTTATGTATTGGGAGAGGGTGATAATGAAGGAGTTTGGGGCAAAATTTTTTGAAAAGAGGGGGATTCTTTAGTATGCTATGAACACACATAATATAAACTAGGCTCACTAAGTGAAACCCCAATGAATATCATCGACTTGCACCAAATGGTCCTCATGAGGGAGGTAAATTTTAGGAGAAATATGAACATCATTTTTCAAAGCTTTATCCTTAGAAGGGAGAGTTTTGAAATAACTATTCATAAACTCTTCTTGCACCCATGTGCCCTCATTGGTAGGACCAAATTTGCGAGAGGATAATTTAATTTACACCAAGACTAGTTCTGTAGGAGAGGTATCATGTATGGAAGCTAAAGTAACATTAAGGAAGGTGTTTATGATATCATCCTCTTGCTCTAAGATATTCTAATTGCAAAGGAACATTTTAGGAGAAAGATCAACATTATTCACCAAAACTTTAGAAGGGAGAGTTCTGAAAGAAGTGTTGATGGTCTCTTTTTGCACTAAAATATCCTCATGGATAGGAGGATCCTTAGGAGAGGGATGGAGTGAAGCAAGGGAGGATAATCCATTATCACATCTATGAAATAAATGCATCATGGAACCAATTTAATGAAAACAAAATGGCAACAATTTTCTTTCTCAAATGATAATATGTGCAAAATGCATGATAAAAAGAGAGAACAATGTGCAATTTTTATGATTTTTTTATGAATGCAAGTGCATAAACTATGATTAAATACATATTAATAAAAAAATTGTATGCAAATATTAGATGTATGACTAAAAATTAGAAATATGCAAGTGTAAGAAGAATCAGGTTCATCAAAATGTAATGGTGTAAAATTAAAGTTTCACTAGTTAAGATAATCAAACTAATCATTTCACCTTAGGTACCAATACATTAAAGAGGAGTGAATATTAGATCTAGACACAATAGTGCCACCAATTAGAATTTGGGAAAAAGAAGATAATTAAAACCCGTTCCCAAAAGTTTAGACAATTTTTTAGGACCAGGTAGTAGAGATTCATCTTGGTTGTTTGATTTTTGCTTCGTCAAAAGCTAAACCTATTTGTTGTGTCAACTCTATTAGAATTCCTAAGTATAGCTCCTAACTCAACTACTTGGACATAAAAAGAGAGGAAAAAGGTTGTAGATAGGTTTTTCCTTAGGTTAAACCCCAATTTAGGAATTAACCTTGAATTGAATAATGTAAATACTAAAGTAAATGCTAGGAGATATAGCTCCTATTTGTTGTGTCAACTCTATTAGAATTCCCAAGTATAGCTCCTGACTCAATAACTTGGACACAGAAAGAGAGGAAAAAGGTTGTAGATAGGGTTTTTCCTTAAGTTAAACCCCAATTTAGGAATTAACCTTGAATTGAATAATGTAAATACCGAAGTAAATGCTAGGAGATATACCTCATATCTACAATAATGGATAGAAAGATTAATGACACAATGATATTTGAATGTAATCACAAATATTGAGTGTAATAGAATGACAAGTACACATGCTTGCATGAAGATTGATGTGACTTTGCTCCATAATGTTTAAAGGATAACACTTTGTCTCAAATCTGTAAAAATACTTGATGATGAATGCTCAAGATACATGCACAAATATTATGGATAGGTAGTGGATGTATAAATGAATTGATAGGATGTCTTTATAGAGGGTTCCCTAGGTAAATTACCAATTAGGCCAACCTCCAATAGCCAAGTGTAGCCATGGGGACCAAAATCCATCAGGAAGAGAGAGTGCCTACCTAGATTCAAATTAGGTCCTCTTTAAGGGGGACCCGTGTGTCTTGGGGCACTTCACACCTTGTTCCTCCAAAAACAGGACCAAAAAAATGGGAAATCAAGAAGAAGCAACCTCAGGATTAAGCAATGTCAATAGGTGACATTAGTGTTAGAGTAAAATGGACCAAAATAGGTCTAGGGGGAATGAAAATGGGTCACGTTAAAGTAGGAGCACAACAATGAGATATAAATTGTATCAATTGCTATTTATGACACTACACATACTTATTCATACATATATATATATATATATATAATATTAATGACAATGATATAATTGCACTAACATATTCTACTATGAAATTATATTTCAAATAACATAATAATAAATTTGGTAATTAATGAAATTGTGAATTAATTATTAATCTTAAGCCAGTTTTTAAAAGGCTTCTCTTGGTCATGCACCGAATTTATAGTTCTTATTTTTATACCAATGACAAGCTGAATACTATGGCTTAATGAAGCCTTTCATCAAATTGTTTTATATTCAAATTTATTTGATTCATTACCAAGGCTAATATCGGCTAGTTATTCTTCTTGGCTACAATGTCTCATTAAAATAAGACTAATCACTATGACCTTTTACAATATTGCATTCCATCGCACCTTAAATAAATAAAGAGTATGATTTTTGATAAAAACTGAATTTGGATTTGAAATGTTATAATTGCATTCTCTAATTCGGTAGAGAATATCTTTAAACTGATTCTTGAATTACATTATCATCGTATAGTATGAGCTCAACATGATGCGGATGGGTTCACTGCACCTAGAAACATAACCATTTGATAATTATCATTTTTTAGAAGCATTTTGAAGTTTGGTGAAGGAGATAACCTTCAGAAGGTATCTTTTGTTTGGAGAGTTTTTTGGTTTTGATTTTTACTCGACTATTTTCTGTAGAGGAGTATAATAGAAGAAGAGGGTTTCTTCACTTGAACCTGCAGAGAAGTGTTTTCTGTAGAGGAGTATAATATCTTAGTGGAGTAGAGTATCGATATGAAAACAATCTTGTGGAGTTCGCATCAACATTGGCAGTATTAGGAAGATCTCAAAGAAGCTTTTGAGAAGCTCGATAGGAGATAGTGAGACATTCTACATGCATGGATAGGGTTTTAGAGTTAGGTCAAGAGACTTGCAGTCTCCCCACTCTTTAGTCGACACTCATAAGTAGGAATATCTACTATAGAGCTCTTTTTCTGTTCTACATTAATATTAATCAATGTAAAAGGTTTCCTTGGGTAAAAATTGTAGAAAACAATGATAATCTATTTGTAATCCAGACACAAATTAATAGCTTGGAATATCTTTATATGATGAACTAACCCACTTGACTCCATAAGGGATTCATATTTTTAATTTAATAAAGCTATTATCGAAGCATGAACTCTATTTTGATTATTTGTAAGGTCCTTTCTGATCAGTAACACTGTCAAGAGTCTATCTATTAGTTATTTGAAAGGTTCATTATGTACAAAACTCTGATATTGAATCTTTTCTTTAGTTGTTTGTAAGGTTCTTTTATGAAAGGAAACTCTATCAAAAAGTCTATCTTTCAGTCATTTGAAAGGTTCGTACTCAAACATAAGCTATGATGTTGAGTCCATCTCACAGTCTTTTGAAAATGAGAACTGGATATAACCACAAAGCTTGGGCAACTAAACTTGTAGGTTTTCACAATTGCATGTAAAACTATAAGTTCAAGCACTTAACGTTTACATATGATTGTTTTAAAATCTTATGAGGTCTTAATAACATAATATGTTAAGAAATTATTAGACAAGTTAATTTATGATCAAGAGGACAACAACGAGAGAGAGTTGTATTTCAATTTTCATATCTTTGTATAAGGAATCATGAACTTGCTAACCCAAGTGTGGTATCTAAATGTATGTAATCTATATGAGTTTCATGGTATTAGTACTTTTTTCAAGCTAGTAGTACCCATTTAAGTATTTGGTACAAGTTGTTATGTTAAAAATGTGTTTTTGACTAAATTTTAAGGCATTCTATTTCACCTAGCCACCAGTGGGTGAAGGGTGTTATTATTGTTATATCTTTATTGGGATATAAATTATGATATCGAGAAAAAGATTATATGCTTCTTTTACATGGGAACTGGAGGCATTTACCAAGGTCACAATGTTATGCATGACTAGAGGTCCCATGTTAACCTTGTTTGGTTTAAGACAATAAGTTGAACTATAAGATGTTTGAAGTAGCTAGGTCAAGAAGGGTGGGTAAGCAAAGGACTACACTTCATGTTAAGTGTCTATAGTAAAAACCTTTGGACAAGGTGGCACAAAGACCTACTTGTGTCTAGTTAGTTCACCATGTCCAATTGTGTAGTCTAGTAGGTTGGTCATGCATAGTTATCAAGTGTGTACAATTGTATAGTAGATGAGAACTATGTAGGATATCACATCAAACTCAAATGGCAACTTGTTGATTCTTATGTCTTTAACCTTCTGAAGGGTAGAGCCACTTCCAATTGGACAGTGTGTGGGGTACTGCCAACTCTTTGTTGGAGGAAAAATACTTGAGTGATGCTTTCCCTCATGCATATTCACAGTGAGACTTGCAGTAGAACTTAGTTATTCCACAATTATAGTAGACTCTAAATTCTTTCTCTCTACATTTTATGTTTTTTATTAGATTCGTAGGTTTTGAAGCACCCTGAACCTTGTACAAAGAAGGACAAACTAGAACACAACAAACGAACAATAGATCAAAATAATGGGTTTTCAGAAGGACCCAAAACCTTCATTTCTAGAATCTATCTATCTTGAAAGGTAGACTAAGGATGGAAACCAAACCATCCATTATAGAAACCCCTATATAAAGTGGAAAAGGGGAGGGATTTTTGCAAGGATCCCCCAAACCTTTACAAAGGGTTTTAAATTGGCACCCTAAACCAACCAGCTGCAACTAGTCTAAAAACCCCAACAACCCAATAGCTCCTCACCTACAAAATTCCTTTCCACCTCAATAGGAGAGGAACCTTTCAAAAAAGGGGCAAAGGAGAAGAAGAAAGATCAAAAGGAAAACCAATCAGGCCTCATCCTTGCAATCGAGTAGCAACCAGCAAGTGAAAACCACGTAGATGGACCTCCATTCTCCCTCCACAAATAGATCCTTTCCTCAATAGGAGATTCCCCCACCTTGATAAGGAAAACTAGAAAGACCAACAAAATAAAAGTATGACATTCCCACACCAATGGCACTATCAAAGACCTTAGTACAATAGGGGCCAACTTCACCTCCATAGAAGTCATGCAAGAAGGAACCTAGCAAGGAGAAAAAGGTAGAGCTAACTGAACCCCAATAAAACATGTCTCTAAAAAAAAAACACTTGACATAGCCAAAAAGGGCCCTTTAAAACTACTAGCAACCCTCTAGCTAACTAAAAGAACAGGGTGAACAAAGCAACCAGCTCCAAGCACCCAAAAAGAAAAACTGAGAAAATCAAAATTCTTGGCACAAAAAGAACTAGACAAAAGGTGGACACCATGGATCACTCCTCAATAGCATCAGAGAGACACAACTCCCCACCAATGTAAGCTAGATCCTAAAATAACCTCCCATACAACATCAACATGAGGAGCAAAAAAGGCCAAACAAAAAAGAACCACCACCTTTGGCATAATCTAGCAACCCACCATACATACAAAATATATTCACTCAGCCAAAGGGACTGAACAACATGTTATCAGTATTTTGGATGGTGTTTCTTTTTCTTGATATTCTTAATTTTCAAATTTTTTGGATTGGTCCTTGTCTACAATTAAATGGTTTCTAAGGGTTTAGGGTTTAATAATTTTAAAATTATTTGGTAAAAGAGCCCTTATGTCGTATTGTCTTGAAGACTCATTTGTTTGTCTGTTACCTTTTTCACTTAACCAGAAGGGTCACCACGTCGTTAAAAGGGTCCATTTGAGCTTTAGGCTTAGGTGGGCTTTATTAAAACTAAAACGCTTTATATTTTCCTAAAGTCCTAAGTATGTTTCTTAATGTATGCATTGGGTTCTTAATGGTCGGGTAAGTCTTGTTTGATCCTATGGTTGTCGTGATACCACAATAAGATGTCACATGTTGAATACTCATCGTGATTCAGTAACAAGCCGCTAGTGGCAGGGCCGGTCAAATAGTCAATGGTGGCAGGTAAGTGAAAAGGGACCTTAAAGATTGAGCGGTAATTATATAATCTACAGGTTGTCCCTAGACCACAATGAAGAGTTGCAAGGGTTTTACTCTTTGCGGACTAGCAACTAAATGGTGGGTCCGACCAATGTGAGTAGCCCAGATGTTTTAAATGGTTAACAAGTTCAGGGAAGATCAACGGTTGTCGCTATACCATGATGGGGATATGCTAGTCCTTTAGCCTTCGTAGATCAGCAACAAAGGGTAGGTGGGTGATTAAATGGCGGGCCCTCTTCAAAGGCCTAAGTGGTTAAAAGGTGCTGTATTTCTACATGATCTAATGGTAGTTGCTTGACCGCAATGGAAAGTTGCTCAAGTTTTATTCTTCACAGATCAGCAACTAAAAGGGAAAGTATACTAAAGACATCTTTTCGGTCTATTGGAGCGGAAAATTCAAAATTTAAATGGATTAATTGTAGAATGTGTGGCTCCATTGATGGTAATTAATGCTCATTTACTCCCTGGGTGCCTTCTCAAAACCTTGTTTTGAGATTTTAATTGCAAAAATCATTAAAGAAGATTGGCAGAGACAAGGTACGCAGTTTTTGTGAATTCTTAAGTGACAAGTAAGTTTCTCTGTGACCGTGGTTTGCAATTTCTGCTTGTGTTGATATTGTCTAGTGGTAGAAGTTCTGAAGGGTTGTTTGAATAAGAAAATTGAAATCAGGTTAACCTTAGATTGTTAAAATGGCACTACAAAGAGAATTTAAGGGAAAGATAGACTATCAGAAGAGGGCTATCTGTGATGATTTTCTAGAACAATTGGTTCAATCCATGGATAGTACTGCCAAGATAAAGGAACTTGTGCTAAAGTCTCCCCGCCTACGGATTGGTGATGGTTTATATGATAAGGGATGTTGGCTAAGAGATCCCCAGATAGGCATGGCAGGTCTAGGTCTATTCAGGGTAGGGTTTGGTCAACAGAATGCACCTGCTCCTACAAATAACATATGGGAACTAGATGTTGGGAAATTGGTGGTCCCTGGGGTTTTCATGGATGTTGATTTATTGACTCAGATTGCAAAGAGATATGACCCCATCACCAAGATTGTAAGGAATATAAGTGGAGGCCTCCTAATTGAAATTATAGTTGATGAACTTAAGAAGGTATTCCGGCTAAATGAAACCTCAAGTTATTTAGAGCCCATTGATTTTGAAATGCTGAGAAAGGTTTATGATGCCCAAAAGGATCATCTTAGGAGTGGGGCATTTAGGGAATTTTTTGCAAAAATAGGAGGACCAACACTGGTAGGCCCTGGTACAGCGGAACCTTTCCCTATGAATTTCTTCACATTGAGGGATAAGGGTATATATTGGTCTTTGTGTCAAATGTTTTGAGAAGATGTAGAGAATACCATGCCCACTCATTTCATGCTCATGATGGCGGAAATTTTGAACCCATCCATAGCAGTAGCATATGACTTTTCACCCTATCTTGCAAATGTCATCCATGAGGGTTTAATTGGGATCAATAATGCCAAGGTGGATAGACCTTTTGGTTGGTATTCCATGTTAATGCATATGTTTTTGTTTAAAGGTGCAGAGTATTTTGCAAAAGATATGGACTTGTTAAGAGAAAAAGATGGCGAAGACATGTCAGTCTAATTGTGGAATGCAAATCTGTCTTGGGACAAGGAAGATGCCAATTATCAGAAGTTTGATAGATGTTTTGCATCTAAGCTTAGAATTCTTATATGTCAAGATAACCCTAGGATCCCAAAGGTTCTCCTTGAATTCATTAGACCCAAGGAGTTTGCAGAAGACATTAAGATTGTACACAATTGGGGTGACATAATTTAATATCCTATTTCTATTGTCTTTAGAGTATATGGTTTCAGGGGAACCCCATACTTCCTCCCCTATCAGGTCCCCTTGAATATTGGTATTGCTGAAATTATAAGACAGATTGGGGGTCTGCAAGAAGCATAACTGACAAATAAAGGAAGAGGGACAATCTTTCCAACTGTCACCATGGCACATCAGTTTGTTATTACCAAAGGGGGTTGGCTACATTCTGAGAAGTTCCTCTAGCCATACAGATTGTCAACAATAGTGGCCAAGTAAGCTGATCCTGAAGACTTCTTTAATGGTATGTTCAGGAAGAAGGTCAGGTGTGGGGCTAAATTGCATCAATTCCACTTCCCCAAAGATCTAATAAGGAATTAATTTAACCTGGCATAGAAAGAGGTGAGAAAGGAAAAGTGGTTAGTATTCAAGAAAACTCTTGATTTTGTCCAACATTTTGATAAGAATTATGATCCATTAAAAAGTTTCCACCCTTTTGAGGAAAAGATTAAATTTTTGATAGATTATTTTGAGGATGCCATGCAAACTTTGAATGAGAAAAAGGATGCAGTAATGAAGGCAGACCCTAAGAAGGCCAAGATCATCTTGACCATGCCCATGTTTGCTAAGATTGTTCCCCCTAGAGAGTATGTAATGTACCAAAAAATGGGATACAATGTAGTGATGCCTAAGGGGGATGAACCTTCCACATCAAAGGGCAAAAGACCAATGAAGGATGCTCTTGAGTCACAAGCCTCCCCAAAAAGGAAGAGGTTGCAAAAAGAGGCACAACAAAGTGAATATTTGTATTCACCATCTCAATCCCCATTACATATAGGCGATGAACAAGCAGTTGCTGAGAAATTAATGCAACTAGGAAGCCCGGGGGAGATTTCATTTACTTATGGAGAATTGCAAGAAGGAATGCTAGAAGAGCCAGCAGGTGCTAAGACTACTGAAGAATTTACAAGTAGAGAGATGGATCCTATCATTAAGCAGGCTAGTGATGAATTTTTGGTCGATGACAGTTTTGTAAAGTCAGGAGCCTTTCTGCAATTTGTTTGGAGGAAGCATATGGGGCAATTTAAGGAAAGATGTGAAAAGAGGAAAATTGAACAATCCAATAAAGATACATCTTATATTGAAGCTTAAATAAAGCAAGAGATGCTAAAAGAGTTTGAGGTAATTACCCCTAAGGAGGGGAGAAAATTGATTGCAAATGCTGGAGTGCTAATTCTCCCAGAATGGGACATAGTTGATGCAATAATTTTTCATGCAGTAAGGAAAGAAACCAAACCCTTAGAGGGAATAACTTATAGTGGTGACCATGTGGCCCTAGTAATGTGGTCACTTAAAAGAGAAGAGAATAGAAGAAGGGGAGAATCCTAAGGGTCTGACTTCTTAGGGGGCATGATTGTAAAAAGAGTCAAAGATACAGGGGTAGTTGAAGTTGCTAGCATGACCTTAGAGTTTGCTAAATTTGGAGTGACAGTGGCTAAAAAGGAAGCAAAAGAGAAAGCTGATCTCCAAGCAAAACTAGAGGTAGTCCTCAAGGCCTACAATGCAGCAAATCTTGAGATAGCTTCTAAAGATAACACCATTGCAGAGCTAAAAGGTAAATTGGAAGGACAATATCAAAAGGGTGAGTCTTCCAAACTAATCATTGCTTCTTCTCCTTCTAAGCCCCCTCCTTCCAGTCCTATTGTTGAGTTCCCTCCTTCCTCCATGACTTTTGGCTTCCAATCAGCTGAGAAAATTCAAGATGAGATGAAGAAATTGAAGCAGGCTCAAGCAATTTTGCAAACAAATATGAGGAAAAGGTTAGGGGTACCATTTTAAAATTTGCTGACACTATTGGAGCAGTAATTGTTTATATAAACATGAAAAGAGTATTGACTCTTCTCGATTCTTTGAAAGAAGAAAAGGCTACTTTAGAGCCAATTTTGGATAAGTGGATTGCCAGAGAGGTGGACTTAGAGTCCATATATTCTTTATCCCAGGAAGAAGTAGGTGTTGATGTCACTATCAAACCTACTTATGAATTAGTAAAAGGTTTATCCAAGTTAGCAACGCAAAGAGTTAACATAGAAAGGAAGGCAAAATTGTACCAAAAAGAGTACACAAATAAAAAATTTGATTTGTTTCCTGGAGGTTTTTTAAGTATCAGTAAATTGAAAGATAAAGAAGTATGGCTTGGGGAGCTAGGTCATAGGCTGTCTCAGAAAATAAATAACATTATAAATATAGATGATACTTCTTTATTTATTCCAACTGTTGAAGAAATTGAGAAAACAAAATCACATTTTGGCTTTTTGGAGAAGGAAGTTAAACAGTTAAGGGAAACATGGAAAAGTTTGAATAAAATAAAGAAAAAAATTATTAGCTTCTCTTGGCCTAATGATGATACATTCAAGGTATGGGAAAGAAAACATGTTATGAAAGAGACAGAAGCACAAGAAGATCCCATCGATGCTCCAGCATGTGGCAGTTCATAGGCAACCTGAACCAGTTAGTTCTTGCAACATATTTTTGGGTAACTGGAATTTTGAAGAATTAAAGACACTTGGCATCTGATCTGCAAATATTGAGAAGTCAGTTGGTCATTTTCCAGCTGGATAACTAATCAATTACGCTCCTGCTTCAATTGTATTTTTTTAATCAATCTAACTTTTGGGGGAATTATGGTTCAGATAGGAATATTCTTCTAGGGAAGTCTGAAGCTTGTTGCATCCAATTTTTATAAATGGATACCAAGACTACCTAGAAAAGGATCACAATTTATTTATTTTGTATCAAAGCTCTTGCAAAATACATGCAAGATTTTTTTTTTGCATCTTGAATCATCCTTATGTCTATGTAAAATTTTGATGAGAAAATAGTAATATACAATCAGAATATTTTGAGCCCAAATCTATGTTGTCTTTGTGTTTGTGTGTTGGTTATCATTTTGATTCGATGATCAAGGATTGTTTAGTTGGATGATTTGCAAGCAAATGATGGGAATGTTTTAGGTCTTTTCCTCAAGGAGGAGAATTAAATATACTTAATTAATCTTCATTGATAATCAATAAATTTACATTATTTTGATGACTGGGTCTAGCATAGGTTGAGAGCCTATATATGTCAGGCATATATAGATTCAGTAAACCAAAACGGTGATATGTATGTGAATTAGATTGTCAAATTTTAACTTGATTTTGATGACTCTGAGGCCCAGATAAGGCACTGGTTTAAGTTGCTAGTGTTCATGATATTCTTTGTGATCCTTTACAAAGAAAATAAATCTTTCATTTATGTTTGGTTGCAGTATGAAAAGGTTTGCAGAGATTTGTACTAGTTTTCTGTAAATCATTTACTAAATTGTGAGAAAGTAGTCACAAGTAGGTATACCTGCCTAAGCTTTGTCAATCTTGAAGTGTAGGAGGTTTCCTTGTAGACCTTGTTAATTGTTGTCTTGTTTCCTATTCTTCTTGTTCTCTTCTTTTGTGAATAGAGGCAAAGGATTTTAAAGAGAAAACAAAGTAATCAGAAATTGAGACCAACACAACAACCCCATCTAAACCCAGGGCACCCAACAAACATGATAGGATAGAGGAAAAACAAGTAGGAAAAACAAGAGGATGGATATGCCGAGAACATCTCCCTCAACCACAAGCCAAAGCCCACCATTTCCAAGATGCAAGGAAAGAGTGCTAAAATATTTGCAGCTCTGCCAAACCCCAAAAGCCATAGAGGACCAATGGTAGAGGGGTCTCAACACCCAACCCATGAAGATAACAAGGCATAGAAGCACAATTCAAACCCTTCCACTACCATTCCAACACACACCCAAAAGGGGTCTCCACATCCATGGTGATCTCCACCTAGTTTTGGAAATAGGGCATAGAAACTCTTTTTTCGCCCTCCCACTGCCATAAACACAAGAAAATAAAACCACAGACCTAGCATCGGTCAAGGCCCAAGGAAAAAGTCGTGAAGCCCAAAATGTAGATCAAACAACCCTCATACCCACGACCCAACATACAACAAGCATTAATGGGAAAAAAGGGGAGCGGGCCATGAGACAACAAGAAAGGCTTCCACCCAAGGCATGGCCTCAATCCTAGCCTCCCAAAGATCCCAACCATCATCCTCATCCTTGTCACCTCCCTCCTCAACATCCTCCCTTGCACACCTAGAAAACCTAGCACTTCTCACTCCCTCCCTCATCCTTGCATACAATCTTTTCATTTACCATGGAAAAGAGGGATTATATGAAGTTATTTAGAGAAATGAACATGTTAGATTAATATTGAAACATATCATAGCATTCAGAGTTAATCTTATGTGATGAATTTGAAATGATGGTTGAGCTATGCATTCATATTTATTTGGGAGATCTAACATGCACTATCCAATTAGAAAAGTATGGTCATTGACAAAAAAGTACTTTGGAAAAGCTTAGAAAAGCTTTAGGAGGTCCATTTTGTTCAAAGGATCCCATTCAAAGAGTAAAAATTAGCAATAGTAGATTATCTTTTGAAGATTTGTAAGAGGACTTGCTTTCTATTAAAAATGCAAAGGTCTTTGGGAGGGAATTTAAAAAGATATTTTAATAAATTATTAAAAATGCATGCACAAAAAATGTACTAACATTTCAATGAATTCCTTGGATACTTCAAATAAATAAATAAAAACCATACCTTGATCCATTAGGCATTAGAGTCGGAGATTATAATGAAATCTAGAAAGTGTAGCAATTAGGCATAAAAAATCCTAAGTTGTGAAATATAAATTCGTTCACTCAATAAGCTATTGACGTTTATATTAGAGAAATCAAAGATGAGAGAGAATTTAAAGAATGTGAATATGAAATATTGTTAAATGTGTTTGAAGATCAATATCACAAGAAACCTTTCCAAAGAGAAATACATTTTGTGAAAATAAATAAACCGTTAGTTCTTCTATATTATACCTACATAAATATTTAACATGCTATGAAATTAAAAATCAGTCATTGAAATCATCTTACTTATACCAAATCTTTAATAACCTTCAAAATGAGGTTCACTTTGTTTCTAGGAACCCATTCAAAAGTAGAAAATTGTAGTCATCTATTTTTTTTCAAAGACTTATGAGGACACTTTTATTAAAACCTATAAAGGTCTTTAGGAAAGAATTGAAAAAGTGTTTAATTGAATTATTAATAGTACATGAATGAAAAATGTAGTAGAACTTTGGCAACTTCGATAAATATTTTGAATAAATAAACAATAACATGTGCCTTGATTCATTATGCATTAGAGTTTGTAGGAATATAAATGGAACACAAAAAGAAATAAGGGATGATGAATTTTTTGTTTAAATAGCATATTCTAAGCTTTGACTTGGATAGCTCATTTGAAATTACACTAATAGGTGATCGTCATTGGAGAAGCAAGTGTGATTCATCTAAGGGTTTGAGCTCAATTGGTTAAAAGAGGTTTTCATTTTGGACACCCAAGTTCAATTACCCATAGGAACATCTAAAATGGAAATCTAATTTACAATTCTTGGTCTTGCATATTTGGCTTCTAATATGGAGGTAGTTTCTAAATAAAAGCGGATTCTTAAGTAGTGACTTTAGTTTTGCATAGGTGATTTTTAGTATGTTTTCTTGTAAGGAGCTTTTATCGGTCTCATGTTGATGCTCAAATGAGCAAAATATTTGTAATCTATATGCAATTCAGAAAAAAAAAAGATAATGTAATTTGAGGTAAGTCACCTAAACAAATGAAAACTTAGAATATGTTATTTAAACATAGCCAATTATAGATAGATAAATCAAGAATGAAAATCATTCAAAACAGGAGCTTTACAAAGGACTCAATCAATATGCTCTAAATATGATTCTATGAGAAAAAGGAAACCAACCAAAATTACTTTATTATAGCCATGGAAGTATTATATGGCAGCCTTAAACTACACACTAAGCAACATATTAAGCCTAGAGAATGTCAGTCAACTCTAAGTGTTTAACACTTTTAAGCTTAGAAATCAAAACTTAATGTATGTGATTTAAAGCGTCTGATATGATAAAGTCTACCACTGAAATGCTACGAAATTAAAATCTGTACTTCTTTGTCCATCAATGTGCTGATGATTGGAAGAATGTTGTTTCTTCCGGTGGGGGAAGTGGGTATATCTTTGAACTCTGAACGATCATTCCCGCATTCAACGAGAGCCATTTCACATGCATTTCCAACAACAATTGATCCATCTTGAGCACACAGGTTTGAAATTCCTGTTTTTACCAACTTGGCAAAGGGCTGGGCAACTTCTTGATCACGCTTATTTTGTGATGACATATCCTCCTAGAATTACTTCACCTGTTGATCATATTTGAGGACTCGTGACCGAGTCCACCGCCTCATTGTACTCAGTTTTGCCACCTCTCACAAGATTGTGATATAAGGGAGAATTTAGTGGGCTAAGCGCGTTCTAGCCGTGTACCACCTTTATTTTGAATCCCCCCATGAAGTTATGTTCATCCTTCATGTGGAACGCAGCAGAAGCAATCCCCAGCAAATATGCAGTGTACAACCTTGTTATTACTTGGTCCACGTCCCTCAAAGACTCAGCCTGCTTGACTTCTTCTCTTCTCCATTTAGCATGGTTTCTAGCTTGTCGTACCTTTTAATGAACTGAACACTATCTTCGAAGTGTTATTAGCTTATCCTTTTACATCTATAATCTATTTCCGTGCTAACATTCATTTTCTTTCTAAATAAATTTGTACAAGAGAAGTAGTGTATGTATTATTTACTGTATTTAAGTAAATAATAGAATTAAAGAAAAAGGTATTTTATTTGAGAAATTCTTTTTTAATTTTTTTTATATAATAATGTTATACAATATTGTATTAAAATTTAACGATTTACAAGATGATAATAAAGATCTTAATCAGTCATTTGTGATATGATGTTAGAGTTAAATTATGGTATTTTTGTTGTATGTCATCAAGGTTGAAACCTCTACTGGACTACTAATCATTGATACTGTATCCTTATTGATCCAATGTGCTTGTAGGTTTGAACATTTGCATTGAGGTTGTTGACATTCATACATGTCTTTGTGCTCGAAACCTTGATTGGGCTAGTGTAGTCATGGTTCTTCTGCCCATGTTAGACTACTAAGCTCACAAATCTTGCACCCCTACTAGACTATTGATCCCATGAGCCTTGTGCCTCTAATGGGGTATTAATTTCATGAGTGTGCCATTTGTGTTAATACATTATGTTCATGTGCTAAGGATGAGGTCCCCATTTGTGGCCTCAAGCACCTAGCTTAGACCAAGCTAAAAATTTACATGCTAGTAATAAACAAAATTAAGTCTCACTCAACACTTTAACATGTGTAGCTATTAATAGACACATCAAAAGAAATTCATATGTATATGTATATGTATATGTATGTGTATGTGTATGTGCACACACACACACATTTAAACAATGTGAGATGATTCAAAAACAAAAAAAATAAAAATCCATTTTTGTTAAATCTAGGTTCACCAAATAAATCCATACAATAATAGAAAAAATCATAGGTATATTCATTTTATGATAGATTGAAATATTATTTTTAAATTAGATGTAATAGATTGTGGTACTTAGTTTTTGAATAATAATAGTTGATCCATTAATTTTTATAAAATAAATATTTTTATGTGCCATAAAAATTCATTTCGGTTGATTCTAAGTGGCTTGGGGTCAATTCTGCATGGCATGGAATGAAACATCAAGGTCTATATATAATCTATAAATCTACAAAATTTGTGTGACTTGGTCTATTATAATATCTATATTTGATAATGTAAAACCATTTGTTGTATTTAAACATATCTAGAGAATATACTAGATTACAATTTCCGAATTTTCCTTAATCAAGCCTCTTGATAGAATAGTATTAAAACCTTTGGAAATGATTGAATATAGAGAAATCATTGAGCAAAAGATTATATGTTGATTTTGATGCAAATGCATTGTCTCTTATACTACAAATCTAGATGTTTCTATAATGAATCCTACTTATAAAACCAACAAATTTTTTTTTGTTCTTTTATGTTAGTAGATGTGAAAGATTATAATAGAGGAAATATTTGGGACTAAATGCAAAGATGTCAATGATAAATGAAAATGTAAGGAAATGATTGTAAGTGAAAATAGATGGCTACATAAAAATTGAATAAACTATTGAAGTTAAGTACACAAAAATATATCAATTAATATAATTGTATTTAACCATTTCATAAAAATGGATCCAAAACTAAATGAAAGCTGGTATCTTTACGTTTATTTTACTATTAGAACAATATTTTGTGTGTCTTTGAAATTAAAATGTATTTCTAATAAATGATAAATTGTATTGTCTTAACATTGTCCAATCAAAATGTTTGAATATTTAATCTTGCCTAGTTGAATTTATATTTTATAGCATCTTACTGATTCAAATATTTTGAAAAATACTCTCTTAATATTTATACATCTCCTATCTTCCATAGATGATTAGTATATTTATATAAAAAGAATGTTACATTCTTCAATAAGAAGCCAATAAGTCTCTAAAAATTATAATATTTTAATGTTTACTTAAGTAATACTCTAGAAAGAGAAATTGCGAAGGAAAACACTATATATTTAATACTCTCTTTTTGTATCATGAGAAAATAAAAATGAATAAAGAATGTTTATTTTGAAGAATAAAGTACTCTATGTAAATCTTTTTTGGAGTCTGATTTATTACCATAGTATAATAATATTTTTTATTATTGTTTCAAAAATAATTATGTCATTGTTAATTTTAATAAATTAGTATTAGAGCCTAGTCAATTTAGGAAAGGAGATTTCTTATTGGTCAATTCATAAAACATTAATTATTTGGGATATTTTTGTTATTATGAAATTAAGCTTGAGAGCTACGATTTGGTAGATATTAGGCATGATTAAGATTTTTTCTTTGAAGGTTTGAAAAATGGCTAGTAACAATGTCACATATATCATTTATGTGAAAAAAATTATCACTATTAGAGTATTATTATAAAGATACACTTTTTATATAAAGAGCTCTAAGAATTTGAAGATAAAGAGTTCATAATGCATATTCATCAAGTGAAATACAATTCCTTAACTCAAGTAGACATGGACTTGTTTGAGAGACATAATAAGAAGGATACTATATAATTGTATTTTGTACAATTGAAATTGATTATTCTATTTTCCTACATGTTGTAGTAGTAACTAAGTAGACTATATTTCTTTCTTGGTTGTTATGTTCTTGTTGTTTTGATGTTTGTTTCATTGACTTATGATCCAAGCCTCTTGATCTAGTTTGTAATGGGTTGGGGTCATTTCCCATTTACTTTAATAAAAAACAAAGTCCAAGGAAATATGAGAATTTGGCCAAAAGGCACACAAGGTTGAAAACAAACAAAAAATAGTGAAGTTGTAGATATTAAAAGAGAGTTTGGGAACTTATAAACTAATGCATTTGAACCGATGAAATATTTTTTTTATATAAGTAGTGGGCATGATTAGTATAGTAAGATAGTTGAAGAAAATGTGGTAGATCCAAAAATTGTAGAGAAAATTATTAAAAGTTTGACTCTATAATAGTTGGAAGAGAAGAGTCAAAAGAATTGATACATTTTTTTTTTATGAGTTGATGGGACATCTATGTACCCAAGATCAAATTTTTAATTTAAAAAAATAACTCCCTAGAACTTGCATTCAAATTGTAAATATTGTTTAATGTTAAGAGAAAAAGTAGACAAGTCCACCCCAAAGCATATTCAAGATTTAAAAGAGGTAAAAGAAAAAGATTTACAAAAAGAAAAAAGAAAGGCGAAACAACCATCAATATAAACACCAAAGGTATGATGAATATCATATCTAGTGTTATTATTGTAAGAAGTTTCTACATTAAAGATATGTGTGTAAGGAAAATGGATGAGGTAAATATGAAAAATATAAATCACTTGTATGAAAATGACAATGAGACAATATTAAAAAGATGAATGTAACAAATAAATCTATAATGATAAGAGTTATTTGAATAGTGAGTTTGATTTTCTTACAAACATCAATCGTTTAAACAAGTATAAGTTGAAGATTAGAAATGGTGAAAGGATTATTGACAAAATGATAAATGAATATTTAAAAGATTTCATATTATTTGGAGAAGTTGTTGTTCAACAAAAACCAACGAGATTAGAGTATAAAATTTAAGTTGAAGAATGGTAAGTTTAGTTTTAATTCCTATTAATAGCACCTTGATTTCAAGTATCAAATTGAACACTTGAAGTATTATTCTTTTAAGCATGAAAGTACCAAAAGAGAATAATAGTAGTCTTAAAGAAGGGTGATTTAATATTAGAGACAACAATCATATTTTATTAATTAATTCAACTAATAATTAGTTTGAGCACAAAAATGATAAATTTAATGTGGAGTTTAAAGGAGGTTTATGATTTTTTTTTTTAAATATGAAGAAAAGAACACTTAGCAATTTTTAGAGAAATATTTATTTGAAAATTCAAAAAAAAAATTAGTGGAGTAATGGAAATCCCCATTGAAAAAAACACTCTTGTCTCCTAACATTATGGCAATTGTTAGTAAGAGAATGTTGGAAATCAAACTAGAATTTGATACTTGTTGAAGCTCCATAGAATTGCAATATTGAAAATTAAACAACTATTAGAACAATGATACCTACAAATCAAGTGGATTCAGCAAGTGGTAACATGCCATCAAGCAATTATTTTTCTCCACAAAGTCTCCAATGACACATTCTTCAAGCAATAAGCCTATTCCTTAAATAATACCCTTTAGTGAATCAAAAACCTAGACTCTATCAAAACATCACACCTAGAGGACACCTTAGGAGTTGTTTTGCCTTTTCTTACAACATATTCTTCTAGCAAATCATCAAGTCAAGAAACAACCACAACTCCTTTACGATATTGGTACAATGACATTTTGATAGTTAAGATTAAGAAAAAGAATGAGAATATCTAATTTGATATTGACAAACTTATATAAAAGTATATCTACATTTCTTTAGCTTACCGAAAAAAAAGCCAAATACCTTTAAAATTTTAAATATTTTACATTTTCAAATATAAATAAGAGAAAAGAGAAGAATGGGAAAAGTTGTAATTCTACAACATATTGGAGGACAAATTTTTTACATGTATCTTCTTTGCTGTGATGCAGCATTATATCACCTCCGTTTGTTGTTTCACACGCTAGTGTTTCTTTATTCTAACAAGAAGATATTTGGAAACCAGGGATGGTTCTAAACGTAGAAGATAGGAAATTGTTAACATATAATAATATACAAATAATGTATTTTCGTTCTATTAACATATATGTTAGTTAACCGACAGGTGTTTTAGATTTATTGGATAGACGAGAGAGACATTTTGTCGGCAACTACTAGAATGGGGCCCACACGTATTACACTGTGCAATACGCCAGAAAAACTAAAACGTCGCTTCTTTAAATCAGTATCAGGCACAAGAAATCTCATTAAACTCTTCACATTTGGGATCCGCACACAGATTGAATTTGAGATCTATTTTGAGGTTGATAGGATAGAAGATGAATGCACGCGGTGAAGAGAAATGCAGGAGAGTAGGTTTGAGTAAGAGGAAAAGGAATAAAAATCTTTCAGAGAAGGCAACATGTAGTGGTCATGGGGAAGATTCTCCTTACTTTGCAGGTTGGGAGGAATACAGAAGGAATCCATATGACCCCTTACACAATCCCTCTGGGATTATCCAGATGGGCCTTGCAGAGAATAGGGTAATGGAAAACATCCCAAATCATTTTGTTTAGCTTTCTTGAGAAGAAAAAAGTAATCTTCAAGCAATTTGTCTTAATAAAGTTTGCTTCAAAGTGGTAAATTTGCATTGATGTTTCTTAGCTTTTCTTTCCAGTTGTCTTCTGGTGTAGTGGAGGAATGGTTGTCAAATCACCCAGAAGCATTAATGATTTCCAACCGGGATTTGCTGAAAGACTTGGCACTTTATCAGGATTACCATGGAATGCCAGCGTTCAGAACGGTAATGAATCTATGATAATGAAAGAGATAAAAATTCTGAGTTCGCGAGGTCAATTTGATCTGTCAGATCTCTGTGTAACGTATGAACTTTCATAGAAGATTACTTTTAAGGATGCCTACTCCAGAAATAAAATTTGTTTTCTGTTTTGAGTTTCTGAGTATGGTTTTTAATTGCAGGCTTTAGCGAATTTCATGGGGGCATTGGGAAGAAACAAAGTGAAATTTGAAGCTGAGAGGATAGTAAATACTGCTGGAACAACTGCCGCCAACGAGGTATTAATGTTCTGTCTTGCTGATCCTGGTGATGTGTTCCTAGTGCCATCTCCATATTACCCAGGGTAAGTTGAGCTTTATATAAATTCTCAAGAATCCATGTTTGAACTCCATATAATAATTTTGAGATCTAATTAAAGTATGTGTAGTGTTGTGATACAGTTCATACGGATCAATTAAGACTGAAAGCTAAGGAATTCCATTTCCTGCTAGAGTGGTCTATCAGTTTAACTTCTATCCCTTCTATGGTTAATTTATCGTCCGTCGGACGTAGCTTATTTGCAATGTAAGTCATACTAAAGATGCTTGGGATTCCTAGCCTGGTTTTAATATAACATATTGAGCTACAACTCATATGTACCAGCTAAGAAAGCAAACTAAGACCTTTCATTTGCAGCTAAGAATGCAAACTAAGACCTTTCATTTGCAGCTGGAGTGCTCTACCGAGTTACTAGCCCTTTTAATGGTCAATAATGCTTTTAATGGTCAACCCATTATTGATCTGGATGTGGCTTATTTTCACCATTCTTTTTAAGCAATATTGTAGGTGCTTGAGGTTCCCAGCCTGATTTTAATAGTACATATTGAGTTACAGCTCATATGAACTACCTAGAACTCAAAGCCATTTACAGCTTGAGTGTTTATGAACGAACTGAGCTACTAGCCCCTCTATGACTTATTTCTAATACCACCGACTAAGCCAAACTATAGGTGCTTGAGACTCTTAACACATGTTGAGTTTTAACTCAGATCCACAATCTAGGACTCAAGGTTAAGAGTGAACTACCAGCCTCTCGTTGAGCAGTCGTCAATCCTATTGTGACCTATTTGGAACACACAGTTCTACATTAGGATATCTATTTGTTTGAAAAAAAAAATGTTTACGTAGGTGTCATTAAACATTTTGACAGGTTTATCTGATTGTCCCACGTGTATTTTTACGCTCTAGAGTATGATCGCTAATCTTATAGGTGTACCGCACAACATTTACAGCAGGCAGGAATGTTTAACTTTTATACTAAATTAATTTATATTTGTGCTCTGTTAAGCAATGTCCTAAAACATTGGCTTTAATGTACAGCTTTGATAGAGATCTGAGGTGGCGAACGGGTGTAGAGATCGTGCCTATACATTGTTACAGCTCCAACAATTTTCAAATCACCAAATCAGCAGTAAAATCAGCATACAAGGACAGCCAGAATCGAAACAAGAATGTCCGAGGAATTCTTATAACAAATCCATGTAATCCTCTGGGCACGACATCAAGTGCTAAGACTTTGAAGATGCTGCTAGATTTCACCCAGAAGAAGAAAATACATCTTGTATGCGATGAGATCTACTCGGGATCAGTCTTTTCTTCTCCTCAGTTTCACAGCATTGCAGAAATTGTGACCAGGGAATCTTCTACTCCTGATAATGTCCATATAGTCTATGGTTTGTCTAAAGACCTGGGCCTTCCAGGCTTCAGAGTTGGTGCCATATATTCCTATAACAATACTGTAGTCACTGCAGCTAGAAGAATGTCTAGCTTTTGCATGATTTCTTCACAGACGCAATATTTATTATCATGCATGCTTTCAGATTCTGACTTCGTTGAATGTTATATAGCAGAGAACAAGAAAAGGCTAGAAGAGAGGCATAAATTGCTTGTCTCAGGGTTTGCTAAAGCGGGCATTAAGCATTTGAATGGCAACGCCGGTCTTTTCTGTTGGGTCAATATGAGTCATCTGCTAACCTCAAACGACCTAGAGGGAGAACTAAAACTATGGAAAAGCATATTATACGAAACCAAACTGAATATATCTCCTGGATCTTCGTTCAATTGCATGGAGCCTGGATGGTTTAGAGTCTGCTTTGCTGAATCAAATATAACCACCATGGAAGTTGCACTACAGAGGCTTCAAAGATTTGCTGAGAAATACAAAGCCATGTACTAAGGCTGGCTAGTTCCATATCTTTCAAGAGGACTTCTGTTGTTTTTAGGGGTTCAAATCATCACCCAAATATTAATTTGAATAGCTATGCAACAAGACTCTTTGCAGGGCTTTGTCTAGTATGCAAACTTAAAAAATGGGAATAGAATATATATGTTGTTTTAATACATTTCTATAGAGTGTGTAGCATGAATATTAAGAAAGGATGTCAAGCATGGTCGATGGTCGATGTGTCTAGGAAGTTATGGTTAATGGGGTGAGTGATCTTCTAGGAAAGTCTAATGTTTCACTTTTGTGAGCATCATTTAGATGCAATGAGTATAAAGTGAATTATTTATTCTCATGAGAGATAGATTTAAATCGCCACTCATGAAACAAACATGAGTAATTGAATTCAACTCAAAAACTTCACAATTGAATTCTAACAACAGTATTATTTGTACTACTGTTTATATGAAGATAGCCTTAGGCAAATTCTATTGTCAGTGGAATCTCTCCATGGTTGTTAATGGTTCCATGCTGCTAAATCAAAACAGATTGGTAGAAGTACCTTTCACTGCTTAAAGACAAAGCATAGAACTATTCAGAGGATGGTCTTTAAGATGGTTTGTATAGGAACATATTGACAGTCGAAACTGTTTTTTCGATTGTATGTACTAATTGGTATTTCTACCGTTATGGTTATGGTCTGATTGTAATACACTAATCTTGAATACAAAAGCAGTAAGATTTACTATATTTTCTTGTCCACTCTGCCGGCTGGCAATTCCTGTCAGAGTTCTAGAATTAATATTTCTTGATGCCATCTAGAAACGAGGTAGATTCTTTTTGCTTTACTTTGTCTTCTTCAGTTGAGTTTGTATGAACTCCTTGTCATGAATGAAAGAAAATACGGAGAAATTGTTTATAATAATATGAAATTCCGCAGAATAAAATAAATGGAAATACAAAAGAATTTCACTTCCATCATAACTGGATTATGTCCAAGCACACCTAAGCAGTAAAACTTAAACAGCTGATACCCAAAGCTCCAAATAACAAAATAAGACCACCCGAAAGAGTGCCCATTTACATATTTATATATTGGATACTCTGTTGTGTACTAGCACAAATTCTTTGAATTTACAGTTGCAGAAAAAGTAGTAAGTTATTGGACGGTATTAAACCTCACATTTACATTGTCTATAATCATGCATATGTCAAGGCCAGTGACTGTAGATTGACAGAAATGAATAACCAAACAGCTCTAACAATGTATGGAAAATGTAAAAGACAGGCAAATTAAATAAAGAAGTAAAGAGAAACAAAGAAACTAATTGAAAGTGTGCATCATTATTGATGATCAATGGGGGTGAGATTTAACTAGTTATTCGAAATTGCAAAATGCTCTTGTGGAAGTTTTTTGGTGAAGAATATGGATTATTTAAATTCTTCCAAAGAATTCTTAGTATAGGTGACTATTGATATATTAAAGTTTGGTTTCTTCTTCATAAGCTCTGACTCATGATGCCCATGATACATGTACTAGCTATTTTTTGGACCACATGATTTCCTTTCCGCTTACAATTTTTTCTTTTTTTTCATCTTCCTCTATCATGTTGTCTATCATGTTGTCGATTACAGATTAGAAAACTTAGAATATACTCTTAGTAGAAGCTTTTGTTTAAAATTCATTTCTTTGAGAAAAGAAATAGGATTTGTCATCTTTTTTCATTTTTAATTACAAATTTAAAAACTTATTATTATAATCTTAATAGAATGTTACACATATTCTTTTCGAGGCTACACATAACATATGAAAATTTGTACATTTGATTTTAAGAAGAGATCAATCTATTTTGTATAATTATTTTTACTAATATTACTTTCTCCTGAGTATTGTAGCATCGTAAATTGTACACCCTTAATTAGGTGGTACAATTTCATGCTTAGGTTAGGACCCACCTTAGTGTGTTGCATTTTGCATGTTAAATTATCTTTAAGCATTTAATTAATTAATTTAATTAAATCAAACATCTTCTTTTATCACTCCACATCATAAAATTGGGCCCTTAAACCTGAGTGTGCCCATTTTTATTTTGTCATTTTAATTAATTAATTCATTAAAGTCCTGATTAGGTCAAGGCTTGATTTCTCATATCTAAACATCTTGAATTGTCACATCGAGTTGGGAATTACTTTATAATCATGATACCTTGTATCCCTAAAAATTCAAAAAAAAGTTAGCTGGACCAGGATGATTTGCCTTGGTCTCGAGTTTTTCTCCCTGAATTTCCAAATCATGTTCTGGTGGTATTATAATGTTTAAATCCTTCATGCAAAAATATATCAATTCTAAGTCAGCCTTATGGTGATTTTAATTATGAAATCCCTATATAAGCCATCTCTCTCAATCCCTTTTACGTAGAGATCACAATTACATCATATGCAAACATTATCATCAATTCAAGAGAAAATCTTATTCAAGGAGCAGCAAAATGTTGGCAATTGACACTCAATTGGTTAGTTTCACTATGTTGTCATTGATGGCAACATGGTATCTTGTTCCGGCTTCATGTTTTGGTTCAGTTGTGTACCGAGAGACACGACACCGACACTGACACCGACACCGACACCGGTAGGATGGAAGCATTTCTTTTGTTATCGGCAATGCGGGCTAACATGGTTTAGAATCAGGTTATTGGAGGACGACATCTCTTGGATCCAGCATCGACAATTGTTTTTTATATTCATGTATTTATATTATCTAGCTGACATGTATATTGATATTGTAATTATCTTTGTAAGTTGACATAAGGCATGATAAATTGTATAGGGTATATAGGTCAGTTGGATTAGATAATTTTGATATATGATGATGATGATGATAGGGATGTGAATATGGAGGGATAGCAAAGGCAAAATATATGAGAGAGATTATGTACGAGGATATTTTTCTAAAAGGTTATTTCGGAAAAGGGTTTAGGGTTTCAGACCAGAACAGACAAAGCTTAACCGAAACTATATTTAGGCATAGAAGATGCTATCTTAGCAGTTCATTCATTTCTCTGGATTGTAGTCTGAATTTATATGTAATTAGTGAGGCTCCTTTTGTGATTGAGCAGTGTGCTTTAGGCTGTAAGTCTTCCAACAAGTGCAGGCCCCTCTATTTTGTAATATCTCTTCATATGGTTAGTGGATTGATATTGTGGGTCACAAATCCCATCGTGGTTTTTCCTCTTTGACGTTTTCCACGTATAACTATGTGTGTTATGGTATTCATTTATGTGATTGTCTTATTATTTTCTTTACTTCTTTCAATTCTATATGTACCAGTATACTAGTTGGTGTATGCATGTTTTAATAAGGTTAAAATTGATCATTCTGCTAGAACACTGATTCACCCCCCCCCTCTCAGTGTTCTTGGATTCCAACAGTTGGTATCAGAGCCTTGTGCCTTTGAGGAATTTTAAGAGCTTGAAGAAGATCCTGAATCTGGAATCCATGGTTATTTGTTTGGAAAAGCAACTTGAGATGGCACTTGAAGATTTTGATGTTGAAAGGATGAAGAACTTAAAGCTACAAGATGAATTGAATTCTGCTAAGGAATTCATTCTTGTCCTATAGGAGAGGCTATCATCTGTTCAATCTAGGAGGAAGGAACTTTTGCAGAATCAATATGATGAAGAGAAAGATGCACTTAAGGAATAGTGTCAGAAGCTGAGTTAGGAGAACATGGTTATGATAAATGGAATGCAAGCAATAACTATGAGGATGTCTAAAGAGATTGAGGACTGGAAGAAAAAGGAAGAAAATCTTGTTGTATCTCTAAAGAACAAATTTGAAGAATGTGGTAGGTTGTTTCATGAGAATGATATATTGAGAATTGATTTATTACAATCCCAGAGTAATGAACAAGAGCTTGAGAGACAAATGATAATTTTGAGAGATGATCTGACTATTGCAAGTTAGTATAAAGAAAAATTCAAGATTAGTTCAGCACAGCTAGATGAGTTATTGAAGAGACAAAGCTAGAATGGAGATTCCAGTGGACTTTGGTTTGAACAAAGACAGAGTTCTGGTACTTCTAATGAAGATCAAAACTATAAGGCACCTATAAGGTAGTTCAATGCTTATAAATTTAATGGTAGAGGCTTTGTTTGCAATAAATTTGGTCACATGGCTAGGTAATGTAGAAATAGAGAAAATCAGAACAATAATTCTGCTCTTCATCAATGTTCTAAATGCAATAAGTATGGTCATAAGATAGAATATTGGAGAATGAATGTAAAATGTTCTGCATGTGGAAAATTTGGACATATGGCTAATCAAGGTAGGCGAAGCAATTATACATGTTTTAGTAAAGCAATTCAAAAGAACAATGTTACATGTTATGGATGTAATGAGGTTGGACATTTGATATCCCGGTAGGGAGGGAACTGAAACAGTCAATTGCTACATTAGGTAGTTAGAGAGATGACAAAGTATGGGGTTATTTTAAAGCATTCCAGAAGGCTATGGAGTCTAGAGAAAAGATTCATAAGCACATTGTTGAGAAATACTCAACTGACATATACTTCATGGTGAAGAAAGATGAAACACTCATGGAAGCAGTCAAACCCTGAAAGATCTAGATTGAGGAGATGGGCTATGAAGTTGATACATAGATTTAAGATGCTCATACAAAGATGTTGATTGATGCACCTATTGATGAAGTTGAGAAACCCTATGGTACTGCTAAGCAGAAGACACAAGAGGTTGAAACTGAGTTCAACTGAAAGAAGAGAGAGAAGCAGGAAGGTAAGGCAAGTAAATTTGTTGAAAAGGTTTCATAGGACATCAAAGCATTGATTGATGTTGTCCTGGAGAAAGGCAGGAAGAGGAAAGAACCAGAAGTATTTATTGAACTTATTGCAACTGAATCTATATTTGAAGATGACACACCCCTGGCATTCAAAAGGGTGATAAGGAGGAAAACAGAAGATACCAAGGTAGAGGCTAAAAAACAACCAGTTAGGAAAGTTACATTCAAGTTACTGGCACAAAAATGAGCTCCAAAAGAAACAGCTTCAGCTCCATCGGGTACTGGAAGAAGGAAGAAGAAGGGTGACATTGATCTAGCAATTGAATTTGGTAGTGTAACTATCATTCCACCAAAGACTTGTGTAGAGTTAGTTAATGAGATTAATAAAGATGGTATGTTAAAGAATGTACAATTTTATTATGAACATTTAGAGGATGATGAACAAAGAGAGGTAGAGGAAGCAGTATTGTTATATTTGGATATTTATAAGAAAGCTTTGATAGAAATTGAAAGCCAAATACCGACAAAATTGTATGATATGTGAGATGCTAGAAGACTATCAATAATGTAAGAGGACAAGCATATAAAGATACAAGAGTTGTTATTTGTTTGTGTTTCTATAGCTCCAAAGGAGATGGATAGGACACTTGAGGTTGCAGATAGGAAAATATTTAACAGTAAACATAGAATAATCAGTCTTATGTTAGGAAGTGTAAATGAGATAATCAAGGAGACCCACAAGGCATGGGTTAAGTTCCTTGAAGAAAACCGTAGTTTTTATACTTCATTGGAATCAAAAATAGTTGTACTGCAAACATCCCGGTTCAAGGGTAAGGAAAGGGTATTATGGGTACATCACCCTCAATTTTGAAAAACATTAAGATAGTGAAAATTAAGCCCTTGATAGATATAAATGTACAGGAAAATATTGAGATATAGGTAGATACATAGAGTGTAAAGGTTGATAATGTATAGGATACTAATGTTGAGGACAACAATCCTCCAGATACAAATGTACAGTATGAGGTTACAGTTCCTAGGGAGGAACCGATAGTTACTCATACTACACCAAGTGGCAAAGCCACCAGTACAAGTGAGGAAGATATAAAGGTTAAATCATCAGAGGAGAAGAAAGGGAAATCTAGTAGAGAACCGGTACTGAGTCCATCATTGTTGTCAATTGACACCTCTTAGGTTGAAAAGAAAAGCATAACGAAGATGAGCTCTACTGAACTCATGATGATGGATACACAAAAAATGATGGAGGGATCTATGGATAAAGGTATTATTGATCAGTCTATCATTGTTTTGAATAGACTAGTCTCAAACTGCAAGTTTGACAGAGAAGCGAGCCCATCCGACAAGCTTAAGACAATTATAGAGCACATTTCAAAGGATTTGCAATCCTTGCAGCAGATTTCAAACTGACAAGCATTGGAGAGGTTCACACAGGAAAAAAGAACTATATTTGATCAAGTGATTGTGTCTAAGAGGAAGAAGATTAATGAAAAGCTAAAATTGATAGACAATTCTTTAAAGTAGTGTACAAACATTTACAGAGTATGTTGTAACACATATGTTCTTATAGTTAATTTGGATAAGAGGATTAAGAAATCTCAGGAGAAAATTGCAAGTATAGCCAATTCTTTTGATGGATTCACTTCATTGACTACATCCATTGATAGTCAAATTTTGGTTTTGGAAGCCCAAGTTTCTGCTCTTGAGAAAGAAAAAGACAAAATCATAAGAAGAGCCAGAATTCTTAGAGGTTTGGTGAGTCCCTGATTGTATTCACTTAGTGTACATAAGAAGGAGTATATAGATATGGCTGGTAAGCCCACATCGACAGAGTTAAGTGAGAAAGAGTCATTTGCTTATATTCTAAATGGACTTGTATCTATTTCTAACACTTTCAAATCTGGTTGGGATACTTATCTTGAGCTTTTGGAGAAGGCTTATCCAGAAATTTACAAATATATTAAGCTCTGGTAAGGTATTTTTGGGATATTCATTGTATAGTCTTTTCATTCTTCATCCCGGTTTTGGAATTTTGGTACTCTTTTTGGAAATTTTGATGGCATTCATGTCAAAGGGGGAGAGATATTGATGTGAAAAATAAAAGAGGGAGTTTCATACATTAGGGGGAGACATGGAGATATGAAGTATTTTATATTGATGGATATTCAGCTCAAGGGGAGCAAGTTCAGGATGAAACCGATAGATGAAACCATGATCATTTTCACATGAGTGTTGTCATCAATGCCAAAGGGGGAGACTATTGGCAATTGACACTTAATTGGTTGGTTTCACAATATTGTCATTGATGGAAACATGGTATCTTGTTCTGGCTTCATGTTTTGGTTTATTTTTGTACCGGCAGGCACTTCACCGCCACTGGCAAGATGGAAGGATTTCTTTGGTTTTTTGGAAATGCAGACCAACATGGTTTAGAATCAAGTTATCGGTATTGGAGGCTGACATCTCTTGGATCCAACATCGATAATTGTTTTTTGATATTTATGTATTTATGTTATCTAGCCGACATGTATATTGATATTGTAATTATCTTTGTAAGCCGACATAAGGCATGATAAATTGTATAGGGTATATAGGTTAGTTAGATTAGATCATTTTGATATATGGTGGTGATGATGATGATGATGATAGGGATGCAAATATGAATAGATAGAAGAGGAGAAATATATGAGAGAGATTATGTATGAGAGGATACTTTTTGTAAAAGGGTTTAGGGTTTCAAACCAGAACAGACAGAGTTTAAATGGAACTGTATTCAAGCATAGAAGATGTTATCTTAACAATTCATTCATTTCTTCGGATTGTAGTCTGAATTTATATGTAGTTAGTGAGGCTCCTTTTGTGATTGAGCATTGTGCTCTAGGCTGTAAGCCTTCTTGCAAGTGTAGGCCCCTCTATTTTGTAATATCTCTTCATATGGCTAGTGGATTGATATTGTGGGTCACAAATCCCACCATGGTTTTTCCTCTTTGAGGTTTTCAATGTATAAATCTGTGTGTTATGGCATTAATTTATGTGATTGGCTTATTGGTTTCTTTAATTCTTTCAATTCTATATGTATTGGTATACCGGTTGGTTTATGCATGTTTTAATAAGGTTAAAATTGATCATTCCGGTAGAACACCGATTCACCCCCCCTCTCAATGTTCTTGGATTCCAACACAAACTACTTTAAGGCATCTTCAACTTATGTTTCAATTATGATTTCATGATCAATTTTATGTGATTTATCATGTTATTGCATCAACACATGAAGGGCTTAGCCTAAGACCGTTGCATCACCTATTGAAGGTATAATCATCTACATTAAAGTATTTCAATCCATTGCACTCAAAAGACAATATTTTCCAATACATTCCAATTCAATTTCAATTAGGGTTGATTTTGAACCTAGGGTTTGACCTAAGGAAAACCCCTATCCACAATAATTTACCTTCTTTTTGTATGTAGATGGCAAATTTGGGAGTCTTGTAGGTGGGAAAGGAGAGAGATGATGAAGACAAAGTGAACTACCTTTTGCAAGAGTTATGGAGACACCTCAGGACAAGGGCACTACAAAGGGACCAAGGTGCTCGTAGAGGACTTGGGCACTTCATCCTGGTTTGGCCAGGACCAAGGTGCCATGTGTTTCGGTCTCAAGAATTTTTCCCATATATTCATGTATAGGCTTTGATCCTCTCTTGTTGCTCAGATCTTAGCTTACATCTATGTTTGATTTCTACAATATTTCATTTTCATCATTTCATTTCAATTTCTCATTAGTTGTTATAGGTTTAGCATTTGCAATTCAAAACTTAATTCAAACATAATTTAAACTCAAACAAAAGGGAAACTAGGACCTTAATCAACATTCAACCTTCTTTTTAATAAAATTAAGGTTGGATTTATTGAGGATTCTTCCCCCTTTTAATGTATTGGTTGATTTGGCTAATTGTTGGTCTTATCCTACTTGGTGAAACCCTAGTTCAAAATTAGACCATTACATTTTGGTGAAACTAACATCTCTCATACTTAATTCTAATTTATGGTCTTAGATCTAATTGTTTATGCATTCTAAACTTCAAATTTTCATTCATAGATTGAATTTGTAATTGAATTATATAAATTTTGAGGTTGAATTCACAAAATCCCTAATTTATAATTCTAAAATTAACTTGTGGGTTACATAATTTTTCAAGCGTGTATTTAGATTTAGATACATTCATTTCATAGTTTTCTTTAAAAGAAAATTACAAAAAAATAAAATAAAATAAAAATACAAATAAATCTTGTTTTATGCATTTTGTGTGTTTGCGTTCTTTAGCTCATTTCATTGCAACGGTTAGCATTTCTTTTCAAAATTCCAAATTACTCTTTGCAAAACTATCATGCCTTTGACAATCCATTTTCTTACTATCCTTTTGAAGAAGTATATAGTAGAGAAGAACTTCAGGAGGCTCCTGATGTTTTCCTTTATCCTAAGTCTTCTAAAGAATCCTTTTGTGAAAGGTTAATCAACATAATGTGTAAGCCATTTAGTAGTGATGACCTTGAGGTGATGGATGAAACTCTTGATGACTTCATCCCTCCCTCTAATTCATCTTCTAAATCACCAAAAATTCACAAGGATATTGTCATGCATGACAATCCTCTTTATGAACCTTGACCTTCTATCTATCCTATTTATGAAGAAGCTTTTATGATAAAATAAGTAGATGTGGTTGACAATCATCGTTATCAAGCTTTAACTTCTAGAGAAGAGGCCCTAATGAATCATGGTAATTCCTCGAGCCTAAATATTCTCTTATTTATGAGGAAAATTTGGTGCAAGAAAATATTATTAACATTTCTTTTATGACTGTCCCTCTTAAGAATAAAGTTTTAAAAATCAATGTTGATATTTCTCCTACAAATAGCCTCTCCCATGAGATTATCTTAGAGCAAGAGGATAATATCATAAACACCTTCCTTAATGTCACCTTACCTTTCATACATTGTACCTATCCTAGAGAAGAATTGTTGATGGATGTTGATTTACCCTCTCCCAAATTTGGTTCTACCAATGAGGGAGCATTGTTGCAAGAAGAGGTTATGAGTACTTCTTTCAAAGATCTCATTCCTAAGGAAGAATATTTGAAGAATGATGTTTATCCTAAAATGTACCTCCACCATAAGGATCATTTGGTGCAAAGGGATGATATTGTAGCTTCATTTCCTTGCAATACCATTCCTTCTTTTCATTTCAATGGATTTCCCACTAGAGACGAATCATTAATGAGTCATGTTTGTCCTTCTCCTAAATCTTGGTTTACCCATAAAGATACTTTGGCACAAGAGGATGAAATCATTAGAAATTTCCTTAATGCTCTCCCTTTAAGAGATATATCCTTTGAAAACAAAGAGCCTAATCAAGTCAATACTATTCATGTTTCTAGTTATGACAATCCTCAAGCCAAGGAACCTCCAAATATCCTGAAAGTTGCAAAATATATATGTGAAAGAGATGTATGGAAAGACAACGAGAGTGGAAATATTGTTCCAAAATATATAAAACATTTAATGCTTGTGTCAAAAAGAAATATCCAAATGTTCTTCTCACTTCTCTTTCTTCCCTCACTCACCCTAAGAAACACAACGATAAGGATCTTGTTGAGAAACTCCACGATATCCTAGCAAAGATCTCCCTTTGATACTTGATTCAAACTTCCCCTTCATACCATAAGTTGATTCAAGAAGCTTTTCATAAAGTGGTTTCTCATCCTTATTCTAAACCAAATGATATCACATTCTCACAAGATGAATTGCCTTCTATAACAGTTAAAAATAGAGATGATCCCCTTATGATTACTCCTTTTATTTATGAACAAAACATAAAAGGTACTTTAATTGATAATGGGTCAGAACATAATATTTGCCGTGTTGACTTATTACACAAGATAAATTGGGATCATTCTTCTATTCAACCTGATCCTCTTTGTGTTCGTGGCTTTGATAATGTTCCAAGAGAGTCACTTGGTATAGTCATATTACCTATCAAAGTAGGACCCATGACTTTACCTACTCCTATTCATGTCATGCGCAACCATCTTAATTATAACCTTCTTCTAGGTAGACCGTGGATTAATGATATGAAAGAAATCCCTTCTAGTCTTCATCACACAATCAAATTCATATATAATAATGAACTTTACACAATCAAAGTTGATCCTAATCCTTATAATTTTGTTCATGATGAAGTAGGATGCATTTCCCCTTTAATAGTATGATTCCTTCAACAAAACAATCTTCTATTAATACTTATTTCTTAGCAAATATTTGGGGTACATTAGACTTTATTCCTTCTATCAATGGGTATAAATTAAATCCCTCAATATAAGAATGAAACCTTGAAGGATCCTTATGTGTCATTTATCCAAAATTATTCTAAATCAAATCTCATCTATCCTTCCAACACATTTATTGATGATGATGAGGGTTCTTTAGATTTTCATACTAGGAATGAACCCTCTCCTTTAGACATTTCAACACATATATTTGATTCTACACATGGATAGACTAGAAATGGTTTAAGATGTGTGAAACAAAGTTTTGATGCTCACGAACAATTTACACCACACTTTTCCCAAGAAGATTTAGGTTTCCAAAGTTCTTCTTTGTCGACATTCCCTTCCCCATTGTCTAATACATATATGTATTCTTGCAACTTCTCATCACAACAAGACACTATTTGTATGAACTTCTTAAAGCCAACTTGATTACCCTCCCTTTAAAGAATCAAAGAAAGAATTGTAAGAAAAATGAACACAGTTCTTTTTTTTGTAAGTATCATCAAATCCATGACCACTCCACTAATGAATGTCATGATTTAGCAAATAAAATTAAACAACATATTATAACTAGTACCATTAAAATACTAGATGGAAATGAGTTGGACTCTCACATTTTTCCTTTTACATAACATTTAAGTTCCTATTATGTTACTCCTCATTATGTGACATTGGTAGCTTACTTATTGGGGACTAATTGTCATTTATGGTGGTACAATTTCAAGTACAATCATATTTTGGAAGCAACATAATATTATTTTTTCTTGTTTCCATGCTTGGGAGGAAAGAATAGCCTTTCAATCATCCTTTCTTTCTGTAAAGGGGAAAATGTGAATTTGAGATTTGCAACGTAGAAGGGACAAATCACTGAATCATTTTTCACTTTGGACCTTTATATTCAAAAGAGGGTTAGAATCCACTACATTCAGTCACACATCTAGAAAATGACTAAATACTAAATGGATTGAATTGGTTTTGATTTCCTCTTTTGTAAGTTGAAACGCTGAAATAGGTAAAGTGCAGAAAAATGAAGAAAAATATGCGGAAAAGGTGAGCTACAAATGTAGGATTTTTATGTGCACCTGGATCTGAGTAGTATAAACCGAGTCAGATGTCACCCTTGAAAAAGATCCAAAAAGGCAAAGACCATGATGTGGCACCACGATTCTCCTAACTTTTTGCACACCAAAAAGGGTTGATTCATCTCTCTGAATGAATCTTATTCTAAAGAGTACAACTTTGTACTTGTTTCCTATACACAACAAGAAAGGGAAATAGGTTGGGAATAGGGGTATTGCTAAGTCAAACCCCAGTTTATGAATTAACCTTGAATGAAATAATGCAAATACTTGAAATAAATGATGGAAAGGTATACCTTAGATCTATAATGATTGATAGTGATCCTTTGCTTCTTGAATGTAATCACATATGTTGTATGAAAATGGCATGAACATGACAAAACCCTAATCACACACACATTATTTAAAATGAATGATGTAAATTTTCTCCACAATGGATAGATGAAGAATATGTAGCCTTGAATGCTTTAATGCTTGATTGATTGATTGCTTGTGCTTCCAACTTCACCTATCATGAATGTATATCTGATTTCTATCAAAATGAGAGGGGAATACATCCTTATATACTTGCCCCATCATCAATTATGTTAATATTTTTACATAGGCTGACACAAGGAAAGGTTTCTTGCTCAAATTCAAGATAAGACCTAGGGTTTAGAATCGGCCCCAATTAGGGACGATTATGGCATGGCACCATGGTCTTGGTGAGGATCAAGGCATAACTCCTTGGTCCTACCCCATAATTGGGCTAGGGTTAAGGGTCTAACAAGATGAAAAAGTGAAAACAAGGCATTATTGCATGGTGAGAGCATAAATAGGTCCCGATCAAGCATGGAGATGTAGGTGCTAAGTTGAGGGCCCCAAATGTGGTTAAAATTGCAAAGGGTGCAATTTTAGGACGTTACATTTAGCCCCCACTTTAACGAGAGTAAGATCTTACTGAAATACTTATGATAAAGTAGATGAAAGAGAGATGAAGGAGAGAAGGAAGGTGAAGATGTTGTTATATGGATCCTAATCAGGCTCAAAGGTTAATTTTCCCTACTTCTATCAGTGTGATTTCCCCCCATACTTTTCAATGGGGGTTTGGGGGCAGTGCCCCCAAGGTGGGGTCAAGGGGTATTGCACCTTCCAGGGTCAAGCGGCAGCGCCCCGCGAGGCCAAAAATACTTATTATTTTATAAAGGGGTCGGGTGTTATTTTTCTATTGGCTAACATGTTGTAACCCTAATTTTCTAACTGACATTGTTTCTATGCTTGAATGTCATGTATGTTATTGATCTAATTAGCAAATAAGAATGAATCCCCAATTACTAACTAACTAACAAACATCAAACATAATCAATGAAAATCAATACAAAATAAGGAATGAATTCAAATAAAAGACTCCCTCATTTTGCATCTTTGCTTCCATTGTGCTTCTCCAATTTGAGTGGTTGGTGGCTCTTAGGTATTGCACCAATTTCCTACATACAAATACTTTGAAGACTGTGATTCTGTGGTTCTCAAAAAACTAGATTGAATTGATGAAAAGGAGGTTGAATTTATAGATTTTCAACACAAAGGGGGTGAGAAATAGAACTCAAATGTTGATTGATAGATAACTGAAATTGATTGATTGGTGAACTCAATTGATTGATCTATTAGCTCATTTGATTGAGTAGTCAATTGGATTGATTGAGGAGTAAACTGAATAGATGGATTAGTCAACTCAATTGATTGATTAGTGAATTGAATAGATTGGGGAGATGACTCACTTGATTGATTAGTCATAAAAAAGGTGATTAAGAGTTAAAAAGGATGATTGATGAGTTAACTGAGTTAACTGATTAGACAACTAATTTGATCAATCAGTTCTGATTTTAGCATGTGCTATAAGAATTTGAAATAGAATTAATTTTTATTTTCAATTTGAATTTGAATTTGGTCATTCGAATGCTGAAATACACATGAAATTAACTGAAATTCAGAATTGGTGAAATGTGAATTTGGAAATTTGAAATTAAATGGAATGAAGTGAAATTCGAATTTGGGAGAAATACAACGAAATTAGATGAAATTATTTGGAATTATAATTTGGGAAAATGGAGGAATTTTATTAATTAATTTAAATAATTTAAATGAAAATATTTAAGCTTAGGAGATTGAATTAATTAAATAATAAAGATTATTTAAGCAAGGAAAATATTACAATTAAATAAATATTTGATATTTAATTAATAATTGAGATATGGTTAAGTGATTAAAATGATTTGAGAATAGAAATAGAATAATTAGGAGTGTTGAAGGGCGATAATTAGAAGAAATAGTTAGTTTAATCAAATAATTAATAATTACTTAATTAAATAGAGGAATAATTATTGTAGAATTAATGAGACATTTTTAGGTGTCTACAATTGCCCCTCTTTGAGACAATATCAAAATGACGTTGTTTCAAAGAAAATGAAAAGAAAAACTGCCCCAATATGCCCCGATGACGCTAGGGTATCATGCTCCCTCAGAAAAAGTGGTCAGAAAATTTTGGATTGAAGACTAGGTTTCTGGAAATATGCTAGATAGTATAATATTAAGTTTGAAAGTTTCGATCTCGTTTTCTATGTTTGACACTGCATTGAAGCTAGAAGGGTCCACGGGTTTTTATGTTAAGAAACCCTAATTTTTGATCTTATAAATTGAGGATTGGTATGGGTTTGACCTCATTTGTATTTTTTGTTTTAAAAGAATTTCTTAGAGATATTAGAGCTTATGGCGTCCTTGGAGCAAAATGGTAGGTCATAGAGTGAGGCTACATTTATTCAAGTGAGTGGGATCTTATCAGAGACCTCCCGACACTGGTGACATGGTGAGTTGTTTGACTTTGTGCTTATTTTTTGTCTGTATTTTGTAATTTTTTGGTGTGTCATTTTTCATGTATGTCACAATTGAGTATCGATTTTGCTGTAATTGACTTTATTATATCGCAATTGAGTTTAATGCATTGCATTTGATGTTTTATGTTGCAATTGTTAAAACTGTATCACAATTGAGAAAATTGTATCACAATTGAATGTGTTTTGTATTGCATATGATTATTTCGTGTCACATTTGGCGTAAATATGTTGCATTTTCTTGTTTTGCTTTGCATATGATAATATAGAATCACAATTGATAGTAAAGGTCTTTCTTTCTTTAGTTTATGCATCTTGATAGTTTTGATGACGTAGTTGACTCATTTATATATTTTCCAAATGCAGGCACATTATCCAATACTTCTTACTAGACAGACACGACTAGATAGTCTTGATCGACATCATGAGTTGGATGCAGAGGATACCACTTTGTTACAATAGGTTGGATTATATTATATTATGCATTTTCCTGAGCTTACAACCAACAGGGCTATGATTGCTGCTTTGGTTGAGCGGTGGCATTCAAAGACATGTTCTTTTCATCTACCGACTGGTGAGGCATCTAGCACACTTGAGGATGGGTGGCATATTTTACACATTCTGATATTTGGTAGGTGAGTTTCATTTGATCGTGATGATGGTATTTCAGATTTGTGTACATTGTTCAAGTGTGAGGAGCAGGATCTAGATATCCATGGTCGTTATGATATTCGTTGGGATGATTTTGATTATGATGATCTCACCATTATGCTTGCTTGTACTATTTTTGGATTACTGATTCTAGATAGACGTGCCCATGGTTTTCCTATTGGATGGGGATGTGTTATACATGATATGATTATTGACAGGTGTGTGTTTGCTTGGGGTCCTTGTCTTCTTGCCACTTTGTATCATCAGATGCATGGGGTTGTTTATTTGCAGTAGAAATCAGTTGGATGTGGTATTACTTTGCTTCAGACATGGGCTTGGGAACACATTGCTATTTTCCATTTTGTGTTACATATAGATTTAGAGCTAGATCAACCATATTCTTATGGATATATTATTGGTGTGAGGCATGGGGCATTAGGTAACATCTTGTATTAGTGTCATCAGATTGATATCTTATAGTACTTCTCATGGAGACCTTATCTTACTTGTCTTGGTTGGATTGATGATACTCAACAACTTATTTTTTATTGATAGAAGAGATATCTTATTGGTCAAGATGTTGATAGTCTTGATATGCATCTTCCTAGCCATGTGCTTAGATAGTTCGAGGAAGTACAGGGAATTCCAGATGTGAGAACTTATTTTGCTCACACTACTCTAGAGGTTGGTGATTGGGTGCATGTATACAACCTCATGTTGTTATTTCTGAGTTTGATGCTCTTGCTCCTATTTTGTGGGGATGGCAGATTGTTGTAGCAGAGCTAGGGCTCATAGTGCAGTATAGTGTATGGTGGATACATCATACGCCTATACCTTTGATAGATTTGATAGTTCCGATTGTGCTCATCAGATTAGACATGGTAGGGGTCCCTAAGGGAGAAGTGGAGAGGATAGAGGTTGAGGAGGTAGAGGTGGAGGAGGTAGAGGTGGAGGACATATAGGTGGAGGAGGATTTGGTTGCTACTTTGTGATAGTGGTGGATGGAGGATAGGGATCAGTATCAACATGTGATAGAGGATTTAGCTATGGAGAGGGATCGAATAACTGCTGATAGAGATCGATTACAGTGGGAGAGGGATGAGGCAGTTAGATGATCTCACATCACTATGGATGCATATGATCAGTTATTTGGGCCAGTGATAGAGGCACATAGCCAGGCAAATAGATATTTTGCTGCAGCATAGGAGGCTATTTATTATCGATAGGCTTATGAGAGAGCTATCCCTAAGGGTCAGAGGGAACCTATTTTTGGTGCTTTCATGGGGAGAAGATCGAGTCGATCTACTTCTCAATAGACTAGCAGTGTGGGAGTGATGGGTCCACCTAGAGCACTGTCAGGACAGGCTGGAGCTAGTTGAGATGCTCCTACTGATAGAGGCAGTATAGATTGAGAGATTGGATGTTGATTTTGATGATGTAGATATGATGTATTTTGACACATTTTTATATGATATATATGATATGCATTCTTGATGAGCTTTTGATTGTGAACTTCATGGTTTAATGCAATTTTATTGTGATGATGAATGCAATATGAATGTGATATCATGATTTGATGTAGCTTTTTGTTGTGATGCATAATGGTTGATGAAAAATTTATTATGAGTGTGAAATGGTAATGAACATGCAATGTGATGATGCTTATATATTTTTGTGTGTCAAAATACATGTTGAAGATCTTAGAAGAATTGTTATTTTTGAAACATATAAAATAATCAATCAACTGAATCAATCTTTGTAAGCCAGATAATTGATGATATGATAGAAATTTTGATGAGAAAGTCTTCATTTCTTTAATCATGGTGCAATACATTATCATCATTGAGCCTTATTATATAACAATGGAGCTTATTACACCAGGGTATAAGGAACTAAGATGTATAGATATCTCATTACAAAGAAACAAACATGTAACAGACAGGGAATGAACCCTCCTTTCTAGGAATTACACTAGGGGTCAAGGTATGTGTGGCATTCACAAGTTGAATGCTCCTATCATAGACACTCACTAGATAAATTGCCCTAGAATTTCATCGGTTCAAACCACAAACAACAAACAAAGAAAAGGATCATGCCCATCATGGTTCCTCTAGTCACTTCTGGACATCCTTGAGTAGGTAAAAGGAATGATCTTCACCAATTTGATAAAAAGAGTCAGCCAAAAATAGACAAAACTCAGCAGTTAGATTGACTGTGCTTTTTCTTTGATATGTTTGATGTGATTTTGATAATGTCTAGTTTCAGAATTTTTGGACCCCGTATAAGACCGATCTATCTAGTTTTGAGTGTACCGATTTTATTTTAGACAAGATGTTGATCACATTGATAGTTTCATAAATTGATAGATTAGACAGTGGATCAGTGTGATTGTAGATGTTTTGACAAGCTAGTTGTATCCTTTGTTTAACTTCGTGCAAAGTGTTTGTTGGACATCTCTTGGGGTGTTTGATTCTTGCGAGACAATTTATTGCAAGTTTTACAATTGGGATTTGATTGTTTTTGTTTTCGAAGAGATTTTCTTTTCTCAATGTTTTTTTTGTGATTTTGATGTTTTCTAATTTTTAATTTTTTCAGGACTTTTTTCGAATGTTTAAGATATTTTCAGGATCATTTTTCGAATGTTTTTGGATTTTTTCAAGATCATTTTTCGAATGTTTAAAATTTTTTTAGGATCATTCTTTGAATGTTTTTAATTTTTTCAGGATCATTTTTTCAATGTTTTTGAATTTTTTCAGGATCATTTTTCTTATGTTTAGGATTTTTTCATTATCATTTTTTGAATGTTTAGGATTTTTTCAATTATGTCTCCAAGTATGCAAACTTTACATGATGATGCATAATGTGATGGAGACAATGAGTTTTGGATATGCGTTATGCTAATGCAAGATACATGACAAATATGCAGTTCATATTCAAACAAGGATGAGTATATGTATCTTTCATTCTGAAATGCACTAATTGGATAAAAGGTACGTAATATTTCAGAGATAGGAGTTCAATCCATTCTTAAAAGACTTAGACCATCCAACCTAACACACTATGTAACCAAGATTTATGAATGGAGGCGCGGAAAACTTCTCCATCAATTCTTGAAATGTTGATATTATTTTGCCCATGTGTGTGCAATTGAGTTCATTCCAACTTTTATAATAATCAAAGACCCTTAGAATCCTATGTGGCTAGCTACTTGAGTTATTCTTACTTCAAAAGCAACTTGGATAGAGCCTCGCTGCTAGCAAGCCTTTAGGGCTCCGATGAGGTTATGCACTATAATCTCTCAAATATTGCTCCACTGATAGTAGGCATCCATAGCCATGATGAAGTTACTTTCATGTTTCCATAGTCAATCTTTCTCTTTTTTGTTGCATTTGTATGCGTGATATTTCAGTAATATATCATTTTTTGTTTTTTTGTTTGTTTTGTCTTGAAACTAACATAACATTTCTTTTTTTTTTTTCTTTCTTGCCTTGACTTGTAAGTAATGAAACCTACTTGGGTATGACAACTACAGCGATGCTGAAGCAGAATATTGGATTTTTCACTAACCACATGATCAACTAGGTATCTGTAATGACTTAGAGTTTTTGTTTAATGTGTAAGATATAGCAATTGATAGATTTTGGGTAACCAGACTTGATAAGGAAACCTCTACCCAACCAAGGATAAAGCTTAATCACAATTTGACATTGAAGATGAATGACTAGAGACCTCTTAAAGACTTCATGAACAAGTATCGAGGAAATGAGACAACCTTCGCTCCTTTCAATATAGACAGGTGAATGACTCAAACACTCACCCTATTTTATTGATGCAACTATATGAGAAGAGATAATGCAATGTGGTAAGGAAATATTCAAATGCAGTACTAGAATTGAAATGAACCCACCCTTAGATGTAATATATTTTTAAGTGCATGTTGTTATTGAGTTTGTATGAACTTTGTGTAGATAATTCATTGGTATTTGTTTGAAGATTTGGATGAACCTATCTTTTTCAATAGGATATGCAATTGGGAGTCTTTCATGTACAGTTTTCACTATAGCCTCCTTATTTTCAAACCAATTCAGTTGTGGTAAATATTCTTGCCCCCAATATTTCAAGTGTGGGTGTATGGGGAAAATAGATTTTGGTTTCAAAGTTGTGACATGAGTGGTGCTATGAATGTTTTTATTGATGCACTTGAAGAGTATGATGAAGCCAACAAAGTCTTGATCTCATTAGTTGTTGTTATGCTTATGCTTGAAGAGGGTGATGTAACAATATGGGTGTTGATTTCATTAGCTGGTGTTATGCTTATTTCTGTCACAACATTGGCATTTGATGATGGTGCACACACCAGTGTTGACAAGTTGTCCTGTGTAGTATGATCTAGGTTGGTGATTTCTTTGATAAGGGGTTCATAAATAACTTGTGTATTGGAATCATGAGAGAAACTAGGAGAAATGATAATGGGATCTTGTTTAGGAGATGGATGTTGGATGGTACTTGAAAGAACATCTTGTTAATGAGAAACAAGGGTATTATTATGAGTGGGATAGAAAAGAATGAGGTGATCATCATAAGATTCTTGATAGGTAGAATCTTCATCAAAAACTAGGTAGGATAAAAAGGTTTGTTCTTGATTTTGATTTATTTTATGATTGATTTCTTCTTATTTTGGATGGTCCTCCTTACATAGGGAAGGAGTTTGGATATTCATGGGAGATTCTTGGAAGGTTTCAACCTTTTGACTTGATGAGAAAGGATCTTGAACAAGAATCTTTGAATCATGACTTGGATTAGATTAGATTTGTGCTATGGATAGCCCTTGGGAGATTGTGATATTGGATGAAGATAGCATGGATTGGCCTTGGGTAACCTTAGGGGATGATGAAATAGTGGATAGATATGGTTGATTTGGATTTTGGTTGAAAGGGATTTGATTTTGGTTGAAAGAGGTTTGATTTTGGTTGAAAGAGGTACTTTGAGTGTTGGGTTGATATGATTGGTATGATTGATATGTTGGGTTAAGAGAAGGTTAATATGAATCTAATGTTGGTTGAACTAAGGTAGGAATGATTTTGTTGAAGATTGAAGGTTGACATGTTTGAATCGTCTCACAAGAAGAAGAAGAAGAAGGTTGGTCTGACAATGATTCCCTTGTGGTTATCACTTCCCTCGTCATATTTTATAACCAGCCCCTATGGTTGCTAGGACTAGTCATGTCTCTCATTTATTATTGCAAAGTATCGATTTGTTAAGCTAATGTGTCTATGGATGGTGATGGAATAGGAATGGAAGAGATGAATTCTTCACCTTCCCTACAAAATGCATAACGCCAATCCATGATGTTTGCTTGATCGGTTTGAACCTAAGATCACAACATGTAAGATGTTTTCTTCATTTGTAGAATGTTGCATAAGTTTGATTTGATGTTGATGTTCACAAGCTTGTTTTCTATAGGGTTTTTATCTTGTTGATATTGAAACTTGACTTTGATGTTTTGTATCTTCCAATGTTTTGAATTTGTTGAAGTATAGCAAAGGACACAACAGTCACATCAAAAGAATAAAACCATGAATATAGCAATTGTTTAGGAAATTTTTTTAGATTTCCATGAATGTTGGAATCTTTTTCAAGACCCCAGTTTATTTTCATTGTATTCGGGCAATTTGATATCAGAAAGACTCTCCTAATGTCAAAAGGTCACAAGTATTATCACAACCGACATCTTGATACTCCATCACCTCAAACAGTCGTGTCACACCCTAGGATGCACCCATTTTTTTGCCTTTTTCTGGAAATTAGATCAAAGAAGATTGCTCCTCAATTGGTTTGTTATCTTGGGAGATTTATGGTGAGTGTCTTGGGGGGAGATTCTTCCCCACCCTTGTATTGTGATAAAACAAGTGTCTGGTTGCTGACTCAGCTTGGCTTCTAATTTCTAAGGTGTTTAGATAGGGTTACGTTTGAGTGGTCATAATCAGCAATGTTTTACACTGCATTGAGGGAGGTCTCCCAGTCTGTAGAGGTTACCCTCTATAGATTTTAACGCACTGTATAGGCACTGAGGGAGGCATAATACCATTATGACAACATGTAACACTTGTCACACATGATTTTAATCACATATGAATTTGATTAGTGGCTTGGATTAATTGGCTTTAGCCATTGGCCACTTAGGTCATTCCCCTCTCACCAGCCTTAATGGCGCCCTAAGGGCAACTCAGGAGGGTAGGCCTTCTAAATGATTTAATTGCAAAAAATAAAGAAAAACATGAAAAAAGAGAGTCTGGTTTTCTAACCACCCATTGAAGGGGAGACCATAATACTTATCCCTTAAAAGACACAAAAGACAAGGTTCTTTTTATCTCTTCATTGCAATGATTTTCTATTCAAGGTGGAGATGTTGCTTCACATAGACATGGTGTTCATTTTAACCAGAATAGCAATGATGAAAGTTTTTTTTTTTTATTAAAGCACCAAAAATAAGTGTTTCTAAACTACCCCTGTAGAAAAATAATAACGTTAGTCAACACATGGTGGGATATCCAGCCTAAATTTTAGGTTACAGAGTTATGTCTTTTCACAGTTAGAGAGGTATTCTGGTAAAAACCAGAATTGTAATAAAACAAAAAATAGAAAACTAAATTTGTCAAATGCGACTACCCTATTAAGGAAATGTGAATTAACATTATATCAAATGCATAATTACACTGGAAATGGAGGGAACAATGAAGCTAGATCCTTTGGTTCTGATGCCACTGCAACTCAAGGACATGCGATGGATGATGAGGATGGGGGATAGGATGGGGACCCACGGCTACAGGACCCTCCTCCTGACCACAAAAAGATGATAGATTCCCCAAAATCGAGTCCTAAGGTCGTGAAAGCTGACTCAGAAAAGATCAAGGAGGTGCAAGCCTCCAAACCTTGGAGTAGTCTTTTTGCAAGGAAAGCAACTGAAAAACTGACTGGTAAATCATCCTTCCCCTTTGTGAAAGATATATCTAAAAAAAAAATGGGTAAACTTTCTATTGAGGTTCCAGACTTGGTTATCAATCATAGCATTTCTTTAATGGATTTCTCTCTAGTGGGGAAGTTTGTCGGACCACGGCCCAATATTGAGGATGTTAGGTCTTTTGTAAAGAGAAAATGGAGAATGAAAGGTCAGGTTGATTTTTTTGCCTTGTCCAGATGATTTTTTGTTTTCTCCTTCTCTTGTGGGGAAGATATGGAAGCAGCATAAAGCAGTGGCCCTTGGATGTTTGGTAAATCCTCTTTATCTATGAGAAAAGGGTCTCCTAACATGGAACTCAATGACTCTTTCTTTGAATCTGCTCCAGTCTGGGTAAGGCTACCAGGGTTGCCGATGGAATTTTGGGTGGAGGATGTCTTCTCAGGAATTGCTAACTCCTTTGGGGAGCTTGTTGCGATAGATACAATGACTGTAGCTCGCAAAAGATTGGTTTATGCACCCATTTGTATCAATATTTTTTAGAAGATGGACCTTCCTAATGTTACTGATATAAGTTCCAAACTTGGAGTATGGGAACAGAAAATAGAGTTCGAATCACTCCCCTTTGTGTGCTTTTCTTGCAAAAAAGTTGGTCACTAGGCTAAGGCCTGCCCTAGCAACCCTAAAAAACCAGTGATGGTAAACAGCCACAAACAGGTTTGGAAAGAAAAGAATAATAATAAGGAAGATAACAAAGTGGGAGGAATAAGTGGATGTCAATACTTTTGAGGTTCTACAGATTCAGGAAGAGGAGAATGATATCAGTGAAGAGATACTTGAAGATGGTGAGATTGAGAATATCACTGACTCTCATCATGAGGTCCCTCAAGTTTCTATAACAAAAAGAGATGAACAGTGCTTAGATGAATTTAAAGGACATGAAATTAAAATTGGAAGGAGTAACAAGTTTGGATCACCTCAGGTAAATCTAAATGCATTATTCTAGAATATTGGAGTTGATATGCCCACATCATCCCAGAAAAGAGGAGAACTATGGAGTAATATGCAAGACGAGCCTAGAGAGGAACAAGAAGAAGACATAACAAGGAATGGAAAAAAGAAAAAAAACAAGAAGGTAGAAGGCCTTAATGGGGTGAAAACTAGGACCAGGTCCAATGCTGATTTTGGTGCCTCAAAATCCCCGTCGAGATGTAGAACTATGAAATGACATAGGGACCAGGAGAGCAAGCAAAACATAGCTAATGGAAGGAAACAAACTATAAAGGAATCCTACCCTCAGGTTTCCAAATGAAGGTAATATCATGGAATATCAAAGGCCTAAATGGTCTCAATAAACAGGATATATTACGGAATCTCATAGACCAAAAACTGGATATTATCCTTGTTCAGGAAACCAAAATGAGTAAGAAGAACGTGGATAATTTAAACTTCTTTAAAAATGGAGGGGTTTGTGGTAGCAGCTCGAATGGGGCATTTGGTGGGGTAGCGATATTTCGGAACAAGAAAACTATTTCAGGAGAAATGATTGATGAAGATGGTAACATAATATCCATGAAAGTTAAAAGTATCTATGAAGGAAAGGAATGTGTGATTACCAATATCTATGCCCCTAATTCTAAATCTACTAGAAGCAAATTTTGGGATAAAATCTAGCAAAAAAGAGGATCTTTCCCTAGGAATAGTTGGGTTGTGATGGGAGACTTCAATACTCCTCTGCAAGGCACTGATAAATCTGGGGGAACTCAAGCTCAACCAGATAGCAGATCTGACTTGATGGACTTTATCAATGTCAATGCTCTTATTGATATGGATCTTAATGGAGCTTCCTACACCTGGTCTAACCAAAGGGATGGTGAAGACCCCATTAAGGTAAGACTTGATAGATCCCTTGTTACTAATGATTGGATTCTTTCTCATAGATGCTCCCTTTCTATTATCAATAGAATTGGTTCGGATCATTATCCCATTTCTTTTGTTGCCGAGAACTTTAAGAATAATCAGAGTTTCCCTTTTCGGTTTGAGAAGATGTGGATTTCTCACCCTTATCTTGAAAAATCTATTGCCAACAGGTGGAATATTGATGTGAATGGAACTATCATGTATAAAGTTACTAAAAAACTTAAAAATATCAAAGTCAACCTTAAGATATGGAACAAGAGGGTCTTTGGTGATATTTTTGATTCAAAGAAAAAGTTGAAGGAGGAACTTGAACAGATCCAAGACTCAATACAAAAAGAGGGCTATAAAAAGTATCCCAGAGCTAGGGAAGATGATGTATTAGTCAAACTTCACAACATCATTTCTAGGGAGGAAATCTATTGGAGGCAGAGATCTAGGGTGATTTGGCTGGAGGCTGGGGACAGAAAAACTAAATTTTTCCACATGACTTCTTTGAAACATAAAGCTGTGAGCAGAATCTCTAGATTAATTGTTGAGGACAAAATTCTTCTTAACAAGGATGAAATCGGGGATGAAGTTGTTAGTTTCTCATAACTCAATGATGAACCACTAGTACCAAACACGTACTAAGAGGGGGGGGGGGGTGAATCAGTACAAAAACAAATATAGTCCAAAACTGGTTTGACAACAAATACTCCAAATGACTGACAAATAGGGATACCGGTAAAACAAAGTGCAACTGGTAACATCCAGTACAACTCCATCAGTCATGAACCGGCCACTCAATAAGCTTTCCTCTTAGCTCCATACTACAATATCATTATAGTCTCATGCATAAACAAGTAAACTTAACCATTAGATCTTCACAATAGTGAGTTCAATATGTTTTATAGATAGGCATAAAACATAGAACCTTCATGTGCTTAACAGGTAAAACAAAGCATCACAAGACAAAAGCATTTCACATGACACACATATTTTTCATGTGGAAACCCAACTGGGAAAAACCACGGTGGGGATGAATACCCACAAGCTACTTTTTGAACTCTTGAGAAGTCCACTTTGCTAGGAGCCTTGTTCGGTTAAGGACATTAAAATAGGTTTTGGTAGGAACTGATCCTGTTAGGGATCACCCGGTTAAGGGATACCCGGTTAAGGGTTAAACCTAGTAGGGTCACCTTGTTAGAGGATTTGAAGAACTCAATAGCTGAAAGGATCTCCTAAGCTCTCTAGCTTCTTATAACTCATTAGCCTCGAGTTACCCGGTTAAGGGATTTTAATCAAGCCGGTTAAGACCACCCGATTTAAGGGATTTTGAATCAAGCCAGTTAAGGCTACCCTGTTAGGGGATTTTACAACTGTTGAAGTGGTTAGAGATCAACAAGTATTACAATGATCTATTAACAACACTAAATGCTAATGCAGATCTGTTTAGGCTCCTCTTCACCTTTTGCACATTCACTTTGTAGATATCTCTTCTCTCCTTTGGTCTGGCAAGAATCATGTATCACTTCTCTTGGATACACACTCACAACTTTTGCCAACAACTTCAGAAAGAAACACAACATCAACCTGATAGGAAACATATAGGTCGGTAGCAAAAACCCTAAACCCTAAACCTGTTAGGTTGAGCAATTCAAATGGTTTGATCCTGACCATTGAATCATACTACATTAAATGTAACAATCTTGAATCGATCTCAAGATATTCTCCATCGTTCATTATCCACCAATTTCATGGCGGCTGATAACCCTTTATGTGTTATCACCATTTGATAGACTTCACTCATTCCTGAGGTAGATAGGAATAGTCTTCTTCATGCAAGATCCTTCACGTGCACAGAGCTTACGTGGAAACACGATCTGTCCTCCATCATACTGCTAACTCATCACACAAAGATCACCGATTGAGTCACATAGACTTGAGGTACTCCAACTAGAAACCCTAAAGTGGAAGCTACCTACCAACCAGTAGTCATACAATGCTTCCATGTGCTTGTTCCCATAACTACATGATGGTTCACCTTGAACAAATATGCCGCTTCACTTTGGCATATAAACCGGTTCATACATATGTCGGTTCCTCTCTCTTCACCTATCACATGTGCCGGTTCACACCATGTCTCATATTGACATCAATGACAACATACAATATCATTATGTCTTCATGTCGGTTCACGTAATGCCATGCTGGTTCACATAATGCCAACAGTTTCTTCTCTCAGCTCCTCACCAGGAACAAGGATATTGATTATACCCAACAACAAGATTTGGTTAATATCATTCCTAAGATCATTATTCCTAATCAAAATAAGGCCCTTTTTGCTATCCCTTCTGCTGGAGAAATTAAAAAATCTGCCTTTTCTTTTCAAGGGGATAAAGCACCAGGTCCTGATGGATTCCCTATGTTTTTCTTCCAGGAATTCTTGCATATTGTGGGAGAAGATACAGTCAATGCGGTAAAAGAATTTTTTGGCTCTAAAAGAATCCTTAAGGAATTCGATTCCACTTTTATTGTATTAATTCCTAAAGTTGTTGGGGCGGATTCAATGAGAAAATTTAGGCCAATAAGTCTATGTAACTCTTTCTATAAGATCATATCCAAAGTTTTGACTACTAGAATTTTGGCTATCCTCCCCTTCATCATATCTAAGGAGTAGAAAGGTTTTGTTTCTGGTAGATAGATTTTGGACTCTATCATTCTTGTGCATGAGAATATTCATTCCCTCAATGCTACTAATAAAGAAGGGATTTTGATAAAATTGGATTTGGCAAAAGCTTATGATAGAGTGGATTGGCAAGTTCTTTCCAGAATTACAGAGGCTTTTGGATTTGATGAGAAGATAATCAAAATTATCAGAGAGCTGATCTCCACTCCTATGTTTTCTATTCTCATTAATGGATCTCCTACAAAATTCTTTAAATCATCAAGGGGGCTTAGATAAGGAGATCCCATATCTCCTATTCTTTTCACCATCTTGGCAAAGAGCATGAGAAGATTGATCTATAATTTGAAAGTGAATAAAATTATCAAAGGCCTTGAACCTTCCTTTGCTAATGTTTTTTTTTCTCACCAATAGTTTGTTGATGATACTATCCTTATGGGATATTCATCTATTGGGGAGGATGATGCCTTCAAAACTGCTCTTAATTTATATGCTTTGGCTACTGGATAGCAAGTCAATTGGGACAAATCGTCTATATACTTCATGAACACTCTGGTCATAAGACAACAGAGAATTCCTAAAATTATTGGTTACAAGGTGGACATGCTCCCTTCCACCTACCTGGGTCTTCCCTTGGGTTTAGCTCCCCCAAATTCCTTCTAGAATATGCTTATTGACAAACTCAACAAAAAAATTGTTGGATGGAAAGGATCCATTTTATCTCAATCTAGAAAGTTGCAGCTTCTTCAAGCTACACTCTAGAATCTCCTTGTTTATGCTCTCAGCTTATTTGGTGTCCTGGCTAAATTTGATGAAGCATTGGAAAGAATCCAGAAGAGATTTCTATGGTCAGGAGTTAAAGAAAAAAAGAGGATATCCTTGGTTGCTTGGGGCAAAGTGTGTAAACCAAAGAGAAAAGGAGGGCTTGGGATTAAAACTCTAAAAACCTTTAATAAAGCTCTCCTAGCAAAACAATTATGGAGAGCATATGACATCAAGAAAGATTGGAACCGAATCTGGTTTAACAAATATATTTAGAATCAGCCTATCCAAGATGTCCTTAACTCTAAAGACATCCCTATCAGATCCTTCATTTGGAATAGTATTATCAAATCCATAAAAGTGGCCAAAGCTAGAGCTGGATGGGTCCTGGGAAAAGGTGACAAAATAAGATTTTGGGAGGATCCTTGGATGAAGAATGAATCTCTCTTTGATCAAGGCAACAATCAATTTATTGAGGAATGTAAAAGAAGGTTTGGACCTATGGTGTGTGACTACTAGAAGGAGAACAATTGGGTGAGGCTTGATGTTATACATGCTGGATTTTCTCTGCTCTAGAAGGAGTTACTGTCTTTTTCTATTAACAAGGACTATGAAGATGTTTTTCTCTAGAAAAGTGATCCTAGAGGTGAATTTACGGTTGCTTCTGCCTACAAAAACACTTTCTCTTAGACCAGTAATCCCATTTGGGGTAAAGTTTGGAACATAATTCTGATCCCTAAAGTCAATATGTTCTTTTGGCTTGCTACTCATAATAGGATCCTGACTATTGACAATTTGGTCCGAGGAGGTTTCAAATTCCCTAATAGGTGTGAACTTTGCTAGAAAGAGGAAGAATTAGTTGATCATCTATTTTTCCACTACTCCTTTACCTAGGAAATTTGGAGTAAGTTGTGGTAGAAATGTAAAGTTGATTGGGTCATGAACAAGAGTCTCAAGGAAATTATTTGGCAATGGACTTTCCCCACCAATTGTCATCTTATCAAGAACCTTTGGTCAATGATCCTCCCCATGACTTGCAGGGGAATTTGGAAAGAGAGAAATAACAGAATATTTAGGGAAGCTAAGTGCACCTCTCAGGTGGTCTTTGAAAAAATTTGCAAGGCTATAAAAGAGAACATAAATATTCCTCACAAGAATAATAAGTAATGGCTTGTTATTAATATGAATGAAACTGAAAAAGGCATCCTCACTGAATGGAACTTAATACACAAAGTTTGTAGATCTGACAATAAGAATAGGAGAGATAATATTGTTTGACACTTTCCTGATCATGATTGGATAAAGGTGAATTTTGATGGGGTGGCTAAAGGCAACCTTGGGAAGTCTGGTAGGTGGAGGAGTCATTAGAAATGCTCAAGGTGTTTGTATTGCGGCTATTGCTTCTACTTTTGGGGTCCAAAATAATCATGTGGCTGAAGCTCTGGCCATGCTAAAAAGCCTCCGGCTTGCTCAGGGGTTCAAATTTAAAAAAAATTGGCTGGAAGGGGATTCCCTAAATATCATCCAGGCCATTAAAGGTACTAGTTCTGTTTCTTGGAATATTACTAACTTAGTTGAAAGTGCTAAAAAATTATTAAATAACTATGTTAGTATTATCATAACTCATACTCTAAGAGAAGGCAATAAGGTTGCAGACCTCTTAGCTAATGAAGGGGTCAATTTAGAGGTTGATGTTAAATATATTGGAGAGACCCATTGTACAAGGGATGTTAGAGAGAAATTATTTTTTGATCACATGAATGGATCAAGTTAATATCATGATTACCTTTTGGGGTCTGGATTCCAAAGATAGAATTTGGGGGCAGATTAATTGTCAATTAATGATTGCCTTTTGGCATCATTTCTATGATCAAATGTGTCAGGAGGATTATAATAATAAATGCTAGTTTTGTGTGGCCATTAACATAAGCCTTAAAACTAAGAAAGAGACTCTGTTATGTTATTCCAAAATTTTACACAAGAACTTGGGGTTATTCCTGCAGATTGTGAAATATATCTTTGGGTATTCCTACTTGTTGTTCAAAATGGGTGGTAATTTAAACAAGAATGAGCCCCTTGACTGTGAAAACTGGAAGAGTGAACAAAATTTTTGGAGAAGGCTTCATAGATATGTCTTCACTGACTATATGTAAAAGCTACATGGAAGCAGAAATTTGGTGTCACATGGGTTTGCTAGAGGATGGAACAACAACAAAGTCACCTTGTTCGGGGAGATATGGAAAATTGATGAGGACCTGGTTGCGAAGGTCACGGGTCTTCAGAAGGAGTGTACTAAATTCTATAGAGACCGGAAGTATGCAGCCGAAGCATTCAAAAACTTCCCAAAATCGGAGGATGAGAAGGTCAAGCTTGTCAAGAAAGACAACATCTCCTATTACATTCCCCAGTAGGTAAAGTCCTTCGGGCAGAAAGTTTTAAGGGTTTTAATGGAGTTTCTCATTGTTGATGGTAGATTCACTAAAATCTATAACTATCATTTTGCAATCCTTAATCACTTCCGTCATGGGGTTAAAATCTCTCTGCCTTATTACTTAGTGTCCTCTTTGAATGAGAGTCTGGTTGATCATGCTAAAAAGCCTAATTCTTACCCTATAGCCCATCAGGGGCTCATATTGCTCATTTATGAATACCTGAAGGAGAAGGCTAGGGCTAGCAAAGATGATCCCCTAGTCTCTAATGCATATATCTCTGAGAGTTGTAACGACTCTAATTCGAATGAGGATCATCCTAATGCCCCTACCCATAAAAAATGAAGAGCTGAAATAGATAATGTGGAAACAGAGGTGCACTGTGAATTGGAGGAGGAAAAGGGAAAGGATAGTGAGACATAAATGGAGAGTGAGAAGGATGAGAAGGTTGGTGAAGAGGAAGAAGGGGGTAACTTTGAAAACCCATACTCTAACCCTATGTGCTTAGATAGCAAGAATGTCACCCTGAATTCTAAGAAGGAAGGCAACCCTAATTTTGTGGGAACTGAGCAGGGTAGGGATTCAGTGAATACTATTTTGAATATTGCCTATAACTGTACTTTGGAATCCTTCAACTTCCAGAAATGGGTTATTGACAACATTACTAGCATTCAAAGCAAACAAAGGGATTTGGAAAATAAGATAAACAATTTTATTAAGGAAACAAATTTGGGGAAAAAGAATGAGGAGACGAAAACCAGTGAAGCCGAGGAGGAAATCAAGATGGAGGATTGGCTAGAAAAAGATCTGATTAAAGGGGATTTGAAACATCTGGAGGATGTTATCAGAACTGTGAAAGAACAGGTTGAGGAGGATAAAGACAATATCAATACCCAGGTTGCTCATATTGAGAAGGCTCTGAAAAGTTTCATGAACCATAGTCTTGAGGTCCTAAAAGTTTCATCATAGAATATGAATACATTGGTGGATCACTTAGAGAGGAAAAATGAGGATAAGAACTTGGTAATCATTGAAGATGCACCGACCTCCAGCTCCACCCATCAAATTTCTAGGCGAAGGACTACGCAAAACACCACTCAGATGGAGACCAAAACAAAAGATATCTAGCTGAAATAGGAGAGCAATGATCTAAGGGAAGCAGCCAAAGTGATGATGCTATTGGTCTAGAGTGTTGAGGAGTCTATAAAAGTGTTCAATTGATATGTAATGCTGGGTTTTGGATGCCAATTTCTTGTTGGATCCTTGTTGTCTTTTTGTCCTAGATGTTAGTTTTTGTGCTGGTCTTTTGCAACTATTTTGTCTTGTTTCTTTCATCCTCATCTTTCGTATTGTAAGTGGGTTTTAGGTCCCTTAAAACCTATTTTTTCTTAATCAAAAACATCATATCAAATGCTACATGATGAACCATAAATTGCGACATGATGACTGATCAATTGCAATATGAAGTTAGGGCAATTGCTAATTCTATTTTATTTTTTTAACAGAAAAATAGAATGAAAAGACATAAGATAGAAGGGTTATTCTACAATGATATTGTTCCATAATACGCGAGCCAACACATCGAGTTTGTCAAATAACTTGTACTTGGTTAGAAAGTGATGGATGGTTCTATGATATTGAGCGATCTCCTCTATTTCTTCGATCTCACAGAGCTTTCTTTCAGCCTTTAGAAGTCTTTGATAAATCTTTTCTTATCTCCTATTATGCTTTTCCTTCCTTGCACCTGAAATTCAGAATCTCACTCTTCCTGCCATTGGATTAGATACATCTTATATGTAGAAATCATTTTTTCCAAAATTTAATAAAATTTCAAGGTTAGATGCACAAGACAAAATAATGCAAAAATGACACAAAATGTTTTGTATTTGCAATCCTTAAGATAAATTGCGATCTATTTAAAAAATTATGACATCTTGTCTGATTAATTGCTATGTGATGTTAGGGCTATTGCTACATGGTATGAGCAATTGCGATGTCCAATTTCCCATGTCCGTACGAATCTGCAAAACATGTCAAAACAAAAAATGAAGGTTAGATTAATTCATGTCGGGTTTACCATTGTTTCTATGCCTAAATGTCATGAATGTTATTGATCTAATTAGCAAATAAGAATGAATCACCAATTCCTAACTAATTGACAAACATCAAACATAATCAATGAAAATCAATACGAAATAAGGAATGAATTCAAATAAAAGACTCCCTCATTCTGTATCTTTGTTTCCATTGTGCTTCACCAATTTGAGTGGTTGGTGGCTCTCAGGTATTGCACCAATTTCCTACATACAAATACTTTGAAGACTATGATTCTACAGTTCTTAAAAAACTAGATTGAATTGATGAAAAAGAGGTTGAATTTATAGATTTTCAACACAAAGGGGGTGAGAAATAGAACTCGAATGTTGATTGATAGATAATTGAAATTGATTTATCAGTGAACTCAATTGATTGATCTGTTAACTCATTTGATTGAGTAGTCAACTAGATTGATTAAGGAGTGAACTGAATAGATAGATTAGTCAACTCACTTGATTGATTAGTGAACTAAATAGATTGGGGAGATGACTCACTTGATTGATTAGTCATAAAAAAGGTGATTGAGAGTTAAAAAGAATGATTGATATGTTAACTGAGTTAACTGATTTGATCAATCGGTTCTAATTTTAGCATGTGCTGTAGGAATTTGAAATTGAATTTGATTTTCATTTTCAATTTGAATTTGAATTTGGTCATTCAAATGCTGAAATGTACATGAAATTAACTGAAATTCAGATTTGGTGAAATGTGAATTTGGAAATATGAAATGAAATGGAATGAAGTGGAATTCAAATTTGGGAGAAATGAAATGAAATTAGATCAAATTATTTGGAATTATAATTTGGGGAAATGGAGGAATTTAATTAATTAATTTAAATAATTGAAATGAATTTTTTTAAACTTAGGAGGTTGAATTAATTAAATAATAAAGATTATTTAACCAAGGAAAATGTTGCAATTAATTAAATATTTGATGTTTAATTAATAATTGAGATAGGGTTAACTGATTAAAATGATTTGAGAATAGAAATAGAATAATTAGGAGTGTTGAAGGGAAATAATTAGAAGAAATAGTTAGTTTAATCAAATAATTAAAGAATTACTTAATTAAATAGACGAATAATTATTGTAGAATTAATGAGACATTTTTAGGTGTCTACAGACATAAGTCTTGATAAAAAGGCTAAGGGTTAGGGGTTTTCTGTAGAGAATTTAATAGCATTTTGTAGTAGTATTAAGTTGTAAGGGATTGTTGGTTGTAATCGGTTTTGATTTATTAGATAATAATATTGGACTCTTTGTTTTGTGGATGTATCCTGAGATTAGGTGAACCACGTTAAATTTTGTCTCTTCGTTGTTATTATTTTTGTGTTTTTCATTCCTGTGTTAATATTTATCTTCATATAAATGATATTTTTTGCATGCAATTCCTAACAGAAGAAAGATCACAAGGAGTATAAAAAAACACTAATTTCAAGGAACCAAGCCCCCAATCTTAGGATTTTAATGCAAACATATGCAAGGGCACATAAATAACAAGACAAACAAAAAGGCAAACAAAGGAAAAAGACTAAAAAATAGACACAACAAAAGCTTAAGGCCAAAACAACACGTCAAGTCTACTAGTCTAAGAGGCCTTGATATCAAAATATCTCAACAACAAATATCATTCTTGAAAAAAAATGCCATCTCATGAACACAAGTGATCACATAAAAGGGAAAAGCAAGCATCATCCATGAACTATCAATAGAAAAGCTATGAGTTCATGAGAGGAAGAAGAGAGAGAGTATGCATACAAGCTAGATATGTTTATCTAGGTGATCCATGAGAAAAAAAAATAAGAGAGATAAAGGTAACATAGATACCTCACCCACAAATGTTTGAATCTAGATGACCCATGTTGGGGAGAAGAGTAGGAATAGTCTCTAAGCCCTATTCTGCTAGTTCTACTCATCCTTGTGCATGTGTGCAAATGATGTCTGGTTTCAAGTGTATAGCAATCTATATAAGAGTTTGTTTCCTCTAGTTTCGAGTTTTCTTCAACCTATTTAATACATGTAATGCAAATGTAAATGCCAAGGGCTGACTATGTGTGCAAATGTGTGTGCTAATTTCAAGGGGCAAATGACAGATACATGCATGGTTTCAAGGACATCTTGTGTAAGAGTTTTGCTCTAGTTTTGGTGATATGTAACCCCGTCTAAGACATATATCAAATGTTGCATCTGGTTTTGGGCATGAAGCATCTTGCCTAAGAGTTTTTCTCTAGGTTAGAGAATAAACACCACATTTAAGACATGCAAAAATGGTATTAAAAAATATGGTACAATATAGTACAAAGGGAGCAATATGGGTGCCCCCCCCTTAAGATGTCAACATAGACATATGTTGATGTCTTAAGAAAGATAGAAAAAAGGATACCAACCTTCAAACACCAAAGAGATATCCTTTACACAACAATGGCATAAATCCAAGCTAGAGAGGGAATACTCTTCAAGCAAGGGTAAGATAGTTGAAAAGGAGATATCTTGCAACAAGTGTAAAGGGGATCCTTGGAGGAGAAAAGATATTTTCTCAAAAGATATCTACCTCCAAGAGGAGTTTCTTGAAAAAGTATAGCATCTTCTACCAAAAGAAGGGAAGGAGAACAAGAATGAGTACCTTCCCCTATTGCTAGGTGAAAGAGATTCTTGATGAAGGATGACACACTTTTGAACCAATGAGGAGGTAAGTTTATGAAAGGTTTACATCACCAAGTGAAAAAGAGGTTGTAGCCAAGTACATACTATTGGCCATTTGGTGGAATTGATTATGTGTTGCATTGAGTTTTTATCATTAATACCAACACTAGCTGTTTGGATGCTTTACCAACACCCTTCTCTCCCTAGTAGGTTGAGTGGTTTCTATTTGATTTGGATCTGACATGATCCAGTAGGATCCGGTATGATTTGGATATGGAATTGGCTTGTTCATGATACTCATTCTCATATTCAATAAGTTGGGTTTGGTCTAGTGATTGGATGCTATCCTGTTTGCTTAGAAGCTTGGTTTCTGGTTCTGACGAGGGTTTCACCGGTAGAGATTTTGTTGACGATGTTTGATGAATTTAATAAGTGGTGTTGGTGCAGCTTTTGGTGGAGTTCTAGGATGTTGTTGGTGATCATATTTGAGACTTTGCAGATGGAGATCATTTCTATAGCGTGTGGACCTATACTAGGTCCCAGTTGATCTAGGTTATGAACCGACTTTAATGTAACGTGTGGATTGGACCTCTCAATGTGTTTCCTGGATGTCTTATGTGTTGGATATTATTTGTTTGGTCTTAAGCCGACATGGTTTGTAATTATGTAATTAGATTATTATTAGGTGGCCAACCTAATTGTTTGTGGTCGAGGGTTTGTATATATAGATGTAAGATCTCATTGTAGGTTATCATGGTTATGTTAGAGGTCATGGTCAAGGGATGTAATATGCAATAATTTAATATCATTCAGCTAGAAGATTTGGTCGATCATTGGAGATCAAATTGTTTTTATGTAAGAGGATTTAGTCCTCTGGTATTGAGCTTAACCAGAACTGTACTCAGGCATAGGATATGCTCTCTTTTGTAGTTCAACATTTCTCCAGATTGTAGTTTGGATTTCTATGTAGTCAATGAGACTCCTTTAGTGATGAGTAGTGCACTCTAGGTAGTTGGCCTTCCTACAAGTGCAGGCCCCTCAATTATAATTCACATACTTACTACAAAAGTATTTTGTAACTATGGGTAGGCTTCCCACCATGGTTTTTCCCTTTACCGGGTTTTCCACGTATAAATCTTGGTGTCATGTGGATGGTATTTATTCTGTGATTATTGTTTATGCTTAATTAGTTTAACTGCTATTCTAGTATCAATTCTTTGGGTTTCGGTATTAAAGTTTTAATTGCTAATGGTTCTGGTAATTTGTGACAACTGATTCACGCCCCCTCTCAGTTGTCTTTCAGTTATTTGAAATATGTAATAATTGGTATTAGAGCTTTGGTCCTCTCTTCAGAAAGCTTAATTGATTGAGGAAGATCCTATGGTGGCTAACAGTTCAAGTTCATCCAGTTCTTATGGAGCTATCTCTTGGAGAGATATTCCTAGGCTTGATGGAACAAATTACACAGTATGGAGTATTTAGATGGAGACTCATCTAAGATGTCTAGGCAAGGAGATTTGGGAGATCACACATAATGGTGTCATACCTTATATTCCAAGATCTGGTAATCCTCCTCCGAAAAACCTAGATAAGGAGCTTGAGAATGATTGAAGAGAAAGAGAATCCCTCTTGTGTGCACTTTCTGACTAGAAAATAAAGGGATTAACTGACAAATCATTTGGAAAGGCTATATGGGATAAGTTGGAGACTCTTAATGAAGGTGACCCTACAGTGAAGATTTCTAAACTTGATGGTTACTGGGTGAGATATGAAAACTTAAAGATGGAAGAAGATGAAAGGATTATTGCATTCATGGAAAGGGTAAATGAGATTGTTATGGGAATTCAATGTTGTGGTGGAACTCTGACCAAAGATGAAATTGTTTCTAAAGTTTAGAGAGCCCTACCACCAACTTACAAAATGAAGGCTACTGCTATTAATGAGTTTATAACAATGACTAATACATCTGTCATCAGAGATACTTTAGTTGGGAAACTATCTGCTTTTGAGATTGAAGAATTTGGACCTTCTGGAGTTGTGAAGATTGAACCTACTTTTCATGCATATACATCTACAACCAGCAAGAAAGATTGGAAAGCTTTATATGCGAAGGAATTGGAATATATGAAGAGAGAAGATGATGAGTTTGAACAACTTGAAGCACTATTTTCTACAAGAGTACCTAAAGAACCACTAGGAAGTAAGAATGAAGGAAAATAACCTTTTAAATGTTTTGCATGTAATAAGATTGGTCATTTTGCATCTAGATGTCCTGAAAGGAATTCATGATTTGAAGAAAGAGTTAAAAGATATTTTAAGCCTAACCCTGGATATCAGAACAAGTATAAGTATAGGAAAAATAGAGACAAATCATGCTACATAGCGGATGAGGAAGGAATTATTGATTCTGATGATGAACCGACAGAAGATTCTACTACTAGTTCTGGCAATGGAAAGGAATGGCTATTCCTGGCTATCAAGGAAGATGATCCGACACTAGAAGAGAATGTACTTGAAGAGAAGGCACTTGTTGCTAAAATTAAAGACAAGGATTAATGGGTAATTGACAGTGGTTGTTCACATCATATGACTGGAGATAAAAGGAAGTTTTTATCTTTGCAAGAATTTGATGACGGTCTAGTTAGATTTGGAGATGACAAAACATGTATGATCAAAGGAAAAGGAACTATATCATTGGATGGTAAGAACAATACTAACAATGTTTATTGTGTTGAAGGCTTAAGGCATAATCTTTTGAGTGTAGGACAATTAGTGGATAAGGGATTTCAATTATAGTTCAAGGATGGAAAATGCAAAATCATTAACAGATTTGGTTTGGAGATTGCAACCGATACACGGACTAAAGGTAACATATTTCATTTGAACTACATGAGAAGACATGCTTGATTACATAGATTGATGAGAGTTGGCTATGGTATAAAAGGTCGTATCATGTTAATTTTGATTGCATTATAAAGATCAGTTCAACTAAGGCAGTTAGGGATATACCTAAGATTATGAAGCCCTATAATCCAGTATGTAAAGAATGTCAAATGGGTAAAGAGGTTAGAACCTCTTTTAGGAGTATACAAGATAAATCAAATGATGTTCTTGATCTTATTCATATTGATTTATGTGGCCCTACTAGAGTTAAAAGTTTTCATGGTGATAGACATTTCATGCTAATCATTGATGATTATTCTAAAATGATGTTGGTTACCTTTTTGAGAGAAAAATCTAAAGCATTTGAAAAGTTTAAAATCTTTAAGGCTAAAGTGGAAATTGAGACAAGATTGAAGATTAAATATTTGAGATCAGATCATGGTGGAGAATTCATAACCGGTGAGTTTAATAACTTTTGTGATAAGCATGGTATAAGAAGACAACTTTCTGCTCCTTGAAGACCTCAGCAGAATGGAGTTGTGGAAAGGAAGAACATAACTATCTTGGATGCTGCTAGAACAATGATGATGGAAGCTAGTCTACCTCATATCTACTGGAGAGAAGCAGTGAGAACAATGGTTTATATATTCAATAGAGTACATATCAAAGGAGAAATCAGTAAGACACCTTATGAATTATGGTTTGGCAATACACCTACAGTTAAGTATTTCAGAATATTTGGTATTAAATGTTATATCAGGAGAGATGATATCATTGGGAAATTTGATCCTAGATATGATGAAGGCATATTTCTCAGTTATTCTAATGAAAGAAAATAATATAGATGTTATAACAAGAGATTGCAGAGAATTGTGGAGAGTGCTAATGTCAAAGTAGATGAGCTGAATAGAAGTCAAATCAGAGTTTATGAGAAGGAACCAGAGGTGGAAACGATTATATCTGAACTGGTAGCACCTTTACCAGAATAGAGTGTTGAACCAATTACTCTGGTAGTATCAGAGAATTCTAAAGTGATTGAAGAACAATAGAAAGTCAGAGGACTCCTAGGTATGTGAGATTGAATCATTCAAAAGATTAGATCATGGGGGATAAGAGAAATGGAGTGATGACAAGAAGAAGACTGGAAACTAATGAGGTGTTTTTAATTTCATAAGTTGAACCAATATCATTAATTGAGGCATGTAAAGATGAATATTGGTTGAAAGCTATAGAAGAAGAATTAGATTAGATTGAGAAAAATAATACATGGACTTTCGTTCCCCGGCCTAAAAATAAAAATGTTATTGGAACTAAATGGGTTTTTAGGAATAAATTGAATGAGGATGGTTAAGTTATAAGGAATAAGGCTAGATTGGTTTGTAAAGGATGTTCTTAGAAGGAAGGAATTGATTATCGAGAGACTTTTGCATTTGTAGCTAGTATTAAAATTGTAAGATTATTTCTTGCCTATGTTGCTTATAAAAACTACAAGGTTTATCAGATGGATGTTAAATGTGCATTTTTGAATGGGGTTCTTGATGAGGAAGTTTATATTGAGCAACCTAATGGTTTTTCACTTTCAGATGATACAAACATGGTTTGTAGATTAAGGAAACTTTATATGGATTGAAACAAGCACCTAGAGCTTGGTATGCAAGGTTGGATAAATATCTTTTGAAGTTGGGTTTTACAAAGGGAAGTACTCACAATAATTTATATTATAAGATCACTGATGATGATATACTAATTATTGAAGTATTTGTTGATGACATTACTTTTGGAGGTGAAGAGAAGTTATGCATAGAATTTTCTAAGAATATGGAGAAAGAATTTGAGATGTCTATGATTGGAGAGGTGAAATTCTTCTTAGGTTTGCAGATTACTCAAACTGACAAAGGTATTTTTATCTGTCAAATTAAATATGGTAAGGAATTGTTGAAAAAAATTGGTATGGGAGATTCTAAATCGGTAAGTACTCCTATAGTTACAAGTGAGAAATTGACAAGAAAAGATGTTTCTGCACCGGTAAATCCTACAAGATACAAATCTATGATTGGAGGTCTACTTTATTTGACTCAGACTAGGTTTGATATTATGAATGTTATTTGTATTGTTTCAATATTTCAAAGTGATCCTAGAGAAAGTCATGAGAGTGTGGTGAAAAGGATTTTTAGATACTTGCAAGGAACATCAAAATATAGTTTGTGGTACCCTAAGGATGATAACTTTTCTCTATGTGTATATACAAATGCTAATTGGGCTAGAGATGTTGATGACCAGAAAAGTACTTCCGATGGAGTTTTCTTTCTTGGAAAGAAGTTGGTTTCATGGATCAGCAAGAAACAGTCATGTACTTCTTTATCTACTATTGAAGTTGAGTATGTTGTTGTTGCTACTAACTCTACATAGGTTTTATGGATGAAGTAAATGTTGAAGGATATAAAGGTGGATTGTGATGCACCAGTAGTTATTCACTATGATAACTTTGTTTCTATTGATATATCAAAGACTCTGATATTTCATTCTAAAACAAAACACATATCTACCAAGTACAACTTTTTGAAGGAAAAGGTGGGAGGAAATGAAGTTAGACTAGTTTATGTGAACACTAAAGAGAAAATTGTAGATATTTTCACTAAACCTTTACCCAAGGAATCATATGAGTACCTAAGAGACGGATTGGGAGTTTCTTCCCCTTTGGTAGAGACTTGATTGATATGGATTGGCATCAGTCCGGTATGCATTATCAAAGATACTATTTCATTCCAACACTAATGTGGGGATGCTATTTCTCAGGGGGAGTAGTTAGCTTTGTGACTCAGTTAGTTTATGTTTTTGCTTTGATATTTTTCTTAATTTTTGGCATTGATGTCAAAGGGGGAGTAATATTGATGTGAAAAAGGAAGTGAAAAAGAATAAGAAAAGAGAGTGATTCAGAGCTTTACAGAGATGTTATTTATAAGGGAATTTTGTTTTTGTTTCAGAGTTGTATGCGAGAGATTGTTGGTTGTCTTCCATTGGGGGAGACTTGTTTGGCATTTCTTGGTACTTAGATGTTTTTCACATCTAGTGTTGCCATCAATGCAAAAGGGGGATATTGTTGGTCATTTGGTGGAATTCATTAAGTGTTGCATTGATGTTTTGTCATCGATGCCAACACTAGCTGTTTGAATGCTTTACTGACACCCTTCTGGTCTCGGTAGGTTGAGTGGTTTCTGGTTGATTTGGATCCGGCATGATCTAGTAGGCTCCGATATGATTTGGATATGGAATTGGCTTACTCATGATACTCATGCTCATATTTAGTAAGTTGGTTTTGGTGTGGTGATCAGATGCTATCCTGTTTGCTTAGAAGCTTGGTTTCTAGTTTTGACAAGGGTTTCCCTAGCAGAGCTTTTGTTGAAGATCTTTGATGAATTGCATAAGTGGTGTTGGTGCAGCTTCTAGTGGAGTTTTGGGATGTTGATCATTGTTGTAATGTGTGGACCTATACTGGGTCCCTGTTGATCTAGTTTATGGACTGACTTTAATGTAATGTGTGGATTGGACCTCTCGATGTGTTTCCAAGATGTCTTATGTGTTGGATATTATTTGTTTGGTCTTAGGCCAACATGGTTTGTAATTATGTAATTAGTTTATTATCTGGTGGCTGACCTAATTGTTTATGATTGAGGGTTTGTATATATAGATGTAAGATCTTATTTTAGATTATCATGGTTATGTTAGAGGTCATGGTCAAGGGATGTAATGTGTGAATAATGTAATATCATAATATCATTCAGATACAAGATTTGGTCGATAATTGGAGATCGAATTGGGTTTATGTAAGAGGATTTAGTCCTCTGGTATTGAGCTTAACCAGAACTGTACTCAGGCATAGGAGATGCTATCTTTTGCAGTTCAACACTTCTCCAGATTGTAGTATGGATTTCTATGTAGTCAATGAGACTCCTTTAGTGATGAGTAGTGCACTCTAGGCTATTGGCCTTCTTGCAAGTGCACACCCCTCAATTGTAATTCACATACTTACTACAAAATTATTATTTGACTGTGGGTAGGCTTCCTACCATGGTTTTTCCCTTTGCCAGGTTTTCCATGTATAAATATTGGTGTCATGTGGATGGTATTTATTCTATGATTATTGTTTATGCTTAATTGGTTTAACTACTATTCCGGTATTAATTCTTTGGGTTCCTATATTAAATTTTTATTTGCTAATGATTCCAATAATCTGTGATAATTGATTCACCCCCCCCCCCCCCCTCTTGGTTGTCTTCCTATTATTTGAACTCTCTAACACATATACCTCCTGCATAAGAGAGAATCCTTGAGTAAAAAATAACTTTTGACAAGGAATGACATCAAATCATGGAACAATCACAACTCAACAAAGAAAAAGTAGATCCTTAGAGAGGAAGATAGAGGGAAAGAAATCACTACCCCTCAAGTGTAAGGACATTATTCATAAGATACATACTGTTTTAAACAAAAAATAGTTCCAAAGAGAGATTATTCATAAGATACATACCATTTCAAAGAGAGATCATTCATAAGATACGTACCGTCTCAAAAAAAAAATAGTTCCGAACAAGAAACACACATGTACTCGTATGAAGCATAATTCTATGCAAGAAAGGACATCACATTATGAAAAATGCAACTCAAAAGAAGATGCAATCTTCAAATAGAAAGAGAGAGAATAAGGATCACAAACCCCTCTCAAGAGAGAGTATTCATAAGAGATGTATCATTCAAACAAAGAATAGGTCCTAACCAAGGAATAAACATGTGCTCTCATGAAGGATAATTCCATGAAAGAAAGGACATCAAGTTATTAATAATGCAATCCATAAAGAAAAGTGTGAAACCTTAGAAAGAGGAAAGATAGTATTCTTGCCCCCAAGCATAGAGACAAGAATAAATCAACTATTATTTTACTCGCTAAGTATGATTGCACTTGAAGTTGTACCACCATGAATGACAGTGAGGCCCTGATAGGTAGGCTAACAATGTCACATAGTGAGGAGAAACATAATAGCTGCTTCCAAATCTTGAATAGATGCTTCCTATGTCATAATGATGCTAAATCTATTTCTCACCTTGTTTTGCATTGCCCTTTCTCTGTTGAGATTTGCAGAAAAATCCTTTCCATTTGGAAGATAGAGTGGGTCTTTCTTGAAAAGGTGGATGATTTCTTTCTTCAATGGAATTTTCCTTCCTCTAACCCAATCTTGAAAATCTTTTTGTCTTTGATTTTTCCTTTTGTGTCTTGGCATGTTTGGAAGGAAAGAAACAACCGGATTTTTAGAGAGACCTCTTGCACTACTGATATTGTCTTTTTTTTAAAATATGCAGACCCATTAGAGTGAGTTTGAATTTGATTGGTAGTAAGTTGGATTTATTCCTTCATTACATGTTGGGGATGAGGATAAGGCTATTGCTTTGAGATGGGGTCTTCAATTGGATATTAGTAAATATAATGCAAGAAGAATCAGAGATGGTGTGGTGTGGAGGTAGTGTTAGTGTGATGTCAACCGACATGATGACAATTCACATAAGAGTGAGAAGACACAATTAAAGCTTACCGGTAAGGCATAAACTGGGATGAAGGCTGTGTGTGTGTAAACATGTTGAGCAATAAACTGGTCTAGTAGTTAGCTATTTATTTATGATGAAGAGGCAGAATGCTATCACAAACCACTGGAGGTGAAGATGTGTTATTATTATAATGTGCACTATTGGTTAGTAGAAGAAGAAGGCCTTACCGATAAAGGCGTGTACTGGCATGAGTTTGTTGAATGTTCAATTTTGAACCAGCCATGTGTCGGTGAGTAGAGTGATTGACCATGGTGATGCCATGTGGAGCCAAGGTGGCAAATAGGTAGAGATTGATAAAACCACCATCGACACGATTGGTGAAACTGTCAGTTGACATAAATGAAACAACCACAAATCATGGGATTGTAACTGACCGATGGCGCTGGAGGAAGAAATAATGACAAATGAAAATCAGGGATTACTTACTGTCTAGATCAATGCAAATGAAATCTGATTCAGATAGACCTCAAAAAGGAAATAGGTGAAGCGTTTTATGTGTTGACAAATTTCAAGGTAGGAGATCTTGTTCGAGATTGTTATTTTTCAAAAAATATGTGTTGGATAATGGAAACTATGTACAGATGTATCCCTGAAGGACAGGTGATTGATCCAAGATAGGTTGGATTGGATCTCATGAAGATTGTGTCAAGAAGAGAAAACCCTAATCGCTCCAAAGTTTGAATTTCTTTCTGGTGGGAAATCACGAGATAAAGAGGAGAGCTCGAGACAAAGAAAAATGATGATGCGGAGAAGAGAGGAAAAGAAAAGAGAGATTAAGTGAAAGAGAAGAATTGCTAGCCTTAGAAATTATTCTAATAAATTTGTAGAGTAAGTGAGCAAGCATAATTGTGAGAGGGTTCTACTAGCATAACTATAGTTTCACAATTAAGCTAAACCGACAAGGTGTGGCAGAGTAGGCAGCATCCAAGTGTGACATAGTGTGTTGAGAAACTGTGTGTGTGTGTGTGTGTGTGTGTGTGTGTGTGTGTGTGAGAGAGAGAGAGAGAGAGAGAGAGAGAGAGAGATAACAGAGATCAAGAATCAGAGAAAGTAATCTCACAATCGGTAGTGTGAGATTTAGTGGAGGAGAAAAGACTATCAACTGGCAGTGAGTTATTTGATCTAAGAGTTGTAGAATTCATTTGCAACAAGAAGCATTAATTGTATTAAAATAGTATTTCAATATACATCACTAAGTTGAAGCTTGGTGTAGGGGTTGGTACTCCTTGGATTGGTGCCCTAAAAGTGCAGGGGTGTGTGCTCCTTGGGTTAGTGCCCTAAATCTTTGTAATTCAATGTTTTACCTGTGCGGTTGGATTGGAGCAGTAGTCTCCAGCAATTTTTCTCACCGAGGTTTTTCTCGCGTCAGGTTTTCCTCATAAATCTAGTGTTGAGAGTTACATTTGTGTGAATGATCTCTTTATCTTTATTTCTTGTTCTACTAGTTTGATTTTTTGGTGTTTTAGTGAATAATTGATATTCTGAAGTTGATTTGAAGGTCAAAAAAGTTTAGAAACCATTGATTCACCCCCCTCTAAATGGTACTTTTTGTTCAACAATTTGTATCAGTGCATAGGTTCTTGGTTATCTTTAAACCTTGGGTAGATTCTGGACTTTGAACACAATGGCAAGAAATGAGTCTGCTTCCTCAAAAGCCCCCATGTTTGATGGATGCAACTATGCCTTCTGGAGCAGAAGAATGGAGTCCTATATTTCCTCCCTGGGTTTTGATGTGTGGATGTCTATCAAGAATGGGTATGATGTTCCTAATGCTCCTCCCACTGATTCAAATGTCAAAAAGGAGTATGAGAATAATGCAAATGTCAAACATGCTATCTTGAGTGGACTGTCTAATAATGAATTTGTCAAATTCATGCACTGTGTATCAACAAAGGAGACCTAGGAAAAATTGCAAAGGTTGTTTGAAGAAGATGCAAAATTCAAAGAAGCCAAGCTGCAAGCACTAAGGGGCCAACTTGGAAGCATCAAAATGAAAGATGATGAAAATATTGTAGACTATCATCACAGGTTTGATAAAACTATGAATACTATTAGAGGACTTGGAGAAGAAATTGTAGATGAGATTCTTGTCAAGAAGGTACTTAGATCTCTCACACCCAAGTATGATACTAAGGTGTTTGCCATAGAAGAAGCCAAGGATCTGAAGACTTTTTCAATGGATGAGTTATTTGGTTCACCGAGAACCTATGAAATAAGAACAATCGGTGATACTTCCTCAAGGAAAGAAGAATCATTCAACATCACCAAAAAGGGGAAAGAAGTAGCTACTCATGAAGAATCTAGTGAAGATTTCGATGCAGAAGTAGCAAACTTTGTCATGTAGCTCAAAAGAGGAACTGACCGGTATAAAGGAAAGCTACTGCTCAAATTTTTCAACTATGGGAAGGTAGGACACTTTGCTACTAATTGTGCTCACAAGGAAACCGGTGGAGATGAGTCAAGAGAGTTCATAAAATTTGCCAACAAAGATAGAGAAAGAAACGACTACCGAAAAGGAAGGAGAGGCTACCGGAATTAGAATAGTCTAAATACTATTGAGGATAATATGACAGATGAGGAAAATGCACCAGAAGTTGATTACCAGGAGAATGACAGTAAAGTCAACCTATTCATGATACTTGGTGAACCAGTTGATTAAGGTGAGGAAGAGGAGGATATGTTGGCAATATAACAAAGATATTGAGAAGGTTGTTGATGATTATGGACATAACTGATTAAAGATGTTTTACTATCTTGATATTATTATTTTATCATTGATATCAAGAAATTGATTTTCTAATTCAATATGATGTTGCCATATCTTAAGAAATATGATATGAAGATTATAAAGAAGTCGATAAAGACACAAGAAAGAATATGATGAATAAAGGGATAAGTTTTTCAATGGGCAACTCTACCGAGTTAGACAATGATGAGATCTTGATGTTTTAGATTGTTTTAACATCATACATATGTTGTAAAATGTAAAGGTTAATAATACACTATGTTATCAGGCAAAGAACCTAGTCGGTAAACCCTAAGGAACCTAGTCGGTAAACCCTAAGGTTATCGGAGTCGGTTAATAAAGATAGAATGTCTACCGAGTAAATTTTAGTATTCACTGAGTTGTAACCAAGCTATAACAGAATGCATTAAATGTTTACATGTGATATTTAATGAAAGAACTTGATGAGCTGGAGTGGATCAATGATTGGCAACTCGTGGAAGAAGTCTGTTAACAAATCTAAGGCAATGGAAAGTTGGCAAGAAGATCTACAACTCAGATTGAACCGCATTACCCTAACACAAGTTCCAAGATGATTGTGCAAGTTTCAAGGCAGGGTAAAACATTTTTCAGATCGTAAGATACAATGAACCTAGACAAGATTGAAGACCTAATGGCTATGATTGATCATGGGAAATGTGATCAAGGAGATTAAGCGGTTAGATGATTGTTTATAAATAAGGAACTGTTGATAAACAATGTATGTAGGCAAGTGCATGCATAGGGATGCTACATAGTGATCACCGAGCACAGAAGCTTGAAGGCCTGTTGGAATAACAGAGTATTGATCCCCAACAGATAGACAACAATAGTTCTATGTCTAGATTGTGTTAAAACAAATAAGAATCTGCTTTAGCATTTTAGATGTAAAGTTGCAGATAGATTGTATTACTATTAGCTTGTGAAAGTAACAGGAAATCTCTTAACCGAGTGGACTTAACAGTCTTATAAGTAAATCCTCTAACAAGGTGACATTCTAAATGAGTGTTTGAAATCCTTTGACAAGGTCACTTCTAACAAAGTGAAGATCCTAATGGATCTGAGGGAAATCCCTTAACCAGGTCACATCTAGCAATGTGTTTTGTAATCTTTAACAGGATTGGCTTTTAACAAAGCATACTCTAGAAGAGTATATTTCTTAGTGGGTCCGAAATCCCACAGTGGTTTTTCCCTATTTGGGTTTCCATGTTAAATTTGGTGTTATGAGGTTTATATTGTTCATATGCTTTTGAGTTTACATGTTTGACAGTTTTTATTCTATGGCTAATATATGTTACCAAGGTTGAATCTGATGTTTTCATTGATGATTAAGTTTGTATGATTCACCCCCCCCTCTCATCTTGTTGGCTATCAGATCTGTACTTATATTAAGTATTAGAACTATCAAGTATTAAGTACACTAGAGGAGATCATAGTGGAGCAAGTGAAAGATTTCAGAAGAACATGGAGGAGGTACACAAACTATATGAAGAAATCAGAAAGCAAGAAGAGTTTGAAGCACTATTGGCCAAAAGGTTACCAAGAGGCAAAGGTAAGTATAAGGGAAAACTACCCTTGAAATATTTCAATTGTGATAAGATTGGACATATGGCTTCTAACTGTCTTGACATAGATTTCACTGAAAAGAGAGATTACCAAGATGACAGACAGAAAGATAATCATTACAGAGGTCACCAAGACTTCAGAAGAAGAGATAGAAAGACCTGCTTAATTGCTGATGAGGAATCTAAAGATGATAAATCAGATGAGACTGATACAAAGGAAGTTGTTTATGTGGCTATCAAGGATGGATCAGATGAAGAAAGGTATGAAGAAAAAGCCCTAATATCTCACATAAACACTAATGATTCTTGGATTATAGATAGTGGATGCTCACATCATATGATAGGAGATAAACATAAGTTTGTTATGTTAGAAGATTATGATGGAGGCTATGTTAGATTTGGTAATGATGCACCATGTTCGGTAAGAGGTAAAGGATCCATAACACTTCTTGATAAAGCAAGATGCAATGATGTTTATTGGGTTGAAGGTTTGAAATATAATTTGTTGAGTGTAGCATAGCTAAACAACACAAGTTACCAAATGGAATTTCAAAAAGGAATTGTCAAAGTTCATGACAAAAATGGAAAGTTAGCTACTACCAGGACACAAACAAAAGGTAATACATTTCACCTTGACACTACTCACAACAAGTGCTTGCATGCAATGATTGATAACACCTGGTTATGGCATAAAAGGTTTTGTCATGTTAATTTTGATAATCTGATCAAGATAAGTAAGAAGCACAAAGTAAGAGGTCTATCAAGTCTTGAAAAATCTGAGAATGCTATGTGCCGAGGTTGCCAAATGGGCAAGATGACAAGATCCAACTTTACAAGTAAGTCCTACAATTCTAAGGGAATTTTAGATCTTGTACACACTGATCTTTGTGGTCCTATGAAAGTTCAAAGTTATTATGGTGATAAGTATTTCATATTATTTGTGGATGATTATTCAAGGATGATGTCAGTAATGTTTTTAAAAGTAAAATCAGAAGCTTTTCAAATGTTTAAGTGGTATAAGGCTAGAGTTGAAAATGAAACAGGAAGACAATTGAAATGTCTTAGATTAGATAGAGGAGGAGAGTTCACATCTGATGAGTTCAACCTATTTTGCAATGATCATGGTATTAAAAGACAAGTCTCTACACTGAGGACTCCACAACAGAATGGAATATCTGAAAGAAGAAATAGATCTATTATGGATTGTGCTAGAACATTGATGATTGAGGAGAAGGTTCCACAAAATTTTTGGAGAGAAGCAATAAGCACAACTGTTTACACCTTGAACTGAGTTCAATTGAAGAAAGGTACTTTGAAGACACCTTATGAAATCTGGTATGGCAAGAAACCTAACGTGAGTTATTTTAAGATCTTTGGAAGCAAATGCTATGTTCATAAAGATGATAGAAATGGCAAGTTTGATCAGAAAAGTGAAGAAGGAACATTTCTAGGATATTCTTCTAGAAGAAAAGCATTTAAATGTCTGATCAAATCATCTAACAAAATAGTAGAAAGTGCAAATGTGAAAATTGATGAATTTACAGAAAGAATTGATGACAGTAATTCCAAAGAACCAGAAGACTATGATAAATTTATCTATGTGCAACCAAAAAGTCCTACTGAGATAACTATTGAAGGAAATGAGGAAGATATCCAGTTACTGAGTGATGAAGAGGATCATACAGAGCCTACCAAGCCTGTATTAGCCAAATATGTCAGAAGACATCATGCACCAAGTTAGATTATAGGAGATAAGGATGATCTAGTGATGACAAGGAACAAATTGAGACAAAACACATGTTTGATATCTGAATTTGAACCAAGAATAGTAAAAGAGGCATTCAACAGTGAAGATTGGATAAATGCTATGACTGAAGAGATTGATCAAATCAAGAAGGATGACACATGGACACTAGTCCCAAGACCAAAGGACAAAAATGTAATCGATACAAAGTGGATCTTTAGAAACAAGCTAAATGAGAAAGGAGAGGTCATTCAGAACAAAGCAAGATTGGTTTGCAAAGGTTATGCCCAAGAAGAAGGAATTGATTATGGTGAGACTTTTGCACCTATTTCCAGACTTGAAGGAGTTAGAACATTGCTGGCATATGCTGCTTTCAAAAACTTCAAGGTATATCAAATGGATGTCAAATCTACATTTCTGAATGGAATATTAGAAGAAGTTTTCATTGAACAACCTGAAGGATTTGTTGAAGACAATAATAAAGATCAGGTATGTAAATTGAACAAAGCTTTATATGGTCTGAAACAAGCACCTAGAGCATGGTATGAAAGACTACACTCTTATTTGATTAAGATCCGTTTTATAAGGACAAGTGAGAACAACAACATGTACATGAAGAATGATGAAAATGGAATACTAATCTCAGCCATATTTGTTGATGATATTATATTTTGTGGAAATGACTCTTTATGCAAGAACTTTGGTAATGAAATGAGCAAAGAATTTGAGATGTCATTAATTAGTGAGATAAAGTATTTTATAGGCTTATAGATACTGCAAATGAAAAATGAAATTTTCATTACTCAATCCAAATACATAAAGGAAATCTTGAAGAAATTTGGAATGGAGGATTCAAAGCCAGTAAGTACTCCTATGACTACAAACTGCAAACTATCAAAGAATGATGAATCTACATCTATTGATGAAACACTCTATCGATCCATGATTGGAAAACTACAATATGTTGTTCACAGTAGGCCTAATATAGCACATGCAGTAGGTATTGTTGCAAGATTCTTTGTAGATCCTAAGGAAATACACATGACAACAATCAAAAGAATTTTTCAGATACTTGAAAGGCACTGAAGATTATGGCTTAGCATATCAGAAAGGAAATGATTTTGATTTGAAAGTCTATATTGATGTTGTTTGGGTAGGAAACATTGATTACAGGAAAAGCACAAGTGGAGGAGCTTTCTTCTTAGGAGAAAGACTAGTGAGTTGGCTTAGCAAGAAACAAGGATGTGTTTCTTAGTCAATAGCCAAAGCTGAATATGTTGCTGCAGCACTGAATTGTACCAACATTGCATGGATCAAACAATTGTTGGAAGGTATAAATGAAAAAGTTACCGAGCTGGTAACTATATTTTGTGACAATACTAGTGCCATTAATATTTCAAAGAACCCTATTATGCACTCTAAGACAAAGCACATATCTATCAAATATCATTATCTTAGAGAGAAAGCTCATGAAAAGAAAGTGGTGCTAGAATATGTTAACACAAAGGAACAAATAGCTGATATCTTCACCAAGCCACTACCAAAGGACACCTTTGAATATCTTAAAATTAAGTTAGGGATACTACCCCTATCTCTTACTCACTAACCGAGTTTGGTGAAAGCATCACTTCGATGAATCTATTGAATATCTTTTAGGGAGCTAATGCTGGAGTGATACACTTTAAGAATTCTTTTCTGAAAGTGTACTGGAACAATATTGGAATAATATAGACAATGATATAGGGAATAGGAATTGTAAACAAATGCTCTGACTGAGACTCAGTTGATACACATCAGCAGGAAATAACTTCTTACAAAAACAACTTATGTTTTAGTTCTTTTCTTTTTGGCATTGTTGTCAAAGGGGGAGAAGACTACCAGGGGGAGAAGACCTACCCAAGGGGGAGAAGACTACTAGGAGGAGAAGATTGAGAGAAAACTAGAAGAGAAGTATAATGTATGGGGGAGAGAATTTCAGCATTTCAGAATCACAACAATCTGAATTCTTAATGGTCAAATCAATTGGTTTTGCCATCAATGCCAAAGGGGGAGATTGTTGGCAATATAACAAGGATATTGAGAAGGTTGTTGATGATTATGGACATAACTAATTAAAGATGTTTTACTGTCTTGATATTATTATTTTGTCATTAATGTCAAGAAATTGATTTTCTAATTCAGTATGATGTTGCCATATCTTAAGAAATATGATATGAAGATTATAAAGAAGTCGGTAAAGACATAGGAAAGAATATGATGAATAAAGGGATTAGTTATTCAATGGGCAACTCTACCGAGTTAGACAATGATGAGATCTTGATGTTTTAGATTGTTTTAACATCATACATATGTTGTAAAATGTAAAGGTTAATACTACACTATGTTATTAGGCAAAGAACCTAGTCAATAAACCCTAAGGAACCTAGTCGGTAAACCCTAAGGTTATCACAGTCAGTTAATAAAGATAGAATGTCTACCGAGTAAAGTTTAGTATTCACTGAGTTGTAACCGAGCTATAATAGAATGCATTAAATTTTTACATGTGATATTTAATGAAAGAAGTTGATGAGCTGGAGCAGATCAATGATTGGCAAGCTATGGAAGAAGTCTGTTAACAAATCTAAGGCAATGGAAAGTTGGCAAGAAGATCTATAGCTCAGATTGAACCGCATTACCCTAACACAAGTTCCAAGATGATTGTGCAAGTTTCGAGGTAGGGTAAAGTGTTTTTCAAATCGTAAGATACAATGAACCTGGACAAGATTGAAGATCTAATGGCTATGATTGATCATGGGAAATGTGATCAAGGAGATTAAGTGGTTAGATGATTGTTTATAAATAAGGAACTGTTGATAAACAATGTATGTGGGCAAGTGTATGCACATGGATGCTACATAGTGATCATCGAGCATAGAATCTTGAAGACCTGTTGGAATAACAGAGTATTGATGCCCAGCAGATAGACAAGAATAGTTCTATGTCTAGATTATGTTAAAACAAATAAGAATCTGCTTTAGCATTTTAGATGTAAAGCTACAGATAGATTGTATTACTGTTACCTTGTGAAAGTAATAGGAAATCTCTTACCGAGTGGACTTAATGTTCTTATAAGTAAATCCTCTAACAAGGTGACATTCTAAATGAGTGTTTGAAATCCTTTGACAAGGTCACTTCCAACAAAGTGAAGATCCTAACAGATCTAAGGGAAATCCCTTAATCAGGTCACATCTAGCAATGTGTTTTGTAATCTTTAATAGGATTGGCTTTTAACCGAGCATACTCTAGAAGAGTATATTTCTTAGTGGGTTTGAAATCCCACAATTGTTTTTACCTATTTGGGTTTCCACATTAAATCTAGTGTTATGAGGTTTATATTGTTCATATGCTTTTGAGTTTACCTGTTTGATAGTTTTTATTCTATGACTGATATATGTTACTGAGGTTGAATCTGATGTTTTCATTGATGATTAAGTTTGTATGATTCACCCCCCCCTCTCATCTTGTTGGCTATCGGATCTGTACTTATATTAAGTATTAGAACTATCAGGATATTGAGGCTGAAGTGGACTTGGAAGGTGAACTTATCAGTGCTCTAGAGGAATTGAGTAAAACAAGAAGAGAACTCAAGAGGGTTAAGCTTGTTGTAGTAGATGAACAAGATCTCTTAAAGAAATCCCTGAATGATTATAGTCAAGTTATATCTGACTTGAAATTGTAGTTGGAAGAAAATAAGAGGATATGTGAAGCTACAACCTTTGATCTAACAAAGAAGAAAATGGAGCATCAAAAGTTGGAAGAAGAAATAGCAAATCTTAGAAAGGAGCTTGAAGAAAGTAAGGAAGAAATAAAAATAAGAAGCAAGTATGAAGGCATCACCGAGGCCTTAGATAAGATGTTGAGAAAATAGAAGCAATCCAAAGACACTGGTGGCCTAGGCTTTGAAGAAGGTCAAAGTTAAACCCACAAAGATAAACTTGGAAAAGAAATAAAGTTCACCTCTTCAATTAAAAGTGAAGAAAAGAAGATATTCACTGTAGGCAAGGATACCAACAAAAAGACATATGCAAATGCTATTGGAAATTGCCACTCAAATTAGTACACAACTATGAACCGAAGGCCACACTTCTTATATCAACATGAAGATCCAAGGGGAAATGCAAGAGTTGACCATGAATGATTCACCAGACTCAACAACATGAAGGGAAGACTCCCAATAAGGTAGTTCCATTCAGGACCCAAACAACCTAACAGGTATGGTTCAAACTTTCTTGGTTACTATTACCGGTGTAACAAATTTGGGCATAGAATAGCCTACTGTAGATTAATCAATAAGCCCTCTTTGAGTTATGAAAGTAGAAATCCATTTAATGCACTCTGGGAAATGAATGTTGTCTATTATCAATGCAATGGATATGGTTATAATAGTTTTGATTGTAGGAAGAATAAACAGGTACCCTATAATAATTTTAAGGATGTTCCCTTAAATAAAAAATATAAAATGTTATAACTGTCAAGAGTTTGGATACATAGAAAAGTTATGTAAAAATCAGAAGATCAAGCAAAAGAAGACAAATCCTGATCAAGAGCTGATAACTGAACTTGAGCACAATATAGCAGCTGACAAGAAGAAGGAGACCAAACCAGTTTGGGTTGAGAAAGAAAAGGAAAAGGCAAAATCAAGTCACATAGTATAGACTGCCTTACTTGTTGAAAGGAAAAATATATGGGTTGTAGATAGTGGTTTCTCAAACCATATGATTGGTGAAAAAAGGAAATTCATCAAACTTGAAGACTGGAATGGTGGTTCAGTAAGGTTTGGAGACAAATCCTCCATCAAAATAAAGGGAAAAGGCACTCTAAGCATTGATGGAAAATTGAAGGCACGTGATGTATATTATGTGGAAGGCCTTAAGCACAATCTACTGAGTGTGAGTTGGATGTGTGACAAAGGTTATAAATTCACTTTTGACTCAATCAGTTGCCAAATAAAGAATGACAGTACCGGTCAAGTTGTGGCAGAAGGAAAGAGAATAGAACAAAATATTTATAATCTGAAGGAATGCTATGAGTCCCAATGTATGATAGGACAAGTACATGAAATTTGTTTGTGGCACAAAAGATTAGGCTACATAAAATTTGATAACCTAGTTGTAGTAAGCAAAAAGGGGTGTGTAAGGAATATTCCACCCCTCATCAAATTGATAAACACATTTTGTGATGAATGTGTAAAAGGAAAGAAAACTAAAGTGAGCCTCAGGAAAAAAGAGCATAACACCTCAAGACCACTTGAAATCGTGCATACAGATTTGTGTGGTCCAACTAGAACAAGAGCACTTGCAAGTGAAAGATACTTTATGCTCTTCATTGATGACTACTTAAGAATGACATGGGTCACCTTCTTGCAAGATAAATAATAATCATTTGAAAGATTCAAGATCTTTCAGAAGATGGTGGAAAAAGAAAGTGGGTATAGGTTAAAATGCCTAAGATCAGACAAGGGTGGAGAGTTTACTTCAAATGAGTCTGAAGATTATTGTGAAAAACATGGAATTAGAAGGAAATACTCAGCTCCTAGGACACCACAACAAAATGGTGTGGTAGAAAGGAAGAACTAGACTATCAAGGAGATGGCCAGAACCATGTTAAATGAGGTTAGTCTGCCAGACATTTATTGGAAGGAAGTTGTTCATACTATTGCATATACCTTGAACCGGGTTCAATTAAGGACTAACAGCAAAATGAGACCTTATGAGTTGTGGTATGACTGAAAGCCTTCGGTAAAATACTTCAAAGTATTTGGAAGAAAGTCTTTTATCAAGAAAGACATGGATGGTCTATGAAGTTTTGACTATAGGAGTGATGAAGGAATCTTCCTTGCTTACTCATCTAACAACAAGGCCTACAAATGCTACAACAAAAGACTAAGAAGAGTCACTGAGAGTGTGCATGTAAGAGTTGATGAGGATGTGCACAAAGGATGTGAACCATAGATCAACTAGTATGATAATTTCGGTGATGAGGATGATGAAGCTCAGTCAGACATTGAACCAGAGGAAGCATGCAAGAAGGCCCCCAACTGGTATTCTGGGAAATAAGAGTGATGGTGTGCAGTCTAGAAGAAAACTTGCTTGGAATGATAAACAAGTTAACCTCTGCCTCATGACTGAAGTTGAACCCAAAACATTCAATGAGGCAAGAAAAAGACAAGAATGGATGGATTCCATGGAAGAAGAACTGCAACAGATTGAGAAGAACAAGACTTGGGAATTAGTCCCTAGACCAGAAGACAAGAACATCATTGGCACTAAATGGGTCTACCGGAACAAGATGAATGAAGAAGGTAAGATTGTTAGGCATAAAGCTAGACTCGTGTGCAAAGGATACTCTCAAGTAGAGGGGATTGACTTTAAATTTTAACATTTTCACCGGTAGCTAGATTAGAAGCAATTAGAATTTTTCTAGCCTACTCTGCCTACAAGGGATATAAAGTATACTAGATGGATGTAAAATCTACCTTTCTAAATGCAAACTTGGAAGATGAAGTGTACATGGAGCAACCATAAGGGTTTCTACTACATGATGATGAGATATTTGTGTGTCGGTTGAAGAAGGCCTTGTATAATCTAAAGCAAGCTCTTAGAGCATTGTACTCAAGACTAGACCAGTATTTGAAGGAGCAGGGATTCAAAAAGGGAAGTGATGATAGCAATTTGTACATAAAAAAAGAGGGGAACCACATAAGTATTGTGGTTGTGTATGTAGATGACATTATCTTTAGAGGCAACAAGGACACCCTCTGCAAATAATTTGTTGATCAGATGCAGTCAGAATTTAAGATGTCAATACTGGGTGAATTTACTTAGTTCCTTGGTTTGTAGATATTACAACAAGATAAAGGAATCTTTATCTCACATATCAGGTATGCAAAGGAGATGTTGATGAAATTCCAACTAGAAGATTGTAAAATGATAAGTACCTCCATGGTGACCGACAAAAAATTGAGCAAGAATGATGAATAACTAGTGGTGGACCAGACTCTATACAGATCCATTATTGGTAGTCTATTGTATCTAACTACTTCAAGACAATATGAATGGTGGCCAGATTTCAAGCTACACCAAAGCAGTCACATATGAATGTTGTTAGCAGAATCTTTAGGTACCTACAAAGGATGCTCAACTATGGTTTGTGATATCCTAAACAAGGAGATTTTATCTTGGAAGAATACACAGATGCTAATTGGGTAGGTTGCATTGATGATCGAAAGAGCACAAGTGGTGGTGCACTTTTTCTAGGTGACCGGTTGGACTCATGGCACAACAAGAAGTAGGAATCAGTCTCTCTATCTATTGTTGAAGCTAAATACATTGTTGCTCCTACATGTTGCTCGCAGGTGCTTTGGATGAGGTAGACTCTCAAAGACATACAGGTGGACATCACTTATCTTGTTATCATTTGGTGTGACAATTCGAGTGCAATCAACATATCAAAGAATCCAGTCATGCATTCCAGAACAAAGTACATTGCTATCAAGTATTACTTTTTCAGAGAGAAGGTTCAAGGCCAGGAGGTAAGGATGGATTTTGTCCCTACTGGAGAACAAGTAGTAGATATTTTCACCAAACCATTATCGGTAAGCACTTTTGAGTACCTCCGACACAAGTTGGGAGTTGTGTCATCTGTCTAGGAAGGCTTCATGTGGTTCAAGGGGAGTTGGTAGTGGTCAAAGGGGGAGATTGGTATGGATCAAAAGGGGAGTGCACAGTACCCTTTTTCATTGTGTCAAAGGGGGAGAAATGTATCAGTATGAAGTGTCTTGCAAGAAGTTGACATCAATGCCAAAGGGGGAGATTGTTGGCATTTTGGCATTACATTGTCATTGATGTCAACCGACATGATGGTAATTCACATAAGAGTGAGCACATAGAATGAAAGCTTACTAGTAAGGCATAAACTAGGATGAAGGATGTGTGTGTGTCAAAATGTTGAGCAATAAACTAGTCTGGTAGTTGGCAGCCTATTTATGATAAAGAGGTAGAATGTTATCACAAACCACTGGAGGTGAAGATGTGTTATCATTATAATGTGCACTGCCGATTAGTAGAAGAAGGCCTTACCAGTAAAGGCATGTACTGGCATGAGTTTTCTGAATGTTCAATTTTGAACCGACTATGTGTCGGTGAGCAAAGTGATTGACCATGGTGATTCCATGTGAAGCCAAGGTGGCAAATAGGTAGAGATTTGATAAAACCATCATTGACATAGTTGGTGAAACTGTCAATCGATATAAATGAAACAACCACAAATCATGAGATTATAACTGACTGATGCATCTCGAGGAAGAATTAATGACACTAATACATTTGGGGTCAAATTCCGATGGACAAGGAGCATTGTGTGAAAATTTGAATTTTTTTTTAAAAAATGCCCATGTTCATCGAAATTCTGACGACCTCGAGCATTATATTAAAAAAAAAAAAACACAACGCATTTTCATTGTGTAAAGCAAACCAAAGCCGTTGCCCCCCCCACCGAAGCAATCTCTACACTGCAAGCAAGGTAAGGTTTTTGGCGGCATTTAGAAGGACCTTTTCAAGATTTGATTTGATCGGCCATTCAAACTTGCTTTGCAATCCTTAACATGATCGGCCATATTAGGTTCCTTTGCAATTTTTCACTTGGGCAGATTTTGAATGTTTCTTTTGTGCAAGCAATTCGGTGTTTCCTCATTCTTTTGTGTAAACAAATCTATATTTTGATCTTCTTTGTTTGATGAGTTCACTATTATGAACTTGTTTAAGACAATCAAACCTCCTTGTTTTTTCTTCCTTCACTAATATTGGCATTGATGACAAATGCATAGCCTCCCTCATCTACTTATCTATTTCTATATCTATATATCTAGATATAACCAAGCAGCTTCTTCTTACTCCTAGTAAATGGGGGGGCACCTAGGAACAACTACACTCACAGTCGGCTTCCAAACCATAGTCATATACATGGATTTACAATCAGCTTTCAAACCATAGGCAGAGAAGAGCTTGTTCCCTCAGTGTTTGCAATTTCAATTGCATCTGGATTTTGACTTTGTGGCATTCCTCAATTCAATCGATCATTTCCCTTTCATTGGTATCACAAGGTCTTGATGCTTTTTCTTATTCATTTGTATAAACATAACTATCCCTCATCATTCATTCGCATTGCATCAAGTCAGTCTTAGGTTCTCCATTTGTATTACCTCATCCTTATGTGAAAAAAACCTTCACTCCCAAATCAATGATTAAAGTTCCATTTGCATAAGGTGATTTGGAAGATCAAGTTTTACTTGTCTTCACTTGTACAAATAAATGAACTTGATCAGATTTTGATCACTCATTTGTTTTTCTCTGATCTTTAATTAAGGATACTTTATTTTTGGATACTTGAACAAATTGTCCAACCTTGCAACCTCAATGATTGGGAACATAATTCTAACATAAAACAACAAAAAGATGCAAAAAAATAATCCACACAATGGAGCCTCAAGACGTAAGGATTATCTTGGGAAAACCCTCAAAGGGAAAAAAAAAATCCTCAAGATTCACCTTCTTATATTAGATAACAAAAACTCATAATATTTGCCACTAGAGCTTCATACAAGTTCGGTTGTAGCCCAAGGTTACAATAATATCAAGTAAACTCTATGGCATATCCACAAGGAGGCCTCTATCTCAATCCTTCACTTGCTAACTTAGTTGCTTCTCTCATCTCCCACACATCATTGCTCTTTCCTGACTTCTGATTCTGCTTTCTTACTTCTAGTTCCTCACTCTCTTTTCTCCATACTTGGAAAAATCACAAGTCATGCATATATATCATCCACAATTCTTCAAAAAAAAATTGAGTCGACTAAAAGTATAAACCTTCACCAAACATGTAATAGGCCAAGCCCAAAACCCCACATGTTATTCCAAAGGAAAGAACACAATATGTGTTACCCAATGTAAACACATCTAGTCCCAATGGTCACCCACATACTATCTTCGATGAGAACACGTTACAAACCTCTGGCTACATCAATGCGGAATAAATAGTTGGCGAGTTTGCATGACTCTATCACATCAAACTTTCTGCTCGATGAGGCTCAACTCCAAAACTCTGAAATATGACACGTGTGAAGACATACTCTCCATCCAAACTAAAAATCATAACTCTCAAGTGCAGTAGAATGCGACACTCCCCATTGACTCCCTAATCAAGTAAAATAACACAATTTTCACCCTATCATCACCAAACATCTTTGTGGCAGCTCAAATCTCTAGAAACTCAAAGAACACTCCCTAATACCACCACTACCTACTATCCAAACAACAAGACCAAATAATGAACTAAGATAGAATGTCGTACTCTCTAATAGCCCTCTTTATGACACAATAAGGATTTACAAGTCTTCCAAATTCTCCCTAATGCTCCTACATCAAATTCTATAGGTTCATTTTAGTTTTAACTAATGAATTGCCTAACCATCAACTCCACAAGTTCACTGATCTGCTCATAGCTCACTGCACTACCTCAATGATCAATGATCTGCACAAGAGCTCACTACAAGCTACCTCAAGATGAAAATTCAATTGTACAAATTCAATGATTTTCACATGCTCATTGCATTGAGACTAAGATTAAGCTCAACAAATTTAGGGATGTTCTCATGCTTACTCCATTGCCTCAATGGTCAACAATCTATATAGGTCCTCATTGTAAGTTGCCTCAAGATGCAAATTCATTATGATACTACCTCCATGCAATAACCTCAAGAATCTAGCACAAATTCATTTTGCAAACTTAACACAAATGTTTAAAAATGTTAACTTAAACTTTCCTTAAATGATCCATTAGATGTTTGTTTCTTCCTGAAAAAACACAAACCTTGCAATTTCATCAATTTCTTGATCCACACTTCATTCACTATGGAATGATTTCTTATTGGTTCTCCCTTTGCAGTAGAATTCCCTATCTATTAAGGTTTTATCTATCCCCTTGAACACATGTGTACTTATGTCCGTACAAAGTCTAGAACCTACATCCAGTATCCTTGACAAATTTGATCCATTAGTCTACCCATAATCTAGCTGGATATAATTTGCATTAGATTTGCCTTTCCACCAACATACCTTTTTAATTATTTTATAGTCCACATATCCCATAAGGGTGTAGATCCAACACATTTGTCTCCTATGTCCCTTTCTTGGAAATATGACTTACAATAAGGACTAGGACATTTTAATTAATTTGGAGTAGAAAGTAAAACATTTGAGTTAAGAAAACAAATATTCATATTGGAAATATTATTCAAAGAACAAGTACTTTGTATCTATATCAGAAATATATACCGAGAGGACAATTAATGAAGGTGTTAAATTCAGATAGATTGGCATGATTATGCTTTTTTCCATTTGTCTTATATTTAATTTAATTTTGTAAGTCTTTAATTTCCACTAAAAAAATACTTTAGAGGTTGTAGGTATACCCTGTGAAAGATACATTTTAACATTTTTTGTTGAATGATTGTATATCTTTTTATCAATCTACTAAAAATGTGTAGCACTAGTACTTGGGTGGCAAAAGAGCATGGTATATGTAAGTATGTGTTGTCAGCAAATATTTTTTATTAAGTTGAATGCTTTAGGATACAGCTATATGAATTTGAAAAGGGAGTTTTGAAAGGGCCTCACCCTTGTATATAGCATAGAAAGAGACAAGCAAAAAGCCAAAAGGTAATAGAAGTGCTCACATAGAGCCAACAACAAAACAAAACAAAAAAAACTGAATATCACTCTATTACTGGCACTAGAAACAAATATAGGAAAAATTCCCAAAATATCTACAAAACTCACAACTTAAAGTGACTTGAACTTCACCAAGGAACTCTATACCTTGAAAGTGTCCATATCCTTAGCTTCAATCAAAATATGATTTTCTTCAATTCTAAGATATGAATCCAAGGGGAGAGGGGGACCCTTAAAGCTCTTCTCATTACATTAGTTACGTATTTTCCTTGTTTGAGTCCATAGATCATTTCCCCCAATGAGTTTCACTAGCCTTATTGAGGCATACTCCTCTAGGAAACAACCACTTACTAAGCTCATTCACAAATTGAAACCAAGAATGACATATTTAGAATGTGTCTAATCTCATCCTCCTTATTTGGATGAAGATGATTTCCAACCCTAAACCCATGAGAGGCATGGCCAACCATGAAATATTAATTTCAAAAACCAAAGAGACCATATATTTGATCTATTACACCCAAACTCCCAACCTACATGATAATGTAATTGAAGAAGGAAGCACCTTCTCCTCATCCACATTAATGTAGAACCTTGCAAATAAAAATTATTTTCTATATTTTTCCACATTGCCAACAACAATGAGTTGGCAAACAAAGCTAACACTTCATGTCCAAATCTCTTTGTCTCAATATTAGAAGGATTAGTTTTTAAACATTTCTCACCATGAAGGATTTTGTTCACATCAATGGAGGTTTTGTGGCTAAAATTATATGGAGAACTTGGGAGGTTGTTAAACCTTCACTTGTCTTGACTGGTTTCAATTTTTGAGATGTCATTTCCTTTAGGTAGTAGAACATTTGGTGTTTCCTCTTTTACAATATCAAGGTCATCCTTTGGCTCACTTGCAATGGGTGAGGGCCATGTAATTTCACAAAAAATATATCCAATTCCCAAAGGATTTATTCTCTAGAAATTTTGAGTCTCATGTCATCAATTGAGACAAAGGCTAAGTTTTCCCTTTCTAATTAAGATCATGAGACTTTTGAAATTGTTATAGAGGATATTCTACTTGATATGATTCACAAAATGAGTATCCAATCTTCTAAACCTTGGTGGAAAGATTAGAAGTTGGGGTCCAAACACAAATTTATGTAACTATAAGCCACATCTTGAATATCATTTTCTTTAAAAGATGGCATTTATAGTCATTTATCTCGAATTGGAAATATAAATTTCTCACCATCTACTTTACTTTTCTAGAGCCTAAATTGGTCCACTTTGCCCAGTGTACTCTTGTCTAAGGCTTACCTATGGGGTCGCGTTAATTCATCTGAGCATCCAAGACCCTTGTTGCACATGCTATGTGTAGTTGGAGTCTACACAACATATGGATAGATAAATAAAACTATAAGTTTTTCATTTCATTTTTTAATAAAATATTTCACTTTTTTCTCAATTAATAATTTGTTCTAATGTTATTATAGATCTAGCTACACACCAACAAAGTTGCCCTAGAAGTGGCTCACCATTAGATATTTGTCAACCATCAATGTAATGCCTCATGTACCATGGATAGAGTTCCTTCATCTTCTTCCTACTCCTAGGGCTACTCATTAAGAACACTAGACAAGTAGGAGTCTCTCGACTCATAGAAATCAATCTTCTTGGTTGTAGGTATCTTGATCAGTTGGTCAAATGGATCATGGTCACTGAAGCATTGTGACCTATTTGGTCACACATGGCCTCTCTTTTTCATCCATGTGGAGCTCCTAGGTGACCTTCTAGTGGTTCTTCTAGCTAGTTTGACTCCAACAAGTATCCTCGATTAGCAAATAGGCTATGTGGCATGTGCCCTATGCATGTCTTCTTTGTGAGGCATGTTGCTATGTGCAATGTGGTCCTAGGTGTGTCTTCTCTATGAGGTGTATTGCCATGATATGTTAGGATTTGTAGTGTGCAGGCCACAAATACATGCATGAGGGACTATTATTATAGTCATGTTTTTTGGGCATGTAGCCTAGGCATGTCTTCTCCATTAGGTACATGGCAATGCCATGTGGGAGTTTTTGTGTTCACGCCACAAATGCACACATGAGGGACTATTATTGGAGTCATGATGGATCTTCACTCTATTTAGCAACAATTTCTAGTCGTATAATTATGTAATGTGCACTTTTAAGGATTGTGAAGTTTCCTTCAATTATTGATGATCTCTCATCTTTGTTGCATTGGCCAACAATTTTATTTTATCTTGTTTGAATTAGTTTAATCACTATTATGAGTTTTCTCTATTGTGTAGTTATTGTGGCTATGTTTGATTTGCTATTGGAATTGAACACATTTATTTGACTTATTATTGTTACTATTTTTTCTTTCTTTCAATATTTATGATCTTTGGTAGTTTAGTGAAACTCTTTCTATTTTCAATTGTTGCCTTCTTTGTTGTGATGTGATTCCTCACCAAGATCGACATAGATAACCTTGGATGAGTGTATATAAGGAATCAAACATTGGGAAAATTTGAGGATAGGGGTAAGTGTTTGTTGTATGGGTAGCTACGATCCACTTGTACATTCTTAGTGATTATTGATGGCTATGTCTTGGAGATAGCTAATCCCATTAAACAAACAAGGGGGAAGTCATACATAATCGTATGGATCCAACCTAGTTGTGTGTGGATTCAAGACGACCATCATTTCATATGGTTCTTGGTTACTTTGTGAGACCATGGCATCCTCTTAGACCAATATGTGAGCCTTGTATTGTTATCCCTACAATGTGGATGAATAAGTGTATGTTTAAATAAATGCTTTGCTTAGAATACTCAAAAATGTCTCTTAGAAAGTCTGCAACAGGCAAACTTTTAGTAAGAATTTATAAACACAATGCTCAGAAATTCATACAATCAGCTACATTAAATACGTTCTCTATTAAGTTCAATGGTTTTGGTTCAATTTGCAATTTTTGTGAAGCTTTTGCACTGAAGATTCCATAGCCTGATTTTTTTGCCTGTGAAGAAAGACCATGTCAAATAATATCAGTGAAGAACAAAATAAGGAGACAATTGCTAGATTATGGTCTAACTTGAAAAGAAAAGGTGATTTGAAATGTTATTGTCCCTGCAAAATTTGTAAGGGCTTAAAGACTAGAAGACTTCTAATCAAAATAGCTAAGAAACATTGTAGGCAGCATGGTCACATTGAAGGGGGACATGATTATCATCCACTGGTAAGTTGTTCATTATATCATTTTAACAATTTATATACATAAGAAATCACTTGATAATGAGATCATGATCACGGTTTATTTATGTCTATCAATTTTATATAGGTGGAGCACCCTAGAGCACATGGTATGGATCAACAAAACCCTGAGAATATGGTTTTGGAAGTGGAGGAACATGGAGGTGTGAATATCAAAGTTGAAGATAATGATCCCATGGAAGATGACGATCATGCACCAGAAAACACAATTGAAGATGATGGTACAAATACATTGATCCATGACACATTTAGTACCGGCACAGCTGATCATGATGATCAGGATGACCTTGATGTTCATGATTTACCTCTTCTTGAGAAGGCATATGAGCCCCTTTACAAAGGCTCCCAAACAACTCTTCTCTCTGTTGTATTGTTGTTGGTGAACTTGAAGGTTATGAATGGTTTATCCAACATAACAATCTCTCATATGTTAAGGTGTGTCATACATGTCATTACAGTTAATAAATGGTGAAACATGTAACATTAATATTCTTTATATTAACACCTCAAACTTTTTTTTTTTGCTATAGATTAATAGGTGAGTTTTTCTTACCACCATCAAATATTCTACCTCACTCATACCAAGAATTATCTGCCATTATGAAAGATATTGGAATGGAGTATCAAATAATAGATGCTTGTCCCAATGATCATATTATATATCATAAACAACATGAATTTGGAATAGAATGCCTTGAATATCATATTAGTAGATATAGAACAAATCAAATAACAAAAAAGGTGCCTCAAAAGGTTCTTCATTATATTCCCATTATTCCACGTATGCAATGATTATTCAGGTGCACTAGCTTGGCACAATTTATGGATTACCATGCACACAATAGAAGTTGAGATGACATTATTTGAATGCCTATAGATGGTTTAGAATTTATGGACATAGAGGAAAAGTGGCCACACTTTAAAGAAAAACCTCGTAATCTCAGGCTTTCATTGGCAACGGACGGTGTCAATCCATTTGGAGAGTTCAGATCTATTTACTCGGTGTGGCCTATTTTTGTTATCAGCAATAATATTCCTCCATGGATGTCAATAAAGAGGGAGCACATAGTGTTGGCAATGATTGTTCTAGGTATTTTATCATTTAATAGTCATCTACATTTAATTATAAATATTGCAGTAAAATGGTCATAATAATTATGTAATGTTTTTGTTCATTCCACTAGGCAAGTACCAAGTGAAAGATATGAATGTATATATTGAGCCTCTTATCAATGAGTTGTTGGAGTTATGGAATGGTGTGACCATGTATGACATCTCTAGACCAATAGGACAAAGACAATTTCAATTCCATGCAATGCTTGTATGGACAATACATGATGCCCCAGGGCTAACACATTTTTGTGGTACGTTATAGTGTTCAAGTTGCGCATGATAATTATAATTATAAAAATTAATAGATTTGATAGAATTATACATTATCTTGTAGGTCTTCAAACAAAGGGAAAATTTGCATGTCCAATTTGTGGTCCAAATATGAAATCCCGTCATTCAAAAAGTTTAGGAAAGCAGGTGTTTGATGAGTATAGGCACTTCCTTCACAAAAATCATAAGTACTAGAATACTAAAAAACATCTTTTCAATGGGAAAGAAGAGACTACATCAAAGCCACAAAGAATGACTCCTCATTTATGGAAGTTGGAATATAATAGAATTAATCGTCAAGGTAATGTCATTCCATCTAGTGGTTTATGTTTGGAATTTGAATTTTTCTATCGTGTTTTGTTTACTAATGATGTAATTGATGATACTGAAGGTCATGAAGGCCTGGATGGCCACCTTCCAAAGGGACTAAAAAGTTATCCTAGACAATTCAATAGGTTGTCTTACTACGAGCAGCTACAAATTGTGCATTTGTTTGATACAATGCATATTGGAAAGAATATAACAAAGACATTATGGAAAATATTGGATGGAAGGCATGACAAAGAAAAAAATGTCAAAATTTGTAGTGACATTGTGGAATCCAATCATGCAATGAAAAATGTCATTCAATCAAATAGCAATGGAGATCAGATTAATATAGGTGCCCTTCCTTGGTTATTAACGGAGCAGCAAAGCAATTCTATAAAAGAAGTCATACAAAAAATTTGATTTCCCATAGGATTTGCTGCGAACATAAACAATCTCATATCAAAGAAGAGTGAATTTGGGCAAGGGATGAATACTTAACCAATAATCTATTTGATGTTAAGTTTCAACATAAAGTGCCTATATTTTTTTTAAATAAGCAAGCAATGATAACACTGCGCGTGACATTGCAATGCAGCATGATAATCATGGAACAGAACCTGTACATGAAGGTCCGGATGTGCATCCTAGTATTGGAGGTATTCATTTGCTATTCAAATTTTTTTATGTAATTATTAATACAATTAAACATCTTAAATTGAAAATTAGTGTAGTAATTAATGTAACCTTTATTGTTAATATTTTAGAGCATGTAGTCGGTGGTGACCAAGTGGAGCATGATCCAGGTAGACAACATCAGGAACGTGATGTTCCCCAATCAAGTAAAGAGGACCACTGTTATTCCTTTAAACAAATTTAATTGCAATTGGTGTATTGATTAATGTAACATTTTGTATTTCAACTCTAGAGGATCTAGAGGGTGCTCAATGTGTCAAGGTTGAGGCTAGACAAAATGATGTGGCCCCATCTAGTAAAGAGTGTAACGGTTGTGTTCTTTAAATTAATGAAATACTTGTAACAATAATAAAAAAATGTTTTGAATTTAACCCAATTCTTTGTTATTGCAGAGGACCCCCCTTTGGTTCAGCATCCTTGTCCTTTGTATAGGACTAGGCATACATCAAGAGCATGAGAAGAGGGCATAACATCCACAGATGGGGTAAATGATGAAGAAACAGATGTTCCACTTAGTCTTTTCATAGCTTCAAAAAAAAAACAAAGAAAGAAATGATTGTAATCTACCTTATTTGATAATGACTGATTTTTATGTGTAATGAATGTAATTATGTGCTAATGAATGTTCACGAATGATATGTGTTGATGATTATTGATGAATGTTGCATTTTAATGAAAGTTAATGAATTTTATATGTTAATGAACGTTATGTGATAATGAATGAATGTTATATTTTAATAATGGATGAAAGAATGAATGAATGTTAGATGTTAATGGGGAATTTAGAGTGATGTTAGGGGGGGGGGGAGGAGCCAAATGAGCTTCCACCTTCACGTGGTTGGCCCTGTTAAGTAGAGAATATTAAACTATTCTTGAAACAAAGCGAAGCTCAATTATAAGATGTGCAATGTTTGAAAGGTGAGAGTCCACAAACAGATGTGAAATGTTTAAGTAGGCCTCCCAATGAAGTGGATCTCATAGACACAAAGAATCCTATATAGAGAATCATTGAGAGCCCTTGAAGAAGAAAATTTGAACTTCGATGAAGCAATACATGATGGAGGAATATCTTGCAAGAGGAAATCAAAGTCATTATGGTGTCATCTATATCTGAAATGTGGTCTACTTTTCAAAAAAGTAAAGATGCTTGATATGAATGTGTCATTGATTTGACAATTTCTAACGTCTAGTAGATGACTTTGATGCTCTCAAATTGTTCTTGAAGCTTATATGGCTTGGTTCTGATCCTTATAAGCTTTTAGATTGATTTAGGCACTATGATCTCATTGCAAATTTATCATTTATTGGTTGTTCTTTTGTTGATAGTGACATTTATCACTACTTTCATCTGAGGAAATCACTTCTTGATAGTCAAAAGGTTACCCGAGGTCAAGTTATATCATGGAAAAATGAACACGGAGAAGAACTTCTATTTGTAAGTAACAAGGTATAGATCTAAATTCTGCATGACACTTTTGTAAATCCATGCATATACTGCTCTTATATATAATTTACTTTGTTAAAGAAATGCTTGTTATTATTATTCCAAAGAGGTTTACCTTCGCTAGGCATGATTTGAAGGAAAATCTCTCCCCACATAGGTAAGGAAAGAAAGAATCTAGATCCTACATGTAAAACTTATATCCTTTCATAATCATGCAAGCATAACTTTCACAATCAAAGCCAAGTCTTGTCCAAAAAGATGCAACTTCTCCATCAAATGGGGAGGTAACTCCCCCAAAAAAAGCTTGGCATCATGCCCTCTAAGGGAACTTCATTGCTGAAAACTAAATTGTATGCCTTCCATGACCATTCAAGAATCCCTTAATAGTGGCCCACACTAAGAGTGGCAATATATAACTATCTAGGTACTCTAATATTCCTTCCTCCCATCCTAGTGCAACATACCAATGCACAAATGACCATAGATTTGTGGATATAGACAGTCCACATTCAAGTCATCTCACTATAGCCAATTGATGCAGGGGCATCTTCAAATTCAAATAATGGGATTCTTGAAGAATCAAACTCCTCTTGATTGGTTTTTAGGTTTTGAAACACTTAAGGATAGTTTTGGTTTATTTTCATGTTGATGTAATAAGTCACCCCACCTTGTAAGCCTATGCCCTAGGTAGGTGTGTTATAAACCACCTTGGGTATATGGCAATTGGGGTTATTCATGCCTTGAAGGAATTTTTAGTGCATTTGAAGATTTTTAAGTTTCTTAGGGGTCAATTAGTGTCTAGGTGTGTTTAGGAGGACAAAATGTCAAAAGTTGTCAAAAGTTATCAAGCAACTATGACAACTTTTAACCCAAAATTGCAACTTCCTCCAAACCGCCATGATGGTTTCCAAAATTAGTTGATAACTATTGGAAGGGTCATTAAAGGTCAAATTCCAACCTTTGGCAAGGTTTTTGAAGGAAAATGAAATTTTTGTGAACAAAGAAACCAATAAAAATCTATCTTTTTCCTGCATTTTGCTTCTATTTCCCATATTCCATATAGTATGGCTTTCTCCAGGGCATAAAACCTCTTGAATATGAAATTCACATGTCTTACCTTTCCAATGAAATAAGTATGAGCCTATAACTCTTCTAGAGCCGTGAGAAAAGTGGTTTTTTGTGAAGGTACCCCGGATTTGATAGTCTACCTAGGGTTTGACAGCAAATATGAGTTTTTCTTGCTGATACCTCATGGGATTTGTATGGCCTTTGGGGTGAAGCAAGTGGTGACAATGTAATTTAATATTTCCAAGACCTTTTGTAGGGAAGTGATAGGTAAAGGAGAGGGTTTGAAGTTTTAGAGGTGGGCATCTCTATGTGACCACCTTGGCTGGGTATGCATCCGACCCCACAAATGATGATAGCGGTGGAACCAAGGGCTATAACTTGGTAATTTATGTTTTATCCATGTCCTCCACATGTCTCAGGTCTTACTTTTCCCAAGCAGTAGGTTTTGAGTATACTTCCTTTCTTAAGGTGGCCTAATTAGGGCTATTAGGCCTAGGAGTGAAGTTGGGTTTATAACCCTTAGAAATTGGATCTACCCAAACCCTTTTGGAATCCTTTGGAAATAACTTGAATGAAACAAAATCCACTCTCATTTGTAGAGGTCTTTTGAGAAATTAACAAGAAACCTTAAGTTTTTCAGTCTGGCAGGGCTACTAGGCATGATAGGCCTAATTGTAGTAGCAGTACTAATTTTTTTCAATACATCATGTTTGATGATTGGAACAGGTCTATTAACCCTATAGGATAGTAAATCAAGGTATTGGAGGTCCCCATTGCCTTAGGAAGTGTGTGTCCACCTTTGGTTGGGTGTAGTGGCCTTTGAGTCCTGAGAGACTTTTGTGAGACACTGTGGGATTGGTATTGTCCAGATGGCTTAGTATGGGGAGAGGTATGAAAACAATCAAATTGAAACCAATCCAACCCTTGATGTCTTTGTAGAAGTTGTAGGGTCCTTGTTTGGGGTTCTTGAGTGAAGGATCCTGTCTCAACAACAAGGGCTATGCGTCACCAATGGGTGGATTAAATCCATACAATTGTATAACTTGTAGATCTAAAACAATGACACATGCAAAACTCATCATCACATCAATAACTTGCAAACTGAGATACAAAGAAATACCATATGGATCTCAAGACAAAGACACCAAATCAACTCCAAATCCGATTTGCCAAACAATTCCACTAGTCAAGGAATCCATCAAGAAAATATTGTAGAGATGATGAGGGACTAATGATTGCATAACAACATCTCCTCAATGAGAAAGTTGCAAACAACCTCCTTGAATCATGCACTAAACATGCATGAAAACCCACAACTATCTTTCATCTAGAACCACCTATTGATGTTTTTTTATGCACCGCGAACACAATAAAATACCAAGGTATTCTATCATCTCTTGAACAAAGAAACTTTGAATGCTAAACAAAGTGATCAATCAAAGCAACTCCAAGGTTTACAATACGAACTATGCAACTTAATTGCATGGGATAGACTTAGTGAATATGGTGTGATTTTGCTGGAATCATAAGGGGGCTTACATTTTTCTTGAACTCTACCGGAACTTGGACTCTACACTAACTTGCTTGGAAAATAAAAGACAAAAGAGATAAAGGGTTTAGAGATCTAATTTAATCCTAAGAATAGTGACAGTAAAGGATGATGATTTGATAGACGAATTCCATAATCAATCTTTGCTTTACCATGCAGAAACAAGTACACAAAACTAATGCAATCTTCTAAGGAATAACAAAGGGTTTTCATATCATGAACATTCATTCGAATACCCAAAACTAGTGCAATTTAAATGAACATTCACAATTGAACTTATGCTTAATGAAGTTCAGACTAACCGTACATTGCAACTTACAACCAGCAAATTACAAATAGTATGAACAGGAATTCCATCAAGAAATCATCACATTTCTCCATTCCAATATATGAAATTTATCTAAACTTGAGAAGTAACAAGAAGCCATGCAACATGTAGAAATTACATGTAGAAATCCACCATGCTTCAATGAAGATCACGTATTAAAATCAACAAGTCTTGGAAACAATTCCTTCTTTCCTCCTACTCTACTATACTTGCTATCTAACTGCTATCTATGAACTATTAATTGTTGACTAGCAACTATTAACCTTTACAAATGAAAAGGCTAGGCCTTTTATAGGCCCCCATTATAATGAATGACCTAGATTGACTATCAAATCAACAGTTGAGATAATATAGTGAAACCCTAATTAGGGCTTGTTATAACAAATTCCATTCTAGCCAATTAAATAATTACATTGAATAGGACACATGTCCACCTTGAATTCTAACCAATGAGGAAATAGGTTAGGTATGCTTGAACAAACTTTGATGCATTGCAATGTGTCACTAGCTCATTCATTGGATGAATCAAGTACGATGAACTTGGACATGTCAATGTGGCTTCACTTGATTAGGTTGACGATGATTGGATGCCAAATCAACTTGCCAAGTCAATCATCACAAAGCTTATGTGATTGAGCAATATCTCTTGATACTCAACATTATCTAGTTTTCTCAACATGATGAAGGTGGTGGGAAATATTCCCAAATTGTATCATCTAGATGATCAAGTCCTTAGCTTTTGATTAATTCTTCTGAAACTATCTACTTGATCATGTTTGTGTCCTTCCATCTTCCTGATAGTTCTTGATCCTTTTATGTGACCGTGTGCTTAATGAAGTATATGTTTGATGATGCTTGGTCCTCCTTTTGTTGCATCTCCATACTGATGATGCTTGCTTCAAATTCATGGTGCATATACTTGAATTGAATGGCTTGCTTTGATGAAATCCTCTTTGAGATTCAAAAATCTACCTCTTTGTGGGGTAATTCACCTTGGTGAATATGTTTGATATAAACTTTGTAATGCCTAGGCTTGATGTAGAACCCACTTATTCTTGATCTATCCAACCTTGATCACCTTTGTAACTCTGACTTGAATACCTTGATCATTGGTAATTGATGTCTTACATATGGCCTATTGTGTTGTAGATCCCTTCAATTTAAAGCAATCCTTATTGATTTCTCCTTATTCTACTAATTGCTATTCTTGGACTTTCGAAGGGAATGCAAGATAGTCTTCTGTTTCTTCCTTGTTGAATCCTCATAATATCTTGATCATCATTTGACATTGTCCTTGCGCCTTGAGATGCTCCTTCCTTTGTATTGCATTGTTGAAAGCTTTGAATAGGTTTAGCTCCTCATGTTGCCATCCTAAACTTGTGAATCTTGGTGTTGATATTGATGTGAAAACCCTCCATGATGCCAATGTCCTCTTTCATGCCTTGAAGCCTCCTTTCATCAAGTGTCTTCATCCTTGCATTGAAGCATGGTGTTGGCATGCTCTACATGTTGGGTAAGGTGTTCTTTTCCTTGTAATGAAGTCCTCATATCCTGAAAGCAAGAAAGAACATATCATGAATGAAATGAAAAACAAATAATGCATCACAAATAAATTTAATCTAATTTTATACCCTAATTCATAGACCTGCTCCCTAATTCTTCTCCTCTTAATTGGTTGCAAATTGAATTTGATGAGCATTTGATCTTTGTTTTATATGCTTCCTTTTTACCTTTGCCTTCATTTCACCTCCATAGTTTGGCCAACCCAATAATTGTTTATTAAATTCATGAATTTACCTTCCTTCTAGCTGACTTAAGGTGCTCTTCTCTTGCTGAGTGGGTTTGGACTCCTCTCATGCACAGATTTAGGCACAAATAACAAGAAGGTTTGCACAGATTGGGGTCGGCAATGTAGAAAATTACTGATTTTATCCTTTAAATGTTTGCATTTTTCCTCAAAATAAGGCCAACTTAGGGCTATTTTACCCCTGAGTGGGTTTGAAAGGCTCATATCCACAGACTAGAGGTGAGAGAGAGAGAGAGGGTGAGAGGAAGAGATAATGACCTAGAGAGGGTAGAGAAAGAGAAGTAGAGAGGGAGAGAAGAAGAGAGGGATGGAGAAAGAGACCTAGAGAGGGGAGAGAGAAGAGTTATAGTAGAGAGGGATAGAGAAGAGAGATAGAATAGAGATACCAATGCCAATCTTTTTCTATAAAAAAAAAAATTTCTGAAAAATCAGCCTACCATCAGAATTCTGACATCAAAGTGTAAAAAATCCAACAGAGGAGTGCCGTTGGATGCACAACATCCTCATCAAAACTCTCCTAGAGGCCATCGTAATTCTGACACCAAAGGGTTAAAATTATGACAGCCTCCAGGAGAGTTCCAACAAGGATGTTGTGCATCTGACGACACTCCTCTTTCGGAATTTTTACACTTTGATGTCAAAATTCCGATGGTAGCCCCATATCGAGACAATATTCTTTCTAGGTATGAGTATCAATGGCAGCCATTGGAAAGGATGGGGCTGATGTCAAAATTGTGACGACCACAAGGATAGCCGGAACTTTTGACAAAAAGTTTTCGATGGCTTTTTTTGTCGATAGTGTGACAAAAATCCGTCAGAATTCCGACGATTTTCCATCAAAATTTTGACCCGAATGTACTAGTGTGATTGAGGAAGATCAGGGAATAGTTGGGGCCTGTATCAATGCAAAGGAAATCTGATTCAAGAAGACCTAGAAAAGGAAACAACTGAAGCATTTTATGTGTCAATAGATTTCAAGGCAGGAGATCTTGTTCGAGATTGCTATTTTCAGTAAATATGCATTGGATAATGGAAACCATGTACAAATGCATCCCTGAAGGACAGGTGATCGATCCAAGATAGGCTAGATCTGATCTCATGAAGATTGTGTTGGGAAGAGGAAACCCTAACTGCTTTGAAGTTTTAATTGCTTTCTGGTGAGAAATCACGAGATAAAGAGGAGAGCTCGAGACAAAGCAAGATGATGATGCAGAGAAGAGAGGAAGAGAAAAGAGAGATTAAGTGAAAGAGAAGAATTGCTAGCCTTAGAAATTGTTCTAAGAAAGTTGCAGAGTAAGTGAGCAAGCATAACAGTGAGAGGGTTCTATGCGAATAACTATAGTTTCACAGTTAAGCTAAAACGACAAGGTGTGGTAGAGTAGGTTGCATCCAAGTGTTACACAGTGTGTTGAGAGAGAGAGAGAGAGAGAGAGAGAGAGAGAGAGAGAGAGATAATAGAGGCCAAGAATCGAAGAAAGTAATCTCACAACTGATAGTGTGAGATTCAGTGGAGGAGAAAAGATTGTCAACTGGTAGTGAGTTATTTGATCAAAGAGTTGCAGAATTCATTTGCAACAAGAAGCCTTAATTGTATTCAAATAGCATTTCAATATACATTGCCAAGTTGAAGCTTGGTTCAGGGGTTGGTGCTCCTTGGGTTGGTTCCCTAAAAGTGTAGGGGCTCGTTCTCCTTGGGTTGGTGCCCTAAATATTTGTAATTCAGTGGTTCCCTAAAAGTGTAGGGGCTCGTGCTCCTTGGGTTGGGCTAGTTTGGAGCAGTAGTCTCAAGTAGCTTTTCTCACCAAGATTTTTCTCACATCAAGTTTTCCTCATAAATATAGTGTTGAGAGTTACATTTGTGTGAATGATCTCTTTGGATTTCTTTCTTGTTCTATAGGTTTGATTGTTTGGTGTTTTAGTGAATAACTGATATTGTGAAGTTGATTTGAAGGTCAAAAAGTTCAGAAACCACTGATTCACCCCCCTTTCAGTGGTACTTTGTATTCAACAAGTACTCCCCTAAGGGATGGATGAATGTCAACTTCTAATGGTTTATGTGTGGCGGCCATAGCTTGTCTTTTGGGTATTCAAACTAATCACAATGCTAAAGAAAGGAGGGCTTTGGAAATCCTCAAGATTATCTAAAACTTAAAATTTAATAAAGTTTGGATTGAGGGAGATTCCCTAAATATTATTAGATGCCTCAAAAGGATGTCTAAGCACTAATGGGGAATTAAAAAATATCATCTCTAATTCCCTTAACATTATTGATGATTTGGAGGAGTGTATTATCTCTCATACCTATAGGGAAGCTAATATGTGTGCGGACTTCTTTTCTAACTTTGGAGTGAGTTTAGAGGTCCCTATGCCATGGTATAATGAAGGGTTATTACCTATGAAATCTAGGGAGAAATTATTTTTTGATCTTATTAATGGTACAAATATCCCTGAACTTGTAATGAAGGTACACTTGAAACAAAGAGCCATGATAACTAAGGTGGATGGGAAGGAGGGTCTAACTCAGAAAGACAACCAAGACACCAATCTATATAAAGGGAAAGTTGTTCAGAATGTGGTAGATAGTGCTACATGGACTATAGATGAAAAGAGCATGTTGTTAGAGTGTTTGAAGAAAAATGGTGAGGCAATTGAGCTCTTAAAGAATAGATATGACCAAAATATTGAGAAGGTTAGTAAGAAAATTATGGAAAATAGTGTTGCTATGATGAAGGTTCCCGCTACCAACATGAATGCTCTAGTTACCAAGTTGGAGAAAATTCACAATGAGAAGAATGTTATTGACTTGGAGAAGGATGTTGGAGTTTCCAGCTCGAAGGTTGTTCCTCGCTCATTGAGGAGGACTAGGCATAGTGTTAAAATGATGGTGGATTCTCTTCCATAGGATCTTCTAGATCTTAAATATGTCACCAAGACCATGCTAATACTAGAAAAGGAGGCCTCTTAGGCCTTAAATGTTTTTTAAGTACTTTAGATTAGTTATTGTCTTTGCCAGCTTCTCACTGGCTTTTTGTTGTTGTTGCTTGGGCTGCTAGTTTGTATTGTTTTTCTTATTGCAGATAGTTTTGTGTGTTTATCTTTAGGGTGTCTTGAAATTTCATGCTTTTCTTTTTAGCAGCTTTGTAAGGGGTTTTGGGTCCCCATAAAACCTATTTTTGCTTAATAAAAAAAACATAATAGGAACTTGAATGCTATTTAAAATATGAATTTTATGATACTTGCAAAAAGAAGAATTTTCAAGATGTTGTATATGTTTCCTTCTTCTTTTAGGCCAAAGAAGAGAGATTAAATTTGCATGGAGAAGATCAGACAAAACATTTTCTTGTTGTAATATCATATTGGATGAGAAGTTGTGGTTTCACTAGAAAATGGAGGAGGGGATGTTGACAAAGGACAAGGTTGGAAACCTAGATTTTCACTAGAGAAGTATGATTTCTCATGACTTTCAAGACTTTGTTGCACACATCTGATAACTTGTCCATTGTATTCATTTGTAGGATCAAGAGAGGGTTTACTCTTAGGTGGAATTGGATTGAAGGTTAAAGAGGCCCAATCAATTTATAGACATGCATTTGGATTGTTGGCATAACAAATGGTGTTGGCACAACCAGTTCATCAGTTAGTATTGTAATTGATGATCAACACTTATTGGTGAATAAGGCCAAGCTCATAGGCAAGGAGGTGTGGTAAAATGCAATGGACTACTAATGGATGCACACTATGGAGGATTCATTTCTTCCCTAATATGCATCATTGACACACTTAAGCAGTGTGTTGGTCGAAGACTAATCAGTTGAAGGATAAACATAGTGGCTGATCAGTCATTCAAGAATCCGATAGGTGTTGAGACCAATTTCTTAAACTAGTTGAAATGATGATGCACTGACAAGAGGTGACTCAAATTGCACTTTAGTAGTCTTATGCATGATGAAAACACTCTAGATAGACAGGTGATCACTCTAGTTGATGATTAGTGACCGATGGCAAAAGATGAAGAGTTACATCGGTGAACTATTGATATAAGTTAAAGAATGATATCCACTGAGAATCTCGTAATAGTGATCGGTAAGATAGATATGATGACCAAAGGTGAGTCGATCATGGTAAGATATTATTAAAAAAACTGCTATTGAAGTCTACAACAATTAACAACCAGTTAAGATGAGATTTGTATGGATTTTCTGGTTCTCATTAAAAAGTCAAAACATGACCCAGAAGTTGGTATAATTATGAGTTGTGGTGGCAGATAAGGATGAGTTTCTAGCAAGATTGATGGAGAGTGCGCAGAGTGTTAGACAAATTTAGATAACTGGAAGACAACTGAGAGGGGGGGTGAATCAATTATCATAGATTACCAAAAGAATTAGCAATTTAAACTCTAATACTAGAACCTAAATCAATAATACAAAAATAGAAGCTAATCCAATTAAGCATAAATAATAAACATAGAATAAATACCATCCACACAACACAAAGATTTGTACGTGGAAAACCCGGTAAAGAGAAAAACCATAGTGGGAAGCCTACCCACAGTTAGATAATACTTTTGCAGTAAGTATGTGAATTTACAATGAAGGGGCCTGCACATGTAGGAAAGACAACAACCTAGAGCACACTGCTCATCACAAAAGGAGTCTTACTAACTACATATAAATCTAGACTACAATCCAGAGAAGTATTGAACTACAAAAGATAGCATCTCCTATGCATGAGTATAGTTCTAGTTAAGCTCAATACCAGAGGAATCCTCTTACACAGACCCAATTCGATCTCCAATGATCGACCAACTCCTCTTCCTAAATGATATTACATTATTTGCACATTACATTCCTTGACCATGACCTCTTCCAATAACCATGATGATTTGCAATGAGATCTTACATCTTATTTATACAAACCCTCGGCCATAAACAATCAGGTAGGCTACGAGACAATAAACTAATTACATAATTATAAAGAATGTCGGCCATAGATCAAACAAATAATATCCACACATAAGGCATCCCAAAAATACAACAATAGGTCCTATCCACATGTTACATTAATGTCGGTCAATAACCTAGATCAACTAGGACCAAGTATAGGTCCACACACTTTAGCAAATATCTCCAAATTCCAAGTCTCGAACATGATCACCAATAACATCCTAAAACTCCATTAGAAGCTGCACCAATACCAATTATGTAATGCATCAAAGATCTCCACCAAAAGCTATGCTGGTGAAACCCTCGTCAGAACCAGAAACCAATCTTCTAAGTAAGCAGGATATCATTCAATCACCAGACCAAATCCAACTGATCAAATATGAGTATAAGCATTATGAACAAGTCAATTCCATCACTAGATTATACTGAAGTCAACTGGCTCATGCTGGATCCAAGTTAACCAAAAACTACTCAACCTATTGGGACCAGAAGGGTGCTGGTAAAGCATCCAAATAGTTAGTGTTGACATCAATGACAAAACATCAATGCAACACATAATAAATTCCACTAAATGGCCAATGATCTCCCCCTTTGGAATTGATGCAAACACTAGATGTGAAAAACATCTAAGTACCAAGAAATGCCAAACAAGTCTCCCCCTGTGGAAGACAACCAACAATAGCTCTAAATATCAATATCTCTCCCCCTTTGAATAATATCTTTGTAAAGTTCTGAATTTATTTTTCACATCGCTATCTCTCCCCATTTGACATCAATGTGAGAAATCTGACAAAAATATCAAAGCAAGAATATAAGCCTTTGAATCTCAAAGATGACTACTCCCCCAGAGTAGTAGATGTTGGTAGTTTGGCACTCAGTTGTCATTGATGTCAACCGGTGGAGATTGAGCATGGTAGATGGTTTCTCAGTTAATGATGAAGAGGTAGAATGTTAAGATGTGTAACCGATACAGCTTGCTATACCGGTCAATACATGAAGAACACTCTACTAGCAAAGGTTTTTACCAGTATGTGCTTCATGAAGCTGGGGTGGCATGTAGGGTGTGGCTGGTGAAGCTTCATCCATAGAGTCGATGAAATAGATATTCACCATTAATGAAGGAACCACAAATCAAGGGATTGCATCAGACTGATTGCGGCTCGAGGAAGAAGGAATGACAAAGGAAGATCAAGGAAGTAGTTGGCACCTGGATCGAAACAAGAAGATCGGATTGAAAGAATACCTCAAGAAGGAAACAAAAGAGGCATTAATAGCAATTTGATAGATGTAAATCTATATGAAGGATCCTGTTTCCCTTGTCTGAAAAAACATATCTTGAAAGGCACAAAAAATGATAGAGATGAACTGATGAACTTCAAGATGATCAGATCTTGCAAGTTTTGATTGGATTTGGTTTTCCTCGAGGATGGTGAAGAAACCCTAACCACCTGGAATTTTGAGTTGTTTTTGGTGGGAAATCATCTTATAAGAAAATGGAGCAATAAATAGAAAATGATGATGCTGTAGTGAAGAAAGTAGTGTGGAGAGGAGTTGAAAGAAGAAAACTTGAGAAGGGGTTTTGATCAAGTTATAGTATGAGTAAGTAGGCAGAGCAGTAAGAGGACTCTACCAATAGTTTCATAGCCGAGCAGTTGAGCCTAATCCGTAAGGCATGGTAGAGTAGGCAACATCCTAGTGTGACATTGTTTACTGAGAGTCCGTGTGTGAGAAGGAGAGGAAGATAACAGAGATTCAATTGATTCAAAATTTGCAAAATTCATTTGCAGTAAGAATCCTTAATTGCACTCAAATAGTATTTCAATATACATTGCCAAGTTGGAGCTTGGTCCAGGGGTTGGTTCTCCTTGGGTTAGTGCCCTAAAAGTGCAGGGGTTGGTGCCCTAAACGTTGTAATTATATTTTACTGTGAGGCTGGATTGGAATAGTAGACTTCAGCAATTTTTCTCACTGAGGTTTTTCCCATTTTGGGTTTTCCTTGTAAATCTGATGTTGTGAGTTGGTTGTGTGTGCATGGTCACTTTGGATTTCTGTATTATATTACCGATTTGACTGTTTATGTGATTAAGTACATAATTGATATTCTCAAGTTAGATTAGAAAAAGAAAAGACCTAGGAACCACTGATTCAACCCCCCTCTCAGTGATACTATGTGTTCAACAATTGGTATCAGAGCACAGGTTCTCGGTTATCTTTAAACCTTGGGTAGATTTTGGACTTTGATCACAATTGGAAGAAGTGAGTCTGCTTCATCAAAAGCCCCTTTGTTTGATGGATCTAACTATGCCTTCTAGAGCAGAAGAATGGAGACATATATTTCATCTCATCGCTTTGATGTATGGATATCAGTTAAGAATGGGTATGAAAATAATGCAAAGGCTAAGCATGCCATATTGAGTGGACTATCCGATAATGAATTTGTCAAGGTCATGCACTGTGTTTCAACAAAGGAAACATGGGACAAGTTGCAAAGATTGTTTGAGAGAGATGAAAAGGTCAATGAGGCCAAATTTCAAACTCTAAGGAGCCAACTTGAAAGCATCAAAATGAAAGATGATGAAAAAATTGAAGAATACATTCACATATTTGATGAAACTGTGAACACTGTTAGAGGACTTGGTGAAGAGATTGCAGATGAAATACTTGTCAAAAGGATACTTAGATCTCTCACTCCCAAATATGATACTAAAGTGTTAGCCATAAAAGAAGCCAAGGATCTAAAGACTTTTACTATGGATGAACTATTCGGTTCCTTGACAGCCTATGAGATGAGAACAACCAGTGAGACTTCCTCAATAAAATAAGTTGCTTTCAATACCACCAACAAGGGGAAAGAAGTTGTTACTCATAAAGAATTCAATGAAGACTTTGATGCTGAAGTAGCAAACATTGTCAGGAAGCTCAAAAGAGGATCAGGCCAGTACTAAGGAAATTTGCCACTTAAGTGTTTCAACTGTGGGAAGGTAGGACACTTTGCTACAAGTTGTCCTCACAAAGAAACTAGTGGAGATGAGTCAAGAGAGTTTAGAATATCTATCGGCAAAGATAGAGAAAGAAATGACCATCGGTAGGGAAGAAGAGACTACTAGAACAAAAATATTTTATATACTATTGAGGATGACACAACAGATGACGAGGATACATCAGAAGATGATGACCATGAGAACCATAGAAAACTAAATCTTTTCATGGCATTTGATAGACCTGCTACTGAAGATGAGGAAGAAGAGGATGTTGAGGCTGAAGTGGATTTAGAAAGTGAACTTATCAGTGCACTTGAAGAACTAAGTAAAACAAGAAGAGAACTCAAGAGAGCTAAGCTTGTTGTAGTATATGAACAAGATCTCTTGAAGTACTCTAGAAGAATCTGGTCAAATCATATTTGACTTAAAGCTACAGCTAGAAGAAACTAAGAGGATCAGTGAAGCTGCAGCTCTTGACTTGAGAAAGAAAGAAAATGAGCATCAAGAGCTGGAAGTAGGAATAATAAAGCTCAGAAAGGAACTTGGGGAAAGCAAGGAATAAATTAAAATAAGAAACAAGTATGAAGGAAACACTGAAGATTTGGATAAGATGTTGAGCAAACAAAAGCAATCCAAAGACACTGGTGGCTTAGGCTTTGAAGTTGGTCAAGGATCAACCCACAAAGGAAAATCTAAAAAAGAGATAATGTTCACTTCTTCAATTGAAGGAGAAGAGAAGAAGACATTCACTGTAGACAAGGAATCCAATAAAAAGACATATGTTGATACTGTTAGAAATCAACATCCAAACCGGCATACAAAAATGAATCGGAGGTCACATTTCATGCACAAATTTGCAAATCCAAGGAGAAATGCCAGGATTGACCGAGAAGGATTCACCAGATTCAATAACATGAATGGAAGACCCCCAATGAGGCAGGTCCATTCTAGACCAAGACAACACGACTGATATGTATCAAATTTTCATGGTTATTGTTACCAGTGTAATAAATTTGGGCACAAAATAGCTGACTATAGATTAAACAATAAACCTTCTATGAATTTTGAAAGTAGAAATTCATTTAATGCACTCTGAGATATGAATGTTGTTTTCTATCAGTGCAATGGATATGGACATAAGAGCTTTGATTGTAGGAAGAACCAACAAATATCCTACAATAGTATTAAGGATGCTTCCTTTATTGAAAACATAAAATTCTATAACTATCAGGAATTTGGACACATAGCCAAATTATGCAGAAACAAGAAGATCAAGGAAGTGAAGGAAAATCCTAATCAAAGACTGGTATTTGAACCTAAGAAAAATATAGGAGTTGACAATAAGAAGGAAACAAAACCAGTTTGGGTTGAGAAAGAAAAGGAAAAGGCAGAATCAAGTCTCATAGTATAGGCCGCTTTGCATGCTGAGAGGAAAAATCTATGGGTAGTAGACAGTGGTTGCTCAAACCATATGACTGGTGACAAAAGAAAATTCATTAATCTTGAAGATTGGAATGGTGGATTGGTAAGGTTTGGAGACAATTGCTCAATCAAAATAGAAAATAAACACTAAGCATTGATGGAAAACTGAAGGCACATGATGTATAGTATGTGGAAGGCCTCAAACATAATCTGCTAAGTGTGAGTCAAATGTGCGACAAAGGTTACAAATTCACCTCTGACTCAACTGGTTATCAGATAAAGAAAGATAGTACTAGTAAAGTGGTGGCAGAAGGAAAGAGAACTGATGGAAATGTTTATAATCTAAAGAAATGCTATGAGTCCCAATGTATGTTAGGACAAGTAGATGAAAGTTGGTTGTGGCACAGAAGATTAAGCCACATAAATTTTGATAACTTGATTGTAGTAAGAAAAAAGGGGTGTGTGAGGAATATTCCACCCATCATCAAGCCAGTAAACACATTTTATGATGAATGTGTAAAAGAAAAGCAAACAAGAGTAAGTTTCAAAACAAAGGAGCACAACATCTCCAAGCCACTTGAAATTGTGCATACAAATCTCTATGGTCCAACTAGAACAAGAGCACTTTGCCGGTGAAAGATACTTCATGCTTTTCATTGATGACTACTCAAGGATGACATGGATCACCTTTCTACAAGATAAATCACAAGCATTTGAAAGATTCAAGATCTTTCGAAAGATGGTGGAAAAGGAAAGTGGGTACAAAGTAAAATGTCTAAGATCAGATAGGGGTGGAGAGTTCACATCAAATGAATTTGAAGACTACTATGAAAAACATGGAATTGGAAGATAATACTCTACTCTTAGAACACCATAGCAAAATGGTGTGGTAGAAAGGAAGAACAGGACAGTCAAGGAGATGGCTAGAACTATGTTGGATGAGGCCAGTCTACCAGATACTTATTGGAAAGAAGCGGTGCATACTGCTGCATACACCTTGAACCGAGTTTAGTTAAGAACAAACAACAAGATGACACCTTATGAATTATGGTATGACCGAAAGCCATCAGTTAGATATTTCAAAGTTTTTGGAAGCAAATTCTTCATTAAGAAAGATATGGATGGTTTGGGAAGCTTTGAATCTAGAAGTGATGAAGGGATCTTCCTTGGTTACTCGTCAAACAATAAGACCTACAAATGCTATAATAAGAGACTAAGAAGAATTGTTGAAAGCATGCATGTAAGAGTTGATGAGGATATGTACAAAAGATGTCAACCACACATTAACTAGTATGATGACTCCGACGATGGAAATATTGATGTTTAGTCTGACACTAAACCAGAGGCAGCACCTCACAAGGCTCCCAACCGGTATGTACAGTTGAATCATCTGGAAGAGCAAATTCTCAGAAATAAGTGATGGTGTGTAGACTAGAAGAAGACTTGCCTGAACTGATGAACAAGTCAACCTATGTCTCATGACTAAAGTTCAACCCAAAAATTTCATTAAGGCTAGCAAGAGACAAGAATGGATGGATGCAATGGAAGAAGAAATGCACCAGATTGAAAAGAACAAGACTTAGGAATTAGTCCCTAGACCAGAAGATAAGAACACCATTGGCACAAAGCGGGTCTACTGGAACAAAATGAATGAAGAAGGTAAGATTGTGAGGCACAAATCTAGACTAGTGTACAAAGGATACTCTCAGGTAGAAGGTATTGAATTTGAAGAAACATGTGCACCGGTGGCTAGATTAGAAGCAATTAGGATGTTTCTAGCTTACTCTGCCTACAAGGGCTACAAAGTGTACCAAATTGATGTAAAATCTTCTTTTCTAAATGGAAATTTGGAAGAAGAAGTATACATGGAGCAACCAGAAGGATTTATGCTGCATGTTGATGAGAAATTTTAATGTCAGTTAAAGAAAGCTCTATATGGTCTAAAGCAAGCCCCCAGAGCATGGTACTCAAGATTAGATCTGTATCTAAAGGAGTGAGGAATCAAAAAGGGAAGTGCTGGCAGCAATTTGTACATAAGAAAAGATGGGAATCACATGATTATTGTGGTTGTGTATGTAGATGGCATCATCTTTGTTGGCAACAAGGATACTCTCTACAAAGAGTTTGCTGATCAGATGCAGTCAGAATTTGAGATGTCAATGCTTGGTGAATTGACTTACTTCCTTGGCTTGTTGATACTACAAAAAGATGAAGGAATCATTATCTCACAGGTCAAGTATGCAAAGGAGATGCTGAAGAAATTCCAATTGGAAGATTGCAAACCAGCAAGTACTCCCATGGTGACTGGCAATAAATTAAGTAAGAATGATGAATCACAGGTAGTGGATCAGACTTTGTATAGATCCATGATAGGTAGTCTACTATATCAAACTACTTCAAGACTGGATATTATTCAGGCAGTATGCATGGTGGCCAGATTTCAAGCTACAACAAAGCAGTCACAAATTTTTTAGGTATCTACAAGGAATGCTCAGCCATGGTTTATGGTATCCTAAATAGGGAAATTTTATATTGGAAGCATACACTGATGCTAATTGGGCATGATGCATTGATGATAGAATGAGCACAAGCAGTGGTGCATTTTTTTTGGGAAATCAGTTGGTCTCATGGCATAGCAAGAAGTAGGACTCAATCTCCCTATCTACTGCTGAAGTTGAATACATTGCTGCTGCTACATGTTGCTCTTAGGTGCTTTGGATGAAGCAGACTCTCAATGATATCCAAGTGGACATCACTGATCCCATTCTCATCCAGTGTGACAATTTGAGTGTAGTTAACTTAGCAAAGAATCCGGTCATGCGTTCTAGTACAAAGCACATTGCAATCAAATACCTCTTCCTCAAAGAGAAGGTTGAAGGACAAGAGGTAAGAATGGATTATGTTCCTACTAGTGAACAAGTAGTAGACATTTTCACCAAACCACTATCGGTAAGCATGTTTGAGTACCTCTGACACAAGTTGGGAGTTGTATCGTTTGCCTAGGAAGGTTTGTGTGGTTCAGGGGGAGCATTGTGTGGATCAAAGGGGGAGTGCGCAAGTACCCTTTGTCATTTATGTCAAAGGGGGAGAAATGTACTGATATGGAGTGGACTTTGAGAAATCAACATCAATGCCAAAGGGGGAGATTGTTGGCAGTTTGGCACTTAGTTGTCAATGATGTCAATCGGTGGAGATTGAGCATGGTAGATGGTTGCTAGGTTAATGATGAAGAGGCATAATGTTAAGATGTGCAACTAGTATAGGATGCTATACCAGTCAACAGGTGAAGAACACTCTACTAGCAAAGGTTTTTACCGATATGTGCTTGGTGAAGCTGAGGTGGAAACTAGGGTGCGGTTGGTGAAGCTTCATCCATAGAGTCATGAAACAGATATTCGCCATTAATGAAGGAATCACAAATCAAGGGATTGCATCAAACTGATTGCAGCTTGAGGAAGAAGGAATGATAGAGGAAGATCATGGAAGTAGTTGGTGCTTGGATTGAAGCAAGAAGATCAGATTGAAAGAATACCTCAAGAAGGAAACAACAGAGGCATTAATAGCAATTTGATAGATGTAAATCTATATGAAGAATTGTGTTTCCCTTGTCTAAAAAAATGTATCTTAAAAGGTACAAAAATGATGGAGATGAACTGATAAAATTCAAGATGATCAGATCTTGCAAGATCTAATTGGATTTGATTTTCCTCGAGGATGGTGAAGAAACCCTAACCACCTGGATTTTGAGTTTTTTTTAGTGGGAAATTATCTTATAAGAAAATGGAGCAATGAATAGAAAATGATGATGTTGTAGTGAAGAAATTAGTGTGGAGAGGAGTTGAAAGAAGAAAAATTGAGAAGGGGTTTCAATCAAGTTATAGTATGAGTAAGTAGGAAGAGCGGTAAGAGGATTCTACCAGTAGTTTCATAGTCAAGCAGTTGAGCCTAATCCGTAAGGCATGGTAGAGAAGGCAACATCTCGGTGTAACACAATGTACTGAGAGACTGTGTGTGAGAAGGAGAGAAAGATAACAGAGAGTTAATTGATTCATGAACTGCAGAATTCATTTGCAATAAGAAGCCTTAATTGCACTCAAATAGTATTTCAATATACATTTCCAAGTCAGAACTTGGTGCAGGGGTTGGTGCTCCTTGGGTTGGTGCCCTAAACTTTGTAACTGTATTTTACTATGAGGTTGGATTGCAACAATAGACTTTAGTAGCTTTTCTCATCGAGGTTTTTCCCATATTGGGTTTTCCTTATAAATTTGGTTATGTGAGTTGGTTGTGTGTGCATGGTCACTTTGGCTTTCTTTCTTATATTACCAGTTTGACTGTTTATGTGATTAAGTACATAATTGATATTCTCAAGTTAGATCAGAAAAAGAAAAGACCTAGGAACCACTAATTCACCCCCTTAGAGTGGTACTCTGTGTTCAACAATAGAATCCCACATCAGTGCCTAAATTAATAGTATCTCTGATAGTGCATACCAGACTAATACCAAACTGCATCAATCAAGTCTTTGTCGGAGGGGCAAAAACCCCCAATATATCTCTCAAGTACTCAAATGATTCCTTGGATAAAGGGTTAGTAAAAATATTTGCAATATGTTCTTTAGTGTTCACATAAACCAATTTAACTTCATTTGCTTCCACCTTCTCCTTGAAAAATTTATACTTGATAGATATGTGTTTTGTCTTAGAATGAAATACTAGATTCTTTGATATGTCAATAGCAGAAAAGTTATCATAGTGAATAACTACCAGTGCATCACAATCCACCTTTATAACCTTCAACATTTGCTTCACCCATAAAACTTGTCTACAATTAGTAGCAACAACAACATACTCAACTTTAGCAGCAGATAAAGAAGTACATGTTTGTTTCTTGCTGATCCATGACACCAACTTCTTTCCAAGAAAGAAAGGTCCATTGGAAGTACTTTTCTGGTCATGAACATCTCCAGCCCAATCAGCATCTGTATATACACATAATTTAATTTTATCATCCCTAGGGTACCATAAGCCATATTCTGATGTACCTTGCAAGTATCTAAAAATCCTTTTCACCACCATCTCATGATTTTCTCTAGGATCATTCTAAAATCTTGAAATAATACAAACAACATTCATAATGTCAGGCCTAGTCTAAGTCAAATAAAGTAGACTTCCAATCATAGATTTGTATCTTGTAGGATTTATCAGTGCAGAAACATCTTTCCTTGTCAATTTCTCACTTGTAACCATAGGTGTACTTACCGGTTTAGAATCTCATACCAAATTTCTTCAATAATTCCTTAGCATATTTAGTTTGGTAGATAAAAATACCCTTGTCAGTCTGAGTAATCTGCAAACCTAAGAAAAATTTCATCTCACCAATCATAGACATCTCAAATTCTTTCTTCATATTCTTAGAAAATTCTATGCATAATTTATCTTCACCTCCAAAAATAATGTCATCAACAAATACTTCAATAGTTAGTATATCATCATCAATTATTTTAAATATAAATTACTATCAACACCACCCTTAGTAAAACCAATCTTCAAAAGATATTTATCCAACCTTACATACTAGGCTCTAGGTGCTTCTTTCAATCTATATAAATCTTTCCTTAACCTACAAACCATATTAGTATCACCTAATAATGAAAAACCATTAGGTTGCTCAATATAAACTTCCTCATCAAGATCCCCATTCAAGAATGTACATTTAACATCCATCTAATAAACCTCATAGTTTTTATAAGCAACATAGGTAAGAAATAATCTTACAGCTTCAATCCTAGCTACTGGTGGAAACATTTCTTCATAATCAATTCCTTCCTTCTGAGAATATCCTTTACAAACTAATCTAGTCTTATTCCTTATAACTTGACCATCCTCAATCAATTTATTCCTAAAAACCCATTTAGTTTCAATAACATTTTTACTTTTAGGTCGGGGAACCAAAGTCCATGTGTTATTTTTCTCAATCTGATCTAATTCTTCTTCCATAGCTTTTAACCAAAATTCATCTTTACATGCCTCAATTACTAATACCCATTCAACTTGCAAAATTAAGCATACCTCATTAGTTTCCAGTACTCTTCTTGTCATCACTCCATTTCTCTTATCCTCAATGATTTGATCTTCAAAATGATTCAATCTCACATACCTAGGAGTCTTTTGACTCTTTGTTCCTCTTTCCTGTTCTTCAGTTACTGTATAATTCTCTGATGTTACTGGAGTAAGTGGTTCAACTCTGTATTCTAGTAAAAGTGCTACCAGTTTAGATATAATCATTTCCACTATCAGTTCCTTGTCATAAATTTTGATTTGACTTTTGCTCAGCTCATCTACTTTAACATTAGCACTCTCCACAATTCTCTTCAATCTTTTATTATAACATCTATATGTTTTGTTTTCATTAGTGTTGGTGTAAATAATTATTCATCATGGATATTATTACACTTTACCTAAGTTACTTAGGAAATACATTTCATAGTAGTTTGGGTATGAGACACTTGGGTGTTTGTGTCACATTGGGATAGTGTATGTAGGAGAATTTCCACCTTTTATGGTGTTTATCTTATCTTGTTGTTACATTCCACCTCATGTGAAATATTATATTGTTTCTCCTACCTACCCTTATTTCTTATTGAGACACATGTCATGTTTGTGTGCTCACATATCCATATAGCCTTGCCTATATAGGCAAGATCATCTACATTGTTTGTACGGATAATCAATGATCGATTGATGATCTAGTTGATCGGTATTTTCTTGATAGAATACAGTTTATTTCTATCATCTATTTTTGTCTCTCTTATTTGTGTTTCCATTGTCTCTAGATCTTGGAAAAATATCACATGGTATCAAAGCTGGTCCATATCTCACATGGTATTAGAGCCATTAGAGTGTCATTGGTTTGTCAATTGAGAGAAATTTAATGATATTTGGGGTTTGCATTTTGTAGCTTTCTATTGAAGTTATTTTTGAAGCTTGATGGGTCAAATATAAAGTCACCATTGGATTTAGGAGGTCTAAGAAAGTCATTTTTGCCTTTTGTTTCATCCAAATCAGACTTCAGAGGCCAAATCTAGAGGCATTTGAAGTTTGAAGCTGCGACGGAAAGTTTCCAGAAATTATAATTTTGGAGGCAATTTTCAAATAGCGACATCTCACTCATCCGGACTCCTTTTTTCAAGCAATTTTTTTTGTTTTGGGGTATAATTTCATGATCTGTACAATGGTGCAAGATTATTTGGATTTTCGAATATAAGTTTTTCAGAAATCATGAAATCCTGATTTTACGACTTTGGAGGCTTCATTTGGGCTCATATGGACTCCTTTTCAGGTGCCATTTTTTTTGAAAGTGCATATTTTTTCATCTACTTTCATAATCTGCCATTTGTTTATAGTGATTTTGAGTAGAAATTGTACTTTCAGTATTTAGCCATTTTTGGCATATTTGGTACTTGCATTTTGCTTGGATCTTAGTTTAGATCACTAGCAGTATTTGTTGAAGTCTCTTAGATCTCATTTTGAAAAGTTGTAAAGTTAAAATCAGAAGTCCACTTTGCCATTATTTGCAAGTACCAACATGATCTTTTTATGGGGGGTCAGTTGTTCATTTATATCTCTTAGTGAAATTCCATTCAGAGGCATCTTCATCTGCAGTATTCTACAAGGCTTCTTTGTTGGTGGCATCATTTTCATGTTTCCACATTTGAATATTTTATCATGATGTATGCTCTTGCTTGAGCAATGTTGGACTTGCACTATCATAAAATGCCACAAAGTGCCACATCTCTTTGTATCTTATCATTGTTGACATATTTGATGTAATCCTCTTGTACACATAGATTAGGAATATCTTGTGAGACTTGGTCCATGGCTCCAGTTGAGACTTAGATTGTACACATTTGTGCATGGCTCTCATGAGACTTGGATTGTACTATTATTTCTTCTATTTCTGAGTGTAATGCCCATACCCTAGTCGGACTTGTAAAAACTCGTTTAACCTTGATTGACTTCCTATGTGGCATTCTTGAATGGTAGATTAACCGATATGCAATGTGTAGTTTAGATAATATAAATAAATCGTGCATACTTATTATTGTGTTTTTGCATCGATTCTCGTGTAAATGTAATTGCTTCCTAACCCTTGAGATAAATCTTGAGCTAACACCTTCATTGAATATGTATATGTATATGCATGCTTGTATGAATTCATGGGTGCAGGAGATTGCAGGTACAACACCGCTTAGGGCAAGGTTCATCTCCTTTGGGATTTGCAAGGTTGAGTATGCCTCTTTTATCTTTAGAATTCGGATTTAGTGGTCATATAACTCTCGTCTTGCCTTAGCCATGGTTAGGTGAGCATCGTGTGTGGATTCGTGGGGCTTGCTTTTCATTGGGATGCATGTCGAGAGATTTGGAGGACTTCCTCATTTTGCGTGCCTTGCACGAGGTAAGTGGAGTTTGTTGTCCTAGGTATTAAAATTTAAATTTATAAGTAGACGTGCACATTAGTAATTTAGAAATTTAAATGGGTAACTTCCTTTATATGATTAATCATTAATTTAAGAGATTTGCTTTAAATTATTATTGTAGCAAGCTTAAGGTATTTAACTGGGATTAGTGTGCTCATTTACACATTTGTAACATTTACGCATTTGTAGTTGAGAAATTAGAATAAATAAGACTCTTGCATTAGATTAGTCATTTATTTAAAAATGTCACTTTATTATGTTATAGTGAGTTAATTTAATAGCTAATTTTAAAATAACGAATTTATTGAGTTATGCGTTTTAGAAAGGAAAAATTTTAAAGTCATTTGGGAGATAGAAATAAATTACTCATTTCCGTATTTTGGAAGAAAAAAGGGGTAAATTATTATTATTTAAACGAAATTATTTCCCTTTTACTTGTAAAGTTGATATAGTATAAAAGTTTGATTTTTAGAAAATTAAATTAATCAAATGCCTTACCCCGGGTCAATAGTTCCGAAATATAAAAGTAGGTCTAAAATTAATATTGAGGAATTAAAAATTTAAAACTCAAATAGAAAAAGAAGCATTATAATTTTAATAAAGAAAACAAATAGGATGTAATAGATAATGGTAATGAATGACTTCCATTTCCATTTTTCATCTATTTTATTTTAAAAATAAATGTCTAATTTCAAAATTTAAAATTAGGGCAAAATTAGGGTTTCTCCTTTTTAACCTAGTTTTGGAGACATTTTGGGGGTTCTCTCTTTTGGGGGAAGGTTTTTGAAAAAAAAATGGAAGTGGAAAAAAATGGTGGGAGAAAATGGAGTTCTCTTACTTGGAGTTGCAGGTGGAGCTCTTCATTAGATTCATGCCCGGAGTGCGTTATAAGGTAGGATTCGAATCTACTCCTTATTTATTTGTTGAACACAAAAAAAAACAGCATTACCCATGAATGTTTTGAGGTTTAGTTTTCAGTCTTCATCCAAACTTGGTTGCTCTTGAATCAAATCCTTGCTCTTAATGGTTTTTGTGATTTTAAACTTGATAGAAAACATTTTTTTCCCATAATGGAGATTTTGGTATAAATCTGGAAATGAATGGGTCTGTAAAAAGGAGTAAAAATAAAAATGACGGGAGCCATGTATGCATTTATCCTTTAATTTGAGATTTATTTACGATAAAATCCGACTGTAAGTCGGATTCATATGTTATCAAGAAAAAAAAAAGAAAAAAATGAAAAAATTAGGGTTTCGGGGGGGGGGGGGGAGCCGAAGCTCAACCCGCCCCCTTCCCCTTTTTTTTTTATCTCCCGCGGCACCCCCAAATGTTGCAGCCTCCCCGCGACCACACTGTGGGCCACAGGCTGCGACCACAGTGTGGGTTGCAGGCTGCGACCACAGTGTGGGCTGCAGGGACTGCGACCACACTGTGGGCCGCAAGCTGTGTCCACTGTGTGGGCCGTAGACCTACGTCCACATTGTGGATTGCAGGTCTTGCGATTAGTTAGGGTTTATCCCAAAGCAAACAAAAAATATGAAGTTTTACAATATTTCTTTTATCATTTGTTTTAAGCAAAAAAAAAAGATTTTATATTATAAAAATTGCCATGGGAATGTATGAAAGAGGATTTTGTAGTATAATGTGGAAAGATTCATTTTATTTAAAATTAGACTTTTTTTTTAATTCGCAAAATAATGTTATATATATATATATATATATTTGTGCGAGTGTGTGTTAAACACGAAGTTTGTGTATAATGTGTAATAATAAAGAAGAGTCAGATTGATGAGTGAATTTAGAATTAATATAAGGGAATTAAACTTAGTTCTTTTATATTATTTAATCCTAAATTCAGTATCTTTTATGTTCGTTTTATTATCTTATCTCAGATTGCTAAATAATATATATTGGATTTTAGAGGTTCAACATTTAGAAAATCTATACTAATGAACAAGTTATTAATTTCATATTGAATACATCATACTCGGGTTAACACTTGTTATTAACATGGAATAAATAGTAATGGTGGATTAATATGAGTTTTAAATAAAAGTTAATTTAGCAAGTCTACCGATGGATCGACATTAATAGTTAGAGCAATATGGTAAACGAATACCTCTACCGGATTATGCCTATGCTGAATTAAATTTCTATTATTGAATCTGGTTATGTAATGGTAAGACTTGACATGATAGTGTTTGGTTGCAAGTTGGTCAAGCCCCTAGTTAGGGTACCATCAAACAATAGAATTTAGGTTTGTTTGTCTTCTTTTGTTATGATTCAATTTGACCCGCTTTTAAAAGGGATCACTATGTAATAATCAATCGAGGTAGATGTTGAATAGTGTATGTGTTCGCCTAAAGGGCAGAGTTGTAAAGACATGTAAATATGTAACCTTAACTATATATAATACCAAAGGGGTCTTGCAGTTGAGCAGACCCGGAGATGTAGCCCATCAGGGGTGAACTCCGAGATCATATCCGTGTCATGCGATGGATTATGGCGTACCTTGTTTTATGTATTAAATTATCATGAATGGTTGTATTCTTGCATAAGTGTATGATGGAAAAATTAACGAATTTAAATCAATGCACAATATCAGACATCTTGGGGAATGTAATAAATCATATTTATAAAACGTTGTGAATTATGATTATGGCAAAGTATTTAAATATTGTAATTAAAGTTGTGGAAAAAGTAATTTGATAATGTAATTTAAATTGTAATAGTGGAAAGAATCTTGCTAGAATACTTCATTGGATTAACTTGTTATTAAGTATATAAATGGAATGAATGTAAAAAGGAGACAAAGTTAAAATTTATGTCACAATTCCTAGACTGAAATCTAAAGGATGAACATTATATAAATATCTATCTTTTTACCTTAGTAAATGAATCACGCCATGTTAATTATGTTTCATTACATTGGACGAATTTGTTAAGTTATTTTCACGCTTTAATCTTAACAATAATCCTCACCAGAATTATTTTAAAATTGGGTTATCTCAACTAGTCTTGCATATTTATAACCCCAATAAATGAATTTCTTCATGATTGCTAAAAATGAACTGAATAGGGAAGGATTCAATTAGATGTTGATACATTAAATCTTAGTAAAAGTACCTTCCTCCTATTAACTTCGTTTATAAAAAAAAAGGAGATGTGCAATAAGACAATTGTATTTTAATCTTAATAGAAGGACGTCACTATGATCTTAATATTCGAATCTAGAAATGATGAATGTCATCTAGTTAACGATACTTTAATTCAAAGGATGCTCTCGTGTGTCCTAATGCATATCCACCTCAATGAAATTAGTCCATTTATTTGCATTATTAAAACTTCAAATGAATTCCATGGCTACTCACACTATACCTTTCATAAAAGAACTTCAACTCATTAGTTGGCTATGCATGAAAACAAATGAAGAGACCTCACTCTACTAATGGAAGTTTAATCCTTAAGAAACGGATTTTTCTTATTAACCATACTGTTTAATATTTTAAAAGAGATATCAAATGTGGGTGAATATTTTAAAATCAAATGAAGGAATCCTCATTTTATTAGTCGCAGTTTAACCCAAAATGAATGAGTCTCATCAGGCACATTTTTTAACATAAAATCATAAGATGTCAAGTGTGGATGGGTACCTTAAACCCAATGAATGAACTTCATTTTATTAGACGCTTGGAAACTATTTGGAGGCCTCTAAATGAAATCATGAATCTAAGTGCATTGAATAAATAGCCTATCAAAGGCCTCCTAACCACCAAAGTAAATGAACGCTTCCTAAAATTATCAGATGTCAAACCATTGAACACATATATAATCAAGATCTATGCATTATCTCATAATTATAATATCCAGTTAAATGGATCTAACGACGCAAGTTGAGATAGGTGTAAGGTTATGTAATCGCGTTGGGAAACTCCTTACGATCATTTTAGCCTTCCGCTGTGTTATCTAGTTAGAGATAACTTTGAGATAACATCAATCTATCTTAAAATTGTAACTTGTCATTAACGCTCTTAATTATTATTTAAAAAAAAAAAAAAAATTCACTCTAATTGAGTGTTTTTAACTTAAACCCTTTGGGGTTTCCTGGCAGGGCATTACACTGAGTATCCAGATGATGCTCACAGTAGGTTGTCTCCATGTCTAATCTTCATTTTTTTGTAGCGAGTGATTCATGATCATCGACATGGTACCTGGTTTTGTCACACTTTGACATTTTTGGTGCAGCATTGGCTCTCTTTCTTCCTTATGGGGAGGTATTTTGGTCATCATCATTGGACCATCTTTGTAGGAGATTCGACATTGAGAGGGGGCTTCATGGTCCCTTCTTCTCTCTTATGGGGGGGACACCATTTTGTTCTTCTCATTCATCATTGAGAGAATTGTGTTCTTTCATCATCTCTCTTTTCAGGGAGGGTTTTTTCCCATTGGGTTTTTCTCTCTTTCCTTGCTTTATGCAAGATTGCATTTTCATTTGTACCTGGGTACCTAACATGGCCTAGTAGCCAGGACCCATCTTGCATTGCTTAGTTGCATTACAAACTTTAGTGCATTCCCCTAAGTTGCACTTAAGGGGGGGTGTTGGTGTAAATAATTATTCATCATGTATATTATTACACTTTACTTAAATTACTTAGAAAATGCATTACATAGTAGTTTGGGTATGAGACACTTGGGTGTTTGTGTCACATTGCGATAGAGTGTGTAGGATAATTTCCACCTTTTATGGTGTTGATCTTATCTTGTAGTTACATTCCACCTCAAGTGGAATATTATATTGTTTCTCCTACCTACCCTTGTTTCTTATTGAGCCACATGTCATGTTTGTGTGCTCACATATTCATATAGCCTTGCCTATATATGCAGGCTCATCTACATTGTTTGTATGAACAATCAATGATCGATTGATGATCCAATTGATCAGTATTTTCTTGATAGAATATAGTTTATTTCTATCATCTATTTTTGTCTCTCTTATTTGTGCTTTCCATTGCCTCTAGATCTTGGAAAAATCTCGCAATTAGAATAACCAAGAAATATGATAACTCAATGATGAGTGGATAGTACCAAACTAGTACTGAGAGGGGGGGTGAATCAGTACAGACAAAAACACATTCCTAAAACCAATTTGTTAGCAGACACTATGCTTTGGCGGACAAATAGTAACACCGGTCTTAAACAAAGTACAACCAGCAAAACCCGCAATAACTAAGATAAGCATAAATCGGTTGACACTTATCTTTTCATACAATCTAATACTTCATTTCCATTTCACCCTAGTGCATGAACATGTAATCTATCATCAAAAATATATAAACAGATAGATCAACATGATTTACCTTTACACACATATCACTTAAACCATCACATGAATAACACCACACATGACACACAAATTTTTCATGTGGAAAACCAACTGGGAAAAACCACGGTGGGGATGAATACCCACAAGCTATTTTTGAACTCTTTAGAGGTCCACTCTGTTAGGAGACTTGTCCCATTAAAGACTGATACAATAGGTTCTATTAGGAACTAATCCTATTAGGGATCACCCAGTTAAGGGTTAAACACTATTAAAGGTTACCTTGTTAGAGGATTTCAAGAACTCAATGGTTTTGAGTCACCCTATCAAAGTATTTACAGTAAGCTAGTTAAAGCTACCCTATTAAGGGATTTCCCAACTGTTGAAGTGGTTATAGATCAACAGATATTACAATGATCTGGTAATAGCACTCAATGCCAATAACTCCTCTTCACCTTCTACACTTATACTCTACGGGTATCACTTATCTCCTCTAGTCTAGCAAGAATCATGTATCTCTTCACTTGGATAGACACACACAACTTTTGCCAACAAACTCAGAAAGAAACACAACAATGACCCTATAGGAAATAGATAGGTCAATGGCATAAACCCTAAACCCTAAACCTGTTAGGTTAAGCAATTCAAACGGTTCAATCCTTACCATTGAGCATATTGCATTAAATGCAACAGTCTTGAACCAATCTCAAGATGTGCTCCATCATTTGTTTTCCACTGCTTTCATGGTGGCTGATAACCCATCACGCGTTTTCACTGTTTACAAACTTTGCACATTCCTAATGTAGAAAGGAACAATCTCCTTTATGCAAGATCCTTCTGTTGGCATTTTTGATGATTATGTTGTGATTGTCATTGTTGGACACACACTTGCATTAAGATCATTTTTTGTATGAATAAGTTTAAGCTCAACCGGTACACATTCCAACCGGTATGATGCATTATAGTCCTTAGACTATTAGTGTTTTGCAGAAAGTGTTTACCAATCTGAAGTGGTATGTTGACCCCAAGTGGTTTGAGGATCTAAAGCGGTACGAAGGATCAAAGTGGCAGAACACATATTTCCTAGTCTTCATTTTGCTTGAACCGGTATTTTGTATGAACCGGTAATACTCTGTGATGAGTTACCAACCGACATTTTGTGATGAGTTACCATCCACCGATTGTTTGATGGTGTCGACACTTTAATGGTACTTTTTGTGTCATGTTACCAGATATGTCTAGATGCATTGAACCTAGGAAATTGTATTGTAATCCTATTGGACCGACATGAAATCAGATTCCTTTATAAGGACATCATGTCTAGGGTTTTAGGTTGTTGGTGAAGTTGATATTGTTGCGAGGGTTTAAGGTGGTTGATATGTTTGAGAGAGTATGAATGTGTAGAAGACTGAAGTAATGCTAGAATGCATTAGGAAGGAGCTATCAAGGATCTAACCAAGCAATCTGTGCTATTTGCTAGATCACTCACTTATTGATTACTCACATCTTCGACAAGTCTATAGCCCTTAACCGGGTAGGCCCAAAAGCCTTTTGTAAATCATCTAACAAGGTGGTTCACATCTGTGGATCTAAAATCCTCTAGCAAGGTAGTCTTTAATCGGACTTATCTCCTAATAGAGATTGAGATTCCTAATAGGATCTATTCTGGTAAAGAACATTGTAAGACCTTAACCGGTCTGACCTTAACTAGTCTAGTTCCTATTCTGCAGATAGTTACTTGTGAGTTCCGTCTCACCATGGTTTTTCCCATTTGGGTTTCCACATCAAAATATCTTATGTTATGGTGTTTGTGCTTTTGTGGGTGAATGCATTATTTGCTATTTGTTTTGCATTTGTGCTACCCGGTTTGTCTGTTAAACTGTTTTACCAGTTTACTATTAGTCTAGCCACTAATACATTTGGGGTTAAATTTCGACGAAGATTTCCGATGGACAAGGACCATTGTGTGAAAATTTGATTTTTTTTTTTTTAAATGCCTGTGTTCATTGGAATTTTGATGACCTCGGGAATTTTATTAAAAAAAAAAACACAGAAGGCATTTTCATTTTGAAAGCACAAGCAACGACCGTCTTGCCTCCCTGCCCCCCCAGCTGTAGCGATATCTGCATGCGCAAAGTCAGGTTTTTTTTGAATTAATCCATGTTGTGCATTCCTGTGATCTTAAAATTCCATGAAATGACATCTCTTTGAGGTATTATGTCATACAGTTCACATGCCATGTGTATGCTACCCCATTTTGTGATTTTTGTTATTGGATAAAAAAAACTGCTCTAAGAATTTGGAAGACATTAATGAAGTAACTCAAATGAATGGAATGGGGATTGCATTGAACCACATAAGACCCAACTTCCTCCCATACCCACTATGGGTTCTCTTATTAGTGGGGGCCCTATGTCCTAAATCTTGTTGGACAAGAACTGATCTATATTCCAATGCTCTCTCGATTATGCTTTGATGGATGTCCATACCTTGTTCGAAAGCTCCTATTTTGGCACATGCAGGGAGGATGCTGGTAAACATTGCATTGAGATAAACATGATTGTATTTCCCTTTGTATTGATCTAGGGCTACTCATTAATGTATCTATGGATTTCCCTTATTCACTATGTTGTGACAATCATTTGCAGATTTGGGACTATCATCTTTCATAATTTGATGTTTTTAAGATATGGGTACATTGCTTGACAAGAAAAGCTCAAGCATTTGTGAAGTTCAAAGAGTTTAAACCCCTTGTTGAATGGTCATCCAGTTGTTCTATAAATGCAAAATGCTCAAGTAAATGAGAAATTCACTCAAAATGGTTTATCCACAACTAGCCACTACATATATGCATCAACAAAATAGTGTTGTATAGAGACCTAATCATGCCTTCATGGATATGTAGATCAAGTTCCTACATTTTGGACAAAAGCAATTCACACAATAATATATTTGTTGAACACACTCACCACAAAGATTTGGTTATGCAATAATATATTTGTTGTTAACTTTATCATGGAGGATTTGGTTATGCTTGTTACAATCAAGGTTTGACCAAACTAATTCTTAAATATAAAAATGAAGAGTGTGGTTGGTTGGTGACTAATTACTCTTTTAAACACCATTTACAAGATCATATCTAAATCAAGTGTCTCAAGAATTAAGCTACTACTAAGAAGATAGTTTGCCTAAAGCAAATGGGTTTCTTGGGTGGCTATTTATTGTAGATAACTTAGTTCCTTCATGAGAATCAATCAATTTGGAACATGTATAACTCACATTTGTGACATGTCACTAATGCAATTCCTTAGTACTTGTTTGACTACTATCTCCTCTATTGTTTTCTATCCACTTTTGTGTCCTTCTTAGAACAAATAATAGATTAATGAGAAGTTGGAAAAGGTGGATTCACCTAAGAGGGAGTGGATTTTCCCATTAATATGTTAGATTCTCCCAAGGATGGATGGACTACACACTTGAAAGGTAGATGATTAAGGATGACGACAAGGTGAATTTTCCTTAGAATGATAGGGTTGATTTTCCTAAGAACAATTAGATTCATGTAAACTAGAGGATACAAATTTGGACAAAATAATGGAAGGAGACTAAAACTAGATAGATTCACCTAAATGAGAGTGTAGTCATCTAAGGATAGGAAAAATACACCATTTACATAAGAAATATGGATAAGATAAATGATTTATGTGAAATAGATTCACCTAAGAGAAAGTAGATTCACTTAAGGATAGGTGGATTTTCCTAAAGATGAAGGGATAAGACTTAACAAAAAGAGGACTTAGGATGATGACAAGGAGGATTCATTTAAGGATATGGCATATTCACCTAAGGGATAGTGTATTCTCCCAAGAATATGGAAAAATTATTGATTGGTGGAATGACATACTAGATCAAGGAATGATACAAGGGTAGATTCACCTAAATATAGGGTAAATTCAGCTAAAAGGGTACCCATGAGATTGTGGTACTGAGTACCTATCTATGGATGGTGTATTTGGATACAAGTATGATGAAACCATGCTTGTGTATGATGAAACAAAGTCCAGATCTCTATTATAGGTCCAACATAATCTCTATTATTTGAGACACCATTTTATTAGCATATCCAATTAGGGTAATTTATGGGTTTAATTATGGATCATGTTGTCTATTTCCATGCACTATTGAACTTATTTTGATGTATTGTGATTATTTTAATTTTGAAGTTATAAATTAATTATGTTTGTACCTTAGAAAGGGTAACTCCAATTGATGTTTGGGTAGTTTATTTGAAAACTTATGGTGATTATTACCCTATGTTATGTAATGGAGTTATTTTTACACTAAGTAATTAACTAGAAAAATGAATTTGTATTGTTGTACAAGTATGATGAAACAATTCTTGTGTGTTTACATGTTTGTGCATCCTATTAAGAACCAACCTCGCTGTTGAGGAACTCAATAAATGTGGTGTTAAGTAGAAGAATGGAAAACTCAAGAAGCTATGGTGACATATTGTGGCATTAGTAGGGATTATCTCTATTGACCACACCTTTCAAAGATAGTATCCCCTAGTTCTCCTCATAGAATGGACCATTGGATGGCTCATAGTGGTATCCTATCCTATATTTATCTTGATGGCATTGCTGATAGTTGGTATGTGGTTCTTGGTACAGGTTTCCTCTTACCCTATTATCTTATTTATATCTTTGTTCCAACATGTGGAGATTGATTTTTGTCATGCTATGATGATTTTCATGTTTGCATGTGTTTTGACATTATGCAAATAGATATGATGTCACACCATAATTATGTTTTGATATAGTGTAGGTGATGGTTACATGTTGTTGATGGTAGTGATTTGGGTTCAAAGACACAATTCCACACACACACACACAAATATTTGAAGATGCATTTTATATTATTCCTTCTTAGTGGCGATTAGTGTTGGAAGATTTACACACATGTAAAGAGGAACTCATGTTAGATACAATAGGTTGTGTTTGATAACATATGAATGTGCCTCATGATGTATACATATAGCTTTGGTGTGTGACATGCATGCACATTTTTCCATAAGACACATTGCTATGTGGCATGTGCCCTATGCATGTCTTCTTTGTGATGCACGTTGCTATGTGCAATGTGGCCCTAGGTGTGTCTTCTCTATGAGGTGTATTGCCATGATATCTTAGGATTTGTAGTGTCCAGGCCACAAATGCATGCATGAGGGACTATTATTATAGTCATGTTTTTTGGGCATGTAGCCTAGGCATGTCTTCTCCATTAGGTACATGGCCATGCCATGTGGGAGTTTTTGTGTTCATGCCACAAATGCACACATGAGGGACTATTATTGGAGTCATGATGAATCTTCACTCTATTTAGCCACAATTTCTAGTCATATAGTTATGTAATGTGCACTTTTAAGGATTGTGAAGTTTCCTTCAATTATTGATGATCTCTCATCTTTGTTGCATGGGCCAACAATTTTATTTTATCTTGTTTGAATTAGTTTAATCACTATTGTGAGTTTTCTCTATTGTGTAGTTATTGTGGCTATGTTTGATTTGCTATTGGAATTGAACACATTTATTCGACTTATTATTGGTACTATTTTTTCTTTCTTTTAATATTTATGATCTTTGGTAGTTTAGTAAAACTCTTGCTATTTTTAAATGTTGCCTTCTTTGTTGTGATGTGATTCCTCACCAAGATTGACGTAGATAACCTTGGATGAGTGTATATAAGGAATCAAACATTGGGAAAATTTGAGGATAGGGGTAAGTGTTTGTTGTATGGGTAGCTACGATCCACTTGTACATTCTTAGTGATTATTGACGGCTATGTCTTGGAGGCTAATCCCATTAAACAAACAAGGGGAAGTCATACATAATCATATGGATCCTCCCTAGTTCTGTGTGGATTCAAGACCATCATTTCATATGGTTCTTGGTTACTTTGTGAGACCATGGCATCCTCTTAGACCAATATGTGAGCCTTGTATTGTTATCCCTACAATGTAGATGAATAAGTGTATGTTAAAATAAATGCTTTGCATGCCATATAGTTGCATATGAGTTGTTCACATCATCAAATCATGATTTAGAATATGTGAATTCTTTTATCCATGTGAAGTCAAATGATTGATTATGAAAATGTGTTATACTTTGAAGCATAATCTGTAAGATGTCCTCTTCAAGAACAAATATTTATTCTTTCATAGTGAAATGTTGACGAAATGTGGTCCTAGTCTAGGAAAGTAAACTACAAACTTATACATTCACCATTTCAAAACATTTTATTGGGGAATAGTCAATTTGGTTCAATTTAATTCCTCTAGGAGAGACCAACAATATGATTAATTGTTCCATTTTGATGTGATTGGATATGATTAGATATAATTTCATTGAAGATGCAAGAACTAAGTAAAATTATGCAAAATTGACAAGATTAAGCATAAATAGGCAAATAATAAAGCAAAAAGCTAACATAGAGGTACATATTTGGAAATAAGACTCTAAAATGAACCTAATCAGTTACCTATAGGGAAAATGAGGTTAGAGATAATATACCTATATGGAAAGTGGTTAAACTCTACCTCTAAGTGGCTCAACTTGAGCATTGTTGGTATATGGGCATTGGTGGCATATTATATTTGGTTCTATCATTTTTGTGGGTGCAAAATAGTATTAGTGGGATCATGATCTCATCAAAATGGTTTTGACTTTGCATTTATGATAGCACATTGATCACACCTTACAAAAGGTTCCAATCTCATACATAGCATCCCAAAGTAAGGTCAATAATGATGTAACTTAATGCTTAAACTGGAGTTCTGGGTAGTCATATACCGATCATTTCTAGGATTGATGCTTAAACTAGAGTTCTGGGTAGTCATATACCCATGGCATAGGGTAGGGGTGACCTGCAAACAATGCTAGTTCTAGATGCCTGTTTGCTTGGTGTATAACTTGTCAAAATTAGATCGATTGGCTACAGGTCTGCCATAAAGTTTCCAACTTATCACCAGTGAAAATACAAGACCCAAGGCTTAGAATACTCAAAAATGTCTCTCAGAAAGTCTGCAACAGGGAAACTTTTAGTAAGAATTTGCAGACACAATGCTCAGAAATTCACACAATCAGCTACATTAAATACATTCTCTATTAAGTTCAATGTTTTAAGATGAAAAAGAAGAGTTAAATGGTTTTGGTTTGATTTGCAATTTTTGTAAAGCTTTTGCACTGAAGTTTCCATAGCCTAATTTTTTTGCCTGTGAAGAAAGACCATGTCACATAATATCAGCAAAGAACAAAATAAGGAGACAATTGCTAGATTATGGTCTAACTTGAAAAGAAAAGGTGATGGAAAATGTTATTGTCCCTGCAAAATTTGTAAGGGCTTAAATACTAGAAGACTTCTAATCAAAACAACTAAGAAACATTGTAGGTAGTATGGTCACATTGAAGGGGGGCATGATTATCATCCACTGGTAAGTTGTTCATTATATCAATTTAACAATTTATATACATAAGAAATCACTTGATAATGAGATCATGATCATGAATTATTTATGTTGATCATTTTTATGTAGGTCGAGCACCCTAGGGCACATGATATGGACCAACACAACCCAAAGAATATGGTTTTTGAAGTGGAGGAACATGGAGGTGTGAATATTGAAGCTGAAGATAATGATCCATGGAAGATGATGATCATGCACTAGAAAACACAATTGAAGATGATGGTACAAATACATTGATCCATGACACATTTAGTACTGGCACAGCTGATCATGATGATCAGGATGACCTTGATGTTCATGATTGACCTCTTCTTGAGAAGGCATATGAGCCCCTTTACAAAGGTTCCCAAACAACTCTTCTCTCTATTGTATTGTTGTTGGTGAACTTGAAGGTTATGAATGGTTTATCCAACATAACAATCTCACGTATGTTAAGGTGTGTCATACATATCATTACAGTTAATAAATGGTGAATCATGTACCATTAATATTCTTTATATTAACGCCTCAAACTTTTTTTTCTGTTGTAGATTGATAGGTGAGTTTTTCTTACCACCATCAAATATTCTACCTCGCTCATACCAAGAATTATCTGCCATTATGAAAGATATTGGAATGGAGTATCAAACAATAGATGCTTGTCCCAATGATCATATTATATATCATAAACAACATGAATTTGGAACAGAATGCCCTGAACATCATATCAATAGATATCGAACAGATCAAATAACAAAAAGGGTACCTCGCAAGGTTCTTCGTTATATTCCCATTATTCCACGTATGCAACGATTATTTAGGTGGACTAGCTTGGCACAATTTATGGATTACCATGCACACAATAGAAGTCAAGATGACATTATTCAAATGCTTGCAGATGGTTCAACATTTATGGACATAGAGGAAAAGTGGCCACACTTTAAAGAAGAACCCCATAATCTCAGGATTTCATTGGTAGTGGATGGTGTCAATCCATTTGGAGAGTCGAGATCTGTTTACTCAGTGTGGCCTATTTTTGTTATTAACAATAATATTCCTCCATGGATGTCAATAAAGAGGGATCACATAATGTTGGCAATGATTGTTCCAGGTATTTTATCATTTAATAGTCATCTACATTTAATTATAAATATTGCAGTAAAATGGTCATAATAATTATGTAATGTTTTTGTTCATTCCACTAGGCAAGTACCAAGTTAAAGATATGAATGTATATATTGAGCCTCTTATCAATGAGTTTCTGGAGTTATGGAATGGTGTGACCATGTATGACATCTCTAGACCAATAGGACAAAGACAATTTCAATTCCATGCAATGCTTGTATGGACAATACATGATGCCCTAGGGCTAACACATTTTTCTGGTACATTATAGTGTTCAAGTTGCGCATGATAATTATAATTATAAAAATTAATAGGTTTGATAGAATTATACATTATCTTGTAGGTCTTCAAACAAAGGGAAAATTTGCATGTCCAGTTTGTGGTCCAAAGATGAAATTCCATCATTCAAAAAGTTTAGGAAAGCAGGTGTTTGATGAGTATAGGCACTTCCTTCACAAAAATCATAAGTACTAGAATACTGAAAAACATCCTTTCAATGGGAAAGAAGAGACTACATCAAAGCCATGAAGAATGACTCCTCACTTATGGAAGTTGGTATATAATAGAATTAATCATCAAGGTAATGTCATTCCATCTAATGGTTTATGTTTGGAATTTGAATTTTTCTATTGTGTTTTGTTTACTGATGATGTAATTGATGATACTGAAGGTCATCAAGGCATAGATGACCACCTTCCAAAGGGACTAAAAAGTTATCCCAGACAATTTAGTATGTTGCCTTACTATGAGCAGCTACAAATTGTGCATTTGTTTGATACAATGCATATTGGAAAGAATATAATAGAGACATTATGGAAAATATTGGATGGAAGGCATGACAAAGAAAAAATTGTCAAAATTTGTAGTGACATTGTGGAATCCAATCATGCAATGAAAAATGTCATTCAATCAAATAGCAATGGAGATTAGACTAATATAAGTGCCCTTCCTTGGTTATTAACGGAGCAACAAAGCAATTCTATAAAAGAAGTCATACGAAAAATTTGATTTCCCATAGGATTTGCTGTGAACATAAACAATCTCATATCAAAGAAGAGTGAATTTGGGCCAGGGACGAAAATGCATGATTGGCATTCCTTCATTAAGATAATTCGTGTTCTTGTGTATTTACTATATATTTGTATACTATGCATGTACTTTTCATTCTATTATGTTAGAAAACAATGAAAAGATCATTTTATAATTGTTGCAGTATGTTCTACCTTTGTCTCTCCCAGACCACTTCGACAATAATATCAAGCAAGTCATATATGATCTTGGAAAATACATGAGGTAAGTAGTGATGTTTGTTCAATTTGTTGTATAGATATTATATTTTCCATTTGTTTTACTTGTTATGCAATATATTGTATATTATTTTTTAAAATCTTGTTTATATATTTTTGTGTCTTCAATCTCTTTTAGGTGGTTGTCATCTAAAGAAATCCACAAGGAAGATATAAAATATTGGAAGAGAAAAATCCCTCATCTAATGTGTGAAATGCAAAAGTGTCTACCTTCAACTTTTTTCAATGCACATGAACACTACCTCATACACCAAGTTGAGGAGATCAAATTGTGTGGACCTGTACACACTAGGTCAATGTGGATGGTTGAGAGGCACTTGAAATTTTTGAAGGCTTTGGTTCAACAAAGAGAACATCCTAAGGGTTCTATGGTGGAGGGATATATGGTATACCAAACTATGGTGTACATTACTGAATATCTTCCTAAGTTTGCAGCAAAAATCCACGTAGATCGCATTTGGGATCCCAACCCCATTATTAAATTCGAAGGGGAGCACTTGATGGGGAAAGGTAGATTGAAGAAAGTGAGAGGTAATTATAAGATGTTATTGTAGTAAATTAATTCTTCATCTTCTAAATAAATGAGTTGTAAGTGGTCTATTAATTATTTGTACAGTTGGTTGGGAGTGGGATATGCTACATTTGTATATTGCAAACAATCTTGATTGGATGATTGTGTGGATTGAACAAAGTCAACATTTTGGTCACACATTAACATGGGATGGTGTTGCTTCATTGGTTAAAGAAGCTCATCATAATGGAGATTCCAATGTTACACAAAGGGAAATTGATTTAGTATATGGTTTAAGAGATCAACAGGTACATATAATTTTATTAATCACCCCTATGTTTATCAACTCATGATGCAATAATTTTAATATGTTAGACATATTGCAGGTCAAACACCACAAGGCTATGTGCTACAATGGTCATACATTTTGCATCAAACAGTTGGATGACACGAAGAAAACTTGTGATTCTGGGATAACTGCAGTCTTTGAGGTGACCAATATTTCATCTAGAAACGACATACATCCTCAAGAGTCTCAAAATCAATACTATGGCATTTTGGATGATATACTTGAGTGTGACTTTAATTCCTTCAAATTAGTTCTATTCATCATCAAATGTTATAGGCTACGACTGAATAAAAATGATCCTGATATAACTATTATCGAACATGATAATGGATTTACAATGGTTAATACAAGGTCACTTGAACGAGTTGGGGATGAGCCCTATGTTCTTCCAAGTCAATGTGAGCAGGTATTTTACTTAGAGGTTCCACATAAACCGGGTTGGTCATTTGTTGTTAGACATGATCCAAGAGGAAGGTCAATAATGTATAATGTGATGGAAGAAGATGATATAGATGATGATCACAATCAACAGTTAGTCGATGATGTTCCTGATAGAAATGTACACGAAGAAGAAGTTGATGATGATGATGCTGCTACTACTGATGATGATGGTGATGGTGATGGTGATGGTGATGGTGATGGTGATGGTGATGGTGATGGTGATGGTGATGATGATGACGATGACGAACACAATGACAATGATGATGATGATGATGACAATGAGGACGACAATGATGACAACAACGACGATGATGACGACGATAACGACGACGACGACGACGATGATGATGATGATGATGATGATGATGATGATGATGATGATGGTGATGATGGTGATGATGATGATGATGATGATGATGATGATGATGATGATGATGATGATGGTCATGATGATGAGTTGGATGAAGAACAAGATCAATGACATGAATGAAATGTATTAGATGCGATTATTATATTATCTATTTAATATTGATATCTTGATAGAAATTGATTTGACTTATATGGTTACATAAATAATTCATATATTTTGAATTCTAATGCCATTACTTAATTAATTCATGATGTACCTCTAGCTATGTGATAGATGGTGATTTAAAATACATATGTGATGGATTACATGCTTATGATGATACATGTGACATTTTTTGAACTTTGTGTTTATTTATGGAATGTGGACTACTTATTAGCTATGTGATGGATGGTGATTTATGATACGTATGTGATGGATTACATTTTTATGATGATACATATGTGATTCTTATGATGCTCAATTACATATATGATGATACATATGTGATGCTTATGATGCTTATGATATTGCAGTATTTATTGTTTATCAAATTACAAATGTAATGCTTATGATGCTTAATTGTTGGTGTAGGAACCTGAACCCCTTTGACGAGGATCCTATACAGTCTCATGGATCGACAGCTATAAGTCAATACACCTTATAGAAATAATATATTTTTAAAAAATTACAAGAAAAACAAACTTCCTCAATTTTTCAAACCTCAACATTAGCAGCAAATCTAATATAGTTATCAACACTTGAGGCTCCAGTTGGACTTACTCAAATTTTAATCTCAACATCAACTTTATGGCCAACTTCTTCATCAATATTACCCTCATTTGCAAAATAGCTCTCTCATTACCAACTAACTCTCTCATTTGATGGTGCACAGGTATCACCAAATAGGTATTTGTCAGATGTGTTTTCCTCGAGTGAGGGAAATGTAGGAATAGAAGAGGAAAGTGAGACATGTAGTAGATCTCAAATAGGGAGATCAACTAGAGGTCAAAAGATTAGAAGAAAATTCAATAAACGCATGGAATTTTTTCTTGCTCAAGGGGGGTCATGTTCTTATGATGATGAGACCAAAGGCAACATTGAGGTTCCCTTGAGGTACAAACATCTACTGAAACAATGTGTACCCAAGGAACTTCCTCCAATAAACACTAATTTTTGTGTTAATGAGAGGATATATCGCATAACACCTTAGTCGTTACATGGTTTGGGCCTATTTTCCATGGACAACATAAAGGTTTGTTACAACAAAGTTGTTGAATTGATGGAGTTTGTTGGACCTTGTTACAATTATAATGATTGGATGCAGATTGTTCGATATAAAAAAAGTATGCATAGGTATGCACTGTCAGCCAATTATATACAACGAAAAGATAATGATCAAAGTAAACGAGTGACTGTATACATTGATGGAAGGCCAAAAGCAATAGGGAATATTGCAGGTTTTATAAATAGTACACGACCTGGGTCAACTAATAAGCAACCCAATTGCATATTTGAGGCACATGAGGGAAATTGTGTGTTTGTATGTGCGATAAAATCAATAAGTGTAGGGGAAGAGATGCTAATCGATTACAATTTGAAACATATAGATACAAACAAAGTTACTATTATGGGGGTGGTGCATACTATATATATACCATTTAAGCCAACTTCCAATTAATGAATCCAATAAACCATTGTATTATTAAGTTTTTTTGCTAAGTCTATTGGTTTCATTTCGCTAACATTTTTATATTTTTTCTATCACAGGGCCACATGGATCCACCACATAGCACAGATAGGGGTGTAGGTCCTGACACTTCTATGGAGCAGGTAAACCTCATTATAATTGTACAAATTAGATAGAAGCAAATTGTTACATTATGATCTTTCGCTTGACAGTATTATGCGCTAATGACATCGCACTTAGCACAAACCCTATACAATTAGTACAAAAGAATATTAGAAAAATTAGCCAAGAGATTGTTGATTTGGCAACCATAAGCCCTCAGACTAATGAGATAATAGAGAGGGTTCAACTATTGTTGCAGATAGTGGAAAACTTGCAAGTAAGTAGTAATGAAAGCTTTAATCATAACAAAAGTCCAGTAATGGCTTATATTTTTTTCTCTTTTATGTCATTAACTAAAATATGTATGTGTTGTTTTTACAGAAATTTATAAGGCCTTATCATCCTAGTGGCGATGATCAGAATATTGCAGGTAGTTCAGGTGATGACCATGTTCTATATATTAAAACCACTCCTTTGGACTTGTGAACTTGCTTTTTTAATGTTTTATATATTTAATGTATTACTCTTCAGGTGCTGACATGGGTCTGAGATCGACCCCAACTGTATTGTCAACTACAATGTTGGCAACACATAGCATGCAGACATCATCTGTTACAGTAGCTCGTGTTGACCCACCCACTAGTAGTAGATCCCTCTTTTTCTCTCTCTTTCGTTATGTGTTTATTACCCTTGAAGTGTTCTTTCTTGGAGGCATTTCATAGGTGACTCATTTACCATGGCAAGAGATGCACATGAGGATGCACTAGAGGTGACTATTGGTGATAACATACCATCATTTCCTGGATCTTCCCATATTGCTAGTACGGGAACGTTACAGGCCACATTGGTGGTGAGCGACAAAGAATGGATTCCCTTGAAGATAAAAAAGGTTCCAGGTACTTTAAAATTATTATTATATATAGTCTAATTGTAATTTACTTACTGATCACTCATTTTGGACTAATGATCCCATTTTTTTTTGCAAGAAATGATATATTTTATAAAAATCTTAATGACATTACATTGCAGATATTTGGGCCCACTGTACGTAAAAGGTGGAACATCATACGTGAACTAACCCTTATCCACTATTTTGATTTCATATCATTGCTAGAATAGTTTTCCTTTTATCCATTTCTTGAACTATATCAAAGGTAGCTTCAGTTTATTTCTAAATCTAACAGGTTTCTTTTTGCTTTAAAGGTGGAATGACCAAGAAAAAAAGTTAAAAGATGAATTCACAAACTGTATGGTAGCGTTGTTTGGAAATGACACATTCGACAAGACTAAGCTCTTGGAAAAAGCTGGCACATATCTAAAGTATGTGAGGGACCAATACAGGACACATTTAGAGAAGAACGTAAAGTATGAGCATCCCCCCATGATTCCAGAGAGGGAGTGGAAGGACCTGATTTTGGATGCAAAGGAGAGAATTGAAAGGAAAAAAGGAAATACACCACCAGACACCAGAAGAAGGTATGTGATACTATTAAGAATGTGAATATATACTAATTATTCATTATATTTATATAATCTAACATATTTCAAACTTTTCATAGATTGAGTGACACGTCAAAGGAAACCAAGGCAAGACAAGAAAAGCATGGGCAACACAAACTTGGCTCTGGTGGTTATATGAAACTTGCCACATGAATTGTAAGAATCAGTAAATTAAGTATCACATCAAAATATTTATAAATTGTAAACAATATTTTTTTTATCAAACAATACGAGCAAGATTCACAATACTAAGCAAAATGCAAGGCTTTGAATTCAATAGAGTGCCCATAGAAGATGATAAGAGAATTGGCTACCAGCAAGGCTATATAGTCGTGGCTGGATGGCTACGAGAATTGAGTGGGCAAACATGAGATTCTGATGCATTTGTCACAATGGTAAATAAGCTAAATGAAAATTATTTCAAATTGAATACTTAACCAATAATCTATTTGATGTTAAGTTTCAACATAAAGTGACTATATTTTTTTTAAATAAGCAAGCAATGATAACACTGTGCATGACATTGGAATGCAGCATGATAATCATGGAACAAAACTTGTACATGAAGGTCCAGATGTGCATCCTAGTAGTGGAGGTATTCATTTGCTATTCAAATTTTTTTAATGTAATTATTAATACAATTAAACATCTTAAATTGAAAATTAGTGTAATAATTAATGTAACCTTTATTGTTAATATTTTAGAGCATGTAGTTGGTGGTGACCAAGTGGAGCATGATCCAGGTAGACAACATCAGGAACATGATGTTCCCCAGTCAGGTAAAGAGGACCACTGTTATTCCTTTAAACAAATTTAATTGCAATTGGTGTATTGATTAATGTAATGTTTCGTATTTCAACTCAAGAGGATCTAGAGGGTATTCAGCATGTCGAGGTTGAGGCTAGACAAAATGATGTGGAAGATGATGTGGCCCCATCAGGTAAAGAGTGTAACGGTTGTGTTCTTTAAATTAACGAAATACTTGTAACAATAATAAAAAAATGTTTTGAATTTAACCCAATTCTTTGTTATTGCAGAGGACCCCCCTTTGGTTTAGCATTCTCGTCCTTTGTATAGGACTAGGCATACATCAAGAGCACGAGAAGAGGGCAAAACATCTGAAGATGGGGGAAATGATGAAGAAGACGATGCTCCACTTAGACTTTACATAGCTTCAAAAAAAAACAAAGAAAGAAATGATTGTAATCTACCTTATTTGATAATGACTGATTTTTTATGTGTTAATGAATGTAATTATGTGCTAATGAATGTTCATGAATGATATGTGTTGATGATTATTGATGACTATTGCATGTTAATGAAAGTTAATGAATTTTATGTGTTAATGAACATTATGTGATAATGAATGAATGTTATATTTTAATAATGGATGAAAGAATGAATGAATGTTAGATGTTAATGGGGAATTTAGAGTGATGTTAGGGGGGGGGGGGGAGGGGCCAAATGAGCTTCCACCTTCACATGGTTGGCCCTGTTAAGTAGATAATATTAAACTATTCTCGAAACAAAGCGAAGCTCAATAAGATAACACAAATTTCAATATTTCATTATGTTGCATAGTTAATCTTATTGAATTCAAAGTAGATGTTTAGCAAAGCTAGATGCATCAATCATTAAATCATAAACAAACACAAGCTCAAAAATTGTGTTACCAAGTAGGCTTGGAACCTAGCTTGTAACTAACTAGTTCATACTAGATATTGTTTGGGTATGGTATTCAATTCTATTAGAATCTACAAAATAAATTTTAACCTAGAAATTAATGTAAGTGATAAGATTTTTAAAATTGTTAAATATAAATGATAATAAAATCAAAATATCATAACATAGTTGATTTCATAAGAGAGAAAATGAAAAAGTTCACAATATCTTCACTCAATATCCAAGATTTTTAATCCATGAGAATGAAGATGAGGATGAGATAGAAAACCAAAAGACAAGGAATTGTTTATCCAAGTTTCCAAATTTTTGAGGATAAGGAAAAAAACATAATCCTATGAAAGAAGAAGAATGTGCAAGTCATTTTCTCAAGTTAAAAGAAATTACTTAAGTAAACAAAACAAACAAATGCAATATCATACTTATGATAAAACATATCCACTTGGTGAATAAAATGGTACATTGGCATACCCCCTTAAGTGTAATTGAGGTAAGAAGAAATGGGTCACAAGGTTAGGTATCCATGTAAAATATGAAATAACCCCAAATTATAAAGAGAGTGTACCCTCTAGAAGTAGAGACTAGAAAATCCATAGGACAAAACTCCATCCCAAGTGACATATGTGAAGGATAATATAGACCCACCCCATCCCCTAAAGTTGGTGCCTCCACAAAGAAGAGAGAAAAGCAATCCAAAATGTTGAATGGTGAATTTTGTAATAGGTTCATTTGCAACAAATGATGCACCTTCCTTTCACAATATGGAAATCTTGAGTTATCAAATTGTTGAATTCCCATTCAAGTGGAATGTGGAAAGGAATTCAGATGTATGGTTTTTGAAGCGACTCATGTGTCTTGATGTTGATGTTAAGCTATGATTGTTCCATAGAAGATTCAGGGACTACAATCATTGAAGTATGAGACCTTAATTAATGTGAAATAGAATGTGTCATGTTGCATGATATGGTGGGGATAGAACAAGTGAATTTACAATGGGAGATGATGTAACTTGATGGGCATTGTCATCAATGAGAAGACAAATATTCTCAATTGTTTCATCAATATTTGAAAGGTGAGAGTCCACAAATAGATGTGAAATGTTTAAGTGGGCCTCCCAATGAAGTGGATCTCATAGACACGAAGAATCATATATAGAGAATCATTGAGAGCCCTTGAAGAAGCAAATTTGAACTTCGATGAAGCAATACATGATGGAGGAATATCTTGCAAGAGGAAATCAAAGTCATTATGGTGTGATCTAGATCTCAAATGTGGTCTACTTTTCAAAAAAGTAAAGATGCTTGATAGGAATGTGTCCTAGTGGGGTGAATCTAGAAGACATATAATCCTATTGCAAAGAATCATGGAAAGTTCTAGAAGAAGCAACTTTTAATTCTGAAGTAGCAACGTGTATAAGAGATGTTCTCATTTGTAGATGGAGTATCAAGAGGAGGATCACTAGTCCATGGACCATGTCATTGTTGTTAAATACCTACACTTTTGTTCATAGTCACTTGGTGTAGGAATGAATTCAATGAGATAGGGTAGGAGATCCTACATAATGTAATTTTTCACTATCCCTTGTTTCGAGTACAAATGGTTCTCTGAATTTATGTTGACAATAGAATGTCAGAATTTAATACCATAATCCATGATGAAAACTGCCAAAAATGGAAATTTATCTTAGTTTGCAATTACAAAATGCTTTTGTATAGGCCTCTTGAAGATTAAATACATCAAATTGAGACTTTATAAATTGAGTGTATGTATTAGCAATCTCCCAAATTGTTCAATGGTCTCCAAACCTTGTCAATTTTTTATTTTATTTTAACTCAAATATGTATGGTATAGGCATATCATTAGTTGTGTGATTGTTTTCTTCCTTAAATGCTTCTATGACCAAAAGAGACAAGTTTTAGATGAAAATGGGGTCTTATGGGCCTTTTTGACACAATGGTAGGTTTTTTAGACCTGAAAATGCCCCAAAAACTAGTCGATTGCCTTAAGTTACAAACAAATCCTTGTTTGTGAGCATGCTTCTTGATCTCCAATTTTGGTGGAATGAAAGATAATATTGAATTTCTCAAGCCTTTTGGATGCTTCAAAACCACCAAAAAAAAGATACTTTGATCATTGAAATGTTGTAGTGACTTGGATAAAAAAACAAAACTAAGTCTAAACTTTAGAAGTTAGTTTTTTCTTGTCAAATTGTTTTCAATTTTCAAATCATCCAAGGATGCAAGAGGAGTATATTTTGTTATGACAAGATAAAAAAAAAACTTAGAATCTTTTTAAACCATTGAAACATGGGGACCCCTTCCCCCCCTCCAAAATCCCTATTTTTTCAGGATGCAATACTTAGGGGAAACATCCCCTTGCCGCACCACTTAGGGACATCCTAGGGACTCCAATGAGTATCTTGACCATCTTGGGGATGCCTATGAGTCTCCCATGGCCCCCAATTAGAAACTCCAATTCTAAACAAAAATGGTGAAATTATTGTGAAAATGTCATCCATATTAAAGGTTTGGCAATGCCCCCTAACCTTGATGGGGGCTCTGCCCCAAACCCCCCACAAGGGGCACTACCCATTGACCCCAAACCTCTACCCACCATTCTTATTGTTAATGCAATCATTTCCATTTTTTTTATGTTGACTAGTTCAAACACTTAGTATGCCAAAGTTTCATCTGCAATTCTTATACTTATTCTTAGTTTGTTCCCAAAGTTCCAAAACTCTACCTCCATTGTTAATGTTCAAATTTCAACGCAATCATTGACATATTTTTAATGTTTATTGTAAAATTTACATAGTGTGGCAAAGTTTTATTTACAGTTGTTATACTTATTCTATACACATCCTTTTATAATTAATTTTTTAAGTTGTATATATATTTGCATCCCACCCCGCCCCCTTCGTCATCCCTCTGTCATCCCTAACTTAAGCCCTTGGTATGTTAAGATAAGAAAGCACACAATAGTTTCATTTGATATGTTAATCAAGGAAAAACCTACAATATATAGCTTCCAAGATTCCAAATCCATGAGGATCATGAAGAGGTAGAAAACCAAAAAAAGAAATTGCTTATCCAAGTTTCCAAATTTGTGACAAGGAAAAAGTAGAATCTCAATCAAAGAAGGAGAATGTGTAACTCATTATCTTATTCTACCTAAGTAAAAATATTACCTAATTAAGCATTTTAATAGTGGAATATCACACTTAGGATAAAACATATCCAAGGTAAATAAAATATTACATTGATAGGCTTCTTTGGTTGCTCTAAAAGTGGTCCCTTATGAATTATGTTCTTGGATACTAAAGTTTCCAAATTCTGGGCACTCTTGATAGCTTTTCATAGAGATTGTGATTCAAAGGCTTTAACTAAACCTTTCAATGGTTTCTATTGATGTGTTTTTTATGCACTATGCAACACAAAATAAAATACTAAGTATTCTATCCTCTCTTGAACAAAATCCTCCCAAGTGCTAAACTACATGATCAAATGGGATGACTCCAAGATTCCAATAGTCAGGTCTTGACTTTATATTGTAGATAGACTCAATTATTGTGATGTGATATCTATTGGAATCACAAGGGGGACTTACATTTCTTGGGTCAAGACCTATCCATTCTCATGTTTCATGATTGATTTCACTCCATGATTTAGGTCATCCTTGAGCAACATCTTGACTTAGCCAAATTTAATTTTTTGTACCCTAATTCTTTAATTTTGACCCCTTACTAGGATTTCACTTAATACAACTTAATCATGTAGGTCTCATCTAACTCTGACTCCAACACTTAAGAAAATCAACCCTAGCAACCAAGTACTTTGGGAAATATCTTGCAACTTGACAACATGGGTAATGATGGAGGAATGGAAGGTGAGACCTATAGAGGTGAGAGAGAGAGAGAGGGTGAGAGGAAGAGATAATGACTTGGAGAGGGTAGAGAAAGAGAAGTATAGAGGGAGAGAAGAAGAGAGGGATGGAGAAAGAGACCTAGAGAGGGGAGAGAGAAGAGAGATAGTAAAGAGGGATAGAGAAGAGAGATAGAAGAGAGATACCAATGTCAATCTTTTTCTATAAAAATTTTTTTTCCAAAAAATCGGCCTATCGTCAGAATTCCGACTCCAAAGGATAAAATTCCAGTAGAGGAGTGTTGTTGGATGCATAGCATCCTCATCGGAACTCTCCCAGAGGCTATCATAATTATGATGGCCTCTAAGAGAGTTCCAACAAGGATGCTATGCATCTGACATCACTCCTCTATCAGAATTTTATCCTTTGGAGTCAGAATTCTGATGATAGGCTGAGATCGCGACGGTATTCTTTCGAGGTATGAGCATCCATGGCTATCATTGGAAAGGTTGGAGGTGATGTCAGAATTGCGATGACCACAAGGATAGTCAGAACTTCTGACACAAAGTTTTTGATGACTTTTCTTGTCGGTAGTGGGATGAAATTTTGTCAAAATTCTGACGATTTGCCATCAAAATTTTGACCTGAATGTACTACTGAGCAAAGTGTTTAACTACAAAGATTTTTGGCATAGTAATTCACCCCCCCTTCTTAGTATTCATCAATTGGTATTAGAGCCTACCTTTCTATAAGTTTAACAACTTGGAAAGAGATAAGGGGGAATACACATTGAGGGAACTTACTCATTGGCTCACACAGCCTGAGCAAGCCTATGATGATCGTATGGTCAAATACAAGGCATCTCAAGCAAAGAGGAGAGAACATGCTGAAAAGCTGATGGAGCTATCTAAAAATAGTTCCTCTGATGAAGTGGACATGGAAGCCCTAATTAAAGAAGTAGAAAAGTTGAATGAATCCAATTCCAATCTGAGAAAAGAATTGGAAGGACTAACTATACGAATGTGCCAAGAGCTTGAGAATCGGAGGAAAGTTGAAGATCTAGTCAAAGATAAAGATCATGAAATCTCCAAGCTGAAGCAAGAGATCAGTACCCTAACTACTCAACTCCATGTGAGAAAAGTGGAAAAGGAAGACATGCAAGGAGAATTGAACATTGCCATCTCTGAGAATGAAAACCTGATGGAAACAAATGCTGCTATTTCCAAAGAACTCTCTGAGTCAAAGGAAATACTTGCTAAGTTCAACAAGAGTACTGTCAAGCTAGAGAAAAAGCTTAAAGCTACCAAACCTATCAAGAATACTGATGGACTTGGTTATTCTAGTCATGAGGAAGGTGAGACCTCTAGTACAAATGCTGGAGCATCAAAGAAATAACTGGCATCAAAGGATAAAGGTAAGCAAAAGTTTAAACCTATTTTCTTTAACTGTCTTAAAGAAGGACATATTGCTAATGTGTGTAGGAGTAAGGCTTGCAATAGTTTTCCTTATTTCCTAAATGATAATCCTAGATCCTATAGATTCAATGGTAACTGTTATGCATGCAACAAGTTTGGGCATAGAGCATATGAATGCAGGTCTGTTATGAAAAATGCTGGAGGATATCCTCAGAGGACTCAAGGAGTTGGTCCTGAACCTTTTGTGAAACGAAATCACAATCGGTTTAATGCCTTCAATCATCAGTCAAGAAATGGTGGCTATCAAGTGGAAACTGGATGGAGAGAAAACTATATGGTCTGTCATGGTCATGGTCACACTGCTGCAACTTGTAGGAGGAAGAATGACAACATGAATAATGGACCTTGGAGAGCACCTAGAATGGTCTGCTATCACTGCAACAAACTGAGTCACATTGCTAGATTTTGTAGATCAAGAAAGAACATATTTGATGATATATCGATCACTCTAGAAGGAAAGATTGATATTGACACTCTTCAAGTGGATATGAACAAAACCTAGAAAAAGAAACCAATGGTGTTACAAGAAGAACCGGTTTCTACACCTAGTGTGGAAATATCTAAATCAACAAACTAAGCATCAGAAAATCTTAGGGGGAGCAAACAGCAAAATGTTTCAAACCCCTAGTTTACACTAGTAAAAAACCTTAACCGGTATATGATACCTGTCATTTGGTGGAAGACCAGAAATGGTAAAAGGCAAATTAGGGTTTATGCCCTAATGGTGGAGCATTAATTGTGTTAGGTGAGGAATATGTTTAAAAGGAATTTTCAAATCATTTCTCACTATCATTTTTTGAAGCGAAGAAGGTTTTCAAGTGCAGAGAAATGATAAAGTGATTTGTGTTGCGATTCAGAGAAAGTTGGAAACCTTAAAGGAGATTCAAAAGAAAATTGCAAACGGTCAAGAGAAGAACTCAAACCAGTGATTCTGCAACTAACAAAGTGGAAGGTGAAGTGAAATTTGTGAGGCCCTAAATTCTTGATTTTTGAAAGGTATTTCTCGAGCTTTTGTTTTGTCATGGCTTCCACATCACATGATAGTTCTAGTGCAACTGTCGATTCAATGGACTTCATTCAAAGAAAATTGAAATATAATGCTTTGTCACAAGTACCAACTGGGGTTATAGTAGAAGAAGGGATTTCAGATTATATAGACTACAAAATTGAAGACCTAGGGTCTCTTGTGATCCACTCACAGCTAGGTCTATTATGTGGGAAGGATAAGAAGATCAAACTAGAGTATAGTATTTTGGAGAAGAAGAAGCTCCACAATGTTGTTTATTTCCTAGAGGATTTCACAGATACATTAGGATCATTCTGAGCAGATTTCATGGTGACAAGATGTACCCGGAAAGAATGCATGATATTACACCACAAGCAATTCATGTCGTCACCAGTTTCTGCAATACAGGGGAACTGCCAGCCCTAAGGATGGTAAGAAAGATTGAAATGTCCAAGCTCACCAGTTTAGTGAGCAACTCATGAGGTATGACTATCAATTCAATCAAGGATGATTTGGTCAAGTATGCCTACATGGTGATAGGCTACCGGACATTCTCTACCAGTAGACTTAACTCTGTATCTATTGCAGCGGTAAATGCCACTTACCGGATGATCAAGGAGGATGCATCATTTGACCTATGCACCGGTATGCAAAGGCAACTCCTGTTGAATCTTAAATTGATCAAATAGGATAATGCATTAGGTTCAAGTTTGGACAACTATTGGTTGGGTTGTTCTTTTACTTCCAAGGCTACTTTCTAGGAGTAGGTGATGTCTAGTGGTCTGTTGACCAACCGGTAACCAAGCAAATCAAGGAAAGCCTTCAAGCAGTTGAAACTGGTTACCCTAAAGTTTTGAACAAGTACTTTGATGAGTTCAGATGCAAAATGAGTTAGAGGATGAGAATATCAAGTGACATAGTCAAGAAGTATGAAGATGATATCTGTTTCACCATTAAAGTGGATCAATGTATAATGGAGGCTGTTGAGCCTAGATAGGAGGAAGTGGAGCCTATGGGCTATGAGGTAATGAATGATATGCTAGAAGGATATGCCTCTACCCTTATTGCCTCACTACTTGATCCAAAGGCAAAGAGAACTGAAACCTACCTAGAAAGGATAACACCAATTGAGGAACCCTCAGCAAAGAAAGGAAAAGAACCTTTAGTGAAGAAGGCAAAAGTAGTGCCTTCAACATCAGCACCAGCTACTACAACCAGTCCTAAAGTGACCAAGCGGTCATCGACTAAAAAGAAATTGGAAGCAGCACTTGCTAAAGTCTTCAAGAGAAAGAGGAAGACAAGGAATGCCTCACTAGACTCAGAAGAAACTGTGTCTGAGGAAAAACCTAAGAAGACACGACAAGCAAAGAAAAAGACAAAGAATGAACCGGCATCATCGGCACCGGTAAATATTGACATCTCCTCCTACAAACCTTTGACACATTGCCAAAGAACTATCAAAAACATTAGGAGAAAACTGTTGAATGATTTGATTGATTGTTTTGATGACTTTAATGATGATGAAAAAGAAGCAGTTGAACAAGAAATAATTAAGTACTTATGTGTTAATGACCAGTCACCTTCAAAAATTAGATCTGAGACACCAAATTCTTTGTATAAGTCCTTAGACAATAAATGGCACATTACCATAGAGCAGGAACAAGAAATGAGAGAGAAAGTTTTTGCTGAACATTTTCCTGATGTATCAAATTCAGAACTATTTGATGTAATGAATAAATACAAAGGCCTATTCTTCATGAGAAGAAGAAGACTCTTGTTACTAGAAGGGAATGGTCAAGAAGTGCTCGAGAATACACACACCCTTGCTCTAGAAGCTCTGAAGATGCATTGAGTGGCTGAAGACAATAGGAAGGCTGAGCAAGAATTGGCAATAACTAAACCAGATGAAGTATTTGACAATGAAGGAAACCTGGTTACTGAACCCATAGACATTATTGATGTCAATACTCTACATGGAGAGGATGTTGCTCAGGGTACACCATCAAAAGCTACAAGATAGGAGAAGTAGGCGGAACAGGTAAATAAGCAAAAGGAAACTAAGGACAAAAAGGAGGAAGCAAAGAAGCTAGTGAAGAAGAAGAAAGCAGAAGAGGAAAAGAAGAAGGATGAAGAGGAGAAGAAGAAGAAGGGTGAAGAGTAGAAGAAGAAGAAATAAGAGGAGAAGAAGAAGAAGGATGAAGAGGAGAAGAAGATGAAGGATGAAGAGGAGAAGAAGAAAAAGGAAGAGGACAAGAAGAAGAAAGAAAAAGATGAGAAGAAACAAAAATAGGAAGAAAAGAGAAAAGATGAAAAGAAGAAAAGAAAAGATGAAGATGAAGAGAAAAAGAAACAAGAAGATGCAAGGAAGAAGAAAGAGGAAGAGGATGAGAAGAAGAGAAAGGAAGAGGAGAAGTGAAAGGAAGCAGAAAAGAAGAAGGAAGAGGAAGATAAGGCAAAGGAGAAGAGGAAGGAAGCAGAGGAGGATAAGGAAGAGGAAAAGAGAAAAGAAGCGGAGAAGAAGAAGGCAGAGGAGAACAAGGAAGCTGAAGCGGAAAAGAGCACGTAGATGGAGACTCCAAAGGCAACCAGTAGTCAAGCCAAATCAGTTGACCTCATCAGTCCTATTGACCTCCAATCTGCAAGCAAAATGGAGCTACTACAGAGCATTAAGGTTGCTCAAGAATCCCTTGAGGTGTTAAGGAGGAAGAAGGAGGAAGATGTGATCCAAGCTACAGTGGACACTCTTATCAGTTTGTTACCTAGCACAAACCTCCCCAACACTGACTCATCATTTGCCCAACTGAAGCTCTTATGCACTATAGTGGATGATCAGGTGCAGAGCTTAGAGGAGGTAGCAGAGGAAAATGCCAAGAAAGATCATCAAAAGGCTCTCAACATTACCCTAATGAAGAAGCTTAATGAGCTCCAGTCTGAACTGCAAAAAGCATAGAAGGATATAAGGAATGCTCTAGATGAGGGGAATCTTCTACTTAGCAAGATTTGCCAACCCCATCTATTCTGTGATGATGTGATTGCACAGAAGCAAAAGCTTCAATCAAATTTACAGTCGTACATGAGCACCTTCAAGCCACCATATGACTCCTTTACAACTTATGGGAAAACCGTTCACCGGTTTCATATCCAATCTACTAAAATAGAGCATGAGATCAACACTCGGTCACAAGATTTGTAGGAGTTACAACTGGTTCTACTCCCACATCTGTAAATACTTGAGAAGTGCTATCTTAATCTGGATGCCTTAACTGTGACAGAGGAGATGAGCACAGTAGAAGGCATGGAAGAACAGGTCTCCTAGATGTAGACAAAGAAAGAAGTAGCCACCTCCCTACTTGAGTCCTGGTCTTTATCTATGAAACAATTCTTGTAGGACTTTAAATCTATTTTTTACAAGTTTTATTCTTTACTGTCATAAACTCTTATTCTTTTAATGACACAGGTGTTCGTCTGTAATATTATGTTGTCATTGTTGGCAAAGGGGGAGAAGTATAAATTTTGAATGTTTTGATGTATACTTTAATGTTATTTCTATTAAGTAGTATACATTGCATTTTCTACAAAATGGATTGTGTATATGCTTAGGGGGAGTAATTTTGATTATGGCATATTTTTGTTGTAAAACACTTAGATGTCAAAATTTCTTAAGTGTTGCCATCAATGCCAAAGGGGAAGATTGTTGGCACTTTTGATGATTATGTTGTGATTGTCATTGATGGACATGCACTTGCATTAAGATCATTTTTTGTATGAATAAGTTAAAGCTCAACCAGTACATGTTCCAACCGGTATGATGCATTATAGTCATTAGACTATTGGTGTTTTGCAGAAAGTGTTTACCAATCTGAAGCGGTATGTTGACTCCAAGCGGTTCAGGGATCTCAAGTGATATGAAGGATCAAAGCAGTAGAACACATATTTCCTAGTCTTCATTTTGTCAAACCATCAACCAGCATTTTCCTTGAACCAGTATTTTTTATGAACCGGTAATACTTTATGATGAGTTACCAAATGACATTTTGTGATGAATTACCATCCACTGATTGTTTGATGGTGCCGACACTTTAATGGTTCTTTTTGTGTCGTGTTACCAAATATGTCTAGATGCATTGAACCTAGGAAATTATATTGTAATCCTATTGGACCGACATGAAATCAGATTCCTTTATAAGGACATCATGTCTAGGGTTTTAGGTTGTTGGTGAAGTTGATATTGTTGTGAGGGATTAAGGTGGTTGATATGTTAGAGAGAGTATGAATGTGTAGAAGACTGAAATAATGCTGGAATGTATTAGGAATGAGCTATCAAGGATCTAACCAAGCAATCTGTGCTATTTGCTAGATCACTCACTTGTTGATTACTCACATCTTCAACAAGTCTGTAGCCCTTAACCGAGTAGGCCCAAATGCCTTTTGTAAATCCTCTAACAAGGTGGTTCACATCTACGAATCTAAAATCCTCTAGCAAGGTATTCTTTAATCGGACTTATCTCCTAACAGAGATTGAGATTCCTAACAGGATCTGTTCTGGTAAAGAACATTGTAAGACCTTAACCGGTTTGACCTTAACCAGTCTGGTTCCTATTCTGCAAATAGTTACTTGTGAGTTCCATCTCACTGTGGTTTTTCCCATTTGGGTTTCCATGTCAAAATCTCTTGTGTTATGGTGTTTGTTCTTCTACGGGTGAATGCATTATTTTCTATTTGGTTTGTATGTGTGCTAACCGGCTTGTCTGTTAAACTGTTTTACTAGTTTACTGTTAGTCTAGCAAAGTGTTTAAGTGCAAATATTTTTGGCATACTAATTCACCCCCCCTCTTAGTATTCATCACCTTCACATGCACAAGGCTGATGTGGCAACACGATCTGTTCTATACCTGAAAAAAAAATTGACTATGCAATACTTGACTGATGTGAAGCATATACCTTTAGTTCACCTCTTGAAGGGGAAGCACCCCTAATTCACCTCTTATGTACATAAATGTAGCCTTTGGGAGAGGCTTGGTGAATATGTCTTCTAATTGCTCCTTACTAGAAACATGTTCCAGTGCAATCTCTTTGTTTAGAACCTTTCCCCTCATGAAATGATACTTAAGCTCAAAGTTCTTGGTTCTAGAATGTAAAACTGGATTCTTGGAGATGTTAATTGCACTAGTATTGTCACAAAATATACTTACAAGTTCAGATACAGGAACTTTGAAGCCATTTAATACATGCTTCATCCAAATTATCTAAGTGTAGTTCATGAAAGCTGCAACATACTCTACTTCCACTGTAGACTAAGAGATACAACTCTGCTTCTTACTCATCCATGAGACCAGTCTACAACTGAGAAAGAATGCACCACCGGTTGTTCTCTTTCGGTCATCCACATTACGCACTCAATCAGCATCTGTGAATACTTTCAAGTTGAAATCCTTGCTATATGGATACAACAATCCATAATCAATAGTTCCCTTCAGATACCTAAGAATCTGCTCGATTGCAACCAAGTGGGATTGTCTTGGACTTTTCTAGAACCTTGCAGTAATGCCAAATGCATATGCAATATCTGGTTTTCTATGCACTACATAATGCAACTTGCAGATCATTGATCAGTATTCCTTCTCATTAACAAATCCTGAGTCATCCTCTTTGGATAGTTTACAACTGGTCACCATCAGTGTACCAACCGGTTTGCTATCTTCCATGCCAAAGGTCTTCAACACCTCTTTGACATAGTTGGACTAAGTGATAAAGATTCCATTTTTCATCTGCTGAATCTACAGTCCAATGAAGAACTTAATCTCCCCTATGAGTGACATCTCAAACTCTTTCTTCATCTCATATGAAAACTCATGACTCATCTTGTCATATCCACCAAAGATAATGTCATCAAAAAATACCTCATAGATCAAGATCTGATCTCCTTCAAATTTCAAGTAGATATTGCTATCTTCACTTGTTCTCTTAAATCCTATCTTCACAAGATGGGAGTGCAGACATTCATACCATGCTCTAGGTGCCTGCTTTAGACCATATAAGGCTTTATGTAGCCAACACACCATGTCACTATCTTCAAACAGGGAAAACACATTTGGTTTCTCTATATACACCTACTCTTCAAGTACACCATTTAGGAATGCAGATTTTACATCCATATGATATACTTTGAATCCTTTAAAAGCTGCATATGCAAGAAGCACATGAACTCCTTCCAATCTGGCATTAGGAGCAAAGGTTTCTCCATAGTCTTCTCCTTCTTCTTGGGCATATCCCTTACACACCAGTTTGGCTTTGTTTCTAATCACTGTGCCATCCTCATTCAGCTTATTTCTTAAAACCCATTTGGTACCAATGGCATTTTTATGCTCTGGTCTGGGTACCAAAGACCATGTACCATTTCTCTCTATCTAGTCAAGTTCCTCTTCCATTGCCTTGATCTATTCTTCATCTTTATGTGCCTCTTTGATTGATTTAGGCTCAAATTCAGAGATCATACATGAGTTTTCTCTGACCTTTCTTCTTATAAGGATTACTGCATCCTTATCTCCTATGATCTGCTTAGGATCATGATTTAGCTTGACATGCCGAGGAATGGTCTTAATAGATTCCTCTTTCTTTTCTTCTTCATCCTCATCTCCATCAGTATCAACATCTACATCTACTGGTGTAGGAACACTATTACTGGTACTTGGTTGACTGGCAACCGGTTCCTAGAAGGTTACAACCGGTTCATTTACTGCTTGCTCATTGCCGATTTCCTTAGTTTTCTTAGAGGTTTCATCAACTCTCACATTGATGCTTTCTATAATTCTCTGATTCCTATTATTGAAACACTTGAGAGATTTTCACTTGGTGGAATACCCTAGGAATATTCCCTCATCACATTTCGCATCAAATTTGCTCTGGTGTTTTCTCCTCTTGATGTAACATTTGCTACCAAACACTCTAAAGTATCTAACCACAAGTGTCTTACCAGTCCAATACTCATAAGGAGTTTTATCCTTACCTTTCTTGATGAGTACCCGGATCATTATGTAGACTGTAGTGCTCACTGCTTTTCTCCAAAAGGTGTGAGCAACCTTTCCTTGAATCAACATTGTTCATGCTACTTCAACCATAGTCTGATTATTCCTCTCTGCTAGGCCATTCTGTTGTGGAGTTCGGGGGGCAGATAGTTGCCTCTTGATGCCATGTTCTTCATAGTACTTATTGAATTAACTAGAAGTGAATTCCCCTCCTTGATCAGTTCAAAGGCACTTGATCCTTTTACCACTTTCCTTCTCTACTAATGCTCTAAAAGATTTGAACTTTACAAAAGCTTTAGACTTATCTTTCAAGAATGTGACCCACATCATTCTTGAGTAGTCATCAGTGAGAATCATGAAGTACATATCACCCTACACACTCCTAGTTTTCATAGGACCACACAAATCAATATGCACAAGATCAAGTAAATTGCCAGCAGTGAAAGGATTACCTTTAAAGGTTGAGGAAGACATTTTCCCCAGTTGGCACTCTCTGGACAAGGTATTTTCCAGTTTGCTCAGCACTAGCAACCCTCTAACTACCTTGATCTTACTAGCCTTCATAATGTTATCAAAGTTTACATGGCAGAGTCTCCTATGCCATATCCAACTATCATCGAACTTGGCCATAAGACATGTACTGATATTTGCATTCAGCTGAAATAGGTTACCTTTGGTCTGCATGTCGATGGCCACCAATTGACCATTCTTTCCTTTGATTTTGCACACTCCATTCTTAAATTCCAAGCTGAGACCATGATCATTCAGCTGGGCAACACTTAGAAGGTTATGTCTGAGACCATCAACCTAATACACATTGTCAATACTACTCTTTCCATTCAGAGAGATGGACCCTCTGCCTTTGACCATACATGGTGCATCATTACCAAAGTGAACCACACCACCATCATACTCTTCCAAGGATAGAAACTTTCTCCGGTCACCATTCATATGGTGAGAACAACCACTGTTAATAATCTACTCATTGGAATTATCAAAGTGGGAGACAAGAGCCTTCTTGTTGGACACATCTTCCTTGACAACAACAAACACAATATCTTCATTTTCTTCATCTTCTGATTCCTCATCTATCACACCTTCATCAACTATCATAAAATAGTTTCTCCGGTTTCCTCCTTTGAATTTCTTGAACCTTTCTGGTTTGTCCTTGTTGTCACCATTAGGACAATTTACAACAATATGTCATATCCAGTTACAAGAAAATCATTTCAAAGGGAGCTTACCTCTATATTTATTGGTTCCTTTAGGAAGTTTCCTGGCAAGAAGAGCTTCAAACTCCATCAGAATCTCTTCATCATCCATTTCTCTGCTCTATTTTGGTTCACCACTGGTGCTTGTTTCTTTTCCTTTTCTGGATGGTACAACAAAAGCTTTAAAAGTTGATTCAGTCTTTTGAATATTGCCAACAAAACTATTTAGCTCATAGGTTGTCAACTTTGCAATGATGAAGTCTAGGGATACCTTAGTCTTGTCTATTGATCTCAACTCCTGAATAGCAGCAACCCTTATTGCATAGATTGATAATAAGGATCTCATAGCTTTTCTTACCATAGTGGAATCTTCCATTTTACCACCTGCACTCTTGATATCTCCAACAACAGTTTTGATTCTTATTCCATACCGTTGAATGGTCTCACCTTCAACCATCTACATGTCTTCAAACTTCCCTCTAAGGCTTTCTTCCTTAGCTTGTTTTACATGCTCATCACCACCATAGATATTTTCAAGAGTATCCTATACTTCTTTGGGATTTACTTTATCTTGGACATCAATAAACTCAATGTCAGATAAACTACTAATTAGGGCTTCCATGACTTGCCCATTCTCTTGCATCTCTCTCTTTTGGTAATCGATGAGAGTATAGGTAGGGGCAACATAAGCATTCTCAACATAGCTCTAGTGTTGAGCATCCATGCTTCTGATGTATATCTTCATTCCATCTTTCCATATATTGAAATTATCTTTGTTGAAGTTTGGACCTTCCCTCTTGATCATTAGACTGGGATCTTTTCCTCAAGTAGTTAAGCTTATAACACAGAGGACCTGGAGGACGCTCTGATATCAATTGATAACTCAATGATGAGCAGATATTACCATATAGGTACTGAGAGGGAGGGGTGAATTAGTATAGACAAAAACACATTCCTAAAAATGGTTTGTTAGCAGACACTATGCTTTGGCAGACAAACAGTAACATCGGTCTTAAACAGAGTACAACCAGCAAAACCCAGAATAACTAAGACAAGCATAAACCGGTTGACACTTATCTTTTCATACAATCTAATACTTCATTTCCATTTCACCCTAGCGCATGAATTGGTAATCTATCATCAAAAATATATAAATAGATAGATCAACATGATTTACCTTCAGACACAAATCACTTAAACCATCACATGAATAACACCACACATGGCACATAGATTTTTCACATGGAAACCCAACTAGGAAAAACTACAGTGGGGATGAATACCCACAAGCTATTTTTGAACTCTTTAGAAGTCCACTCTATTAGGAGCCTTGTTCGGTTAAAGACTAATACAATAGGCTCTATTAGGAACCGATCCTGTTAGGATCACCCGCTTAAGGGATGGCTAGAATACCCGGTTAAGGGTTAAACCCTGTTAAAGGTTACCTTGCTAGAGGATTTGAAGAACTCAATGGTTTTGAGTCACCCTGTCAAAGGATTTACAATAAGCCAGTTAAAGCTATCCTTTTAAGGGATTTCCCAACTGTTGAAGTGGTTAAAGATCATCAGGTATTACAATTGTAGACAGCTAAAAATGGTCAACGCTTGCGGAGTCATACTTTAACATTTGCGCATTGCCTTATTTTAGGTTTTTGCGTCACATTAACATTTCTCCTATGATTCACACTTGGTCTTTATCATTTGCGAGCATTGAGTCCTTCTTCTGCATTATTCATTTATCTCACTCTCGAATTTGGTCTTGTCGACAACAATCTTCAGTCATGATTTTGGTCAATCTTATTTTGTCACATCAATGTGCATGCTCATTTGTCATCATTTTGGACATCGTCAATCCTAATTAGGGTTTTGTCCTCTTTTCAATCTTGTCATCTTGCGATCGATTCATCATTGATCCTTGTCCTTCGATCAAATTGTCATCAATCTTATCATCACACGATCGATTTGTCAATGATCGTTGTCATTTCCAATCTTGTCATTTTGCGATCGATTTGTCATCGATCGTGGTCATTTTCAATCTTGTCATTTTGCAATCTATTTTGTCATTGATCCTTGTCCTCTTGTCAAATTTTGTCATTTTGTGATCGATTTGTCATTGATCATCGTCTTTCTCAATCATGTCAATTTGGATCAATTAGCCATTGTTCCTCATCAATTGGCACCAATCAATTTGATCAAATTATCAATCTTAATCATTTATCAGCATTGGTCTTTTATCAAGTCAAAATCATGATCGAATCGGCATCAAATCAATCTTACATCACGACCTAATTGTCATCCTTGCATTGCTAATTCATCTTCTAGGGTTTCATGATTTAATCATTTAACCCTGTTTGTCATTTCTCCCTCTAGGATTAATAAATTATTTATTTATCCTAAGTCTTCATGTCACAATTAAATGTTTATTTAATTGGCTAACTAATTATTCCTCTTTTTGTGAATTAATTAATAAATGACAAATTATTAATTAATTTACCTAATTTCTCCTAATTCCTAATTTCCTAATTTTCATCAATTTCTTAATTCCTAATTTTCCTCTATTTCTAATTCCTAATTTCCTAATTTCTAATTTTCAAATTCTCTCCTATTTTTCTCCTAATTTCTTGGGAATGACATTTCATTTTGTCATAATTTTTCATAATTGACAATCAATCAATTTTGACATAGAAATGTGTCATAATTTTGTCATAAATTATCAATCAAATAATCTTGCATAGCAAGTGCAAAAATTGTCATAATTTGTCATAATTGACATTCTTGATTTGCAATTTCCATTCGAATCTCTTCATGCTAATTTGATCTTTTCTCCAATTTGTCTATAAATTGGATGAATTTCTTCAATCCCAACTAATCACCTGGTCGAATCAATCACGCTTCGAGTATTCTTGCACTACTTGTCAATCTTGCTTTCACATTAGGTTTATGCACTTGAAGGTGAGATCCACAAACAAAGCTATTTGAAGGAGAAAGAATGACAATGGAGATTTTTGGAGGAGACATTCACGTTTGCATTGGTTTGTATTTACATTTGAATGTTTTATTTCCCTTTCTCTATTGAATGTTTTTAGGATTGATCATTGCATTTGAGCTTTTGTGATTGAGCTAGAATAATATTGATTTTCTTTCATGATTTCTGAATTCCTAGCTACATTAATTGGTGAACCCGACATGAACTAACCCTCTAATCATGTCTTGAGTGCCTTTTGAGTTGATTTGCAGGTCAAAAACCCAAGAAACAGGGTAATGCAGGGCTTTCTGGGGACTTCTGCGCCTGTGTGAGACAACTTGTGCCTGTGTCAAGCATTCTGCACCTATGTCAAGGATAATCTATGCCTATGTCAAGCATTCTGTGCCTGTGTCATGCATTCTGCGCCTATGTAAGTCTAGAAACAGAGGTAAAAAAATAAATAGTGTTTTTACTTGAAAATTGTTTTGTTTTGCATTGTGTTTTTGCTTTTTGCTTTTTGGTACTGATTCTCTATGCAGGACCTTGACATTATGCATGGAAAAGACAACAAATGAAACTAATAACACATTTTATGTAGGTTCGATAGTCAAAGACTAAACATATCAAACTTCTGACTTGGGTTTTTGTAGGTTGCCTTGGACTACAATTAAACTTTGTGTTTGCAATTAATATTTAGGCACCTAGTATGATTTCTAAATAGCTTGGAATGAATGTATGTTTGCATTGATTGTTTAGTTTGACATTGGAGTAGGAGTATGCTCTCATCCTTCTTAGGGTGATCAGAAATCTAGATCTTCGATACCATGCTCATGTTTTTGATTGTATGTCACCTTTAGAGGGCCTGCCTTCCCGACCATTTGCTTTTGCAAGCAAGTGAAAATTGTGAGAAGGGAATGACCCAAAGTGAGTACGACTAGAATACCTTGGCATTCTAACTCACTATAAATAAATACCTAATGAGCGAAAGCTTTGAAGGAAGGGTTACATGGGAATTGCAGTTACTTGGGAAGTGATGACCCTTGAACTCTTTCTCATATCAACATCTAAGTAGGACCTCATAGTCTAAATTGTGCTTGCGCAACTACATTTGTTTGGTATCTTGGTGGGCTTAATGTCTCAATCACGCTTGCGTGACACCAAGGAGTAACGCTTAACAGAAATCCTTACTAAACACCTTGTTTTTAGAGGCCAAAAACCCTTCTAGTTCCTTGAGAAGGACAAGTTTGGATACTTGGAAGAGATACTAAGTTTTCCATGGGGAGATTTCCATGGGGACTGATGCTTGGCTACCCTGAGAAGTGAGTGCTATGGAGGGGAGCCCGTGGGGTCAAGCATCTATGTATTCTCCTTGAATCTCATAACAAGTCTACCTCTCAAGTACCTACTGTCCTTGCCTATCATAAGAAATGTGTGAATGAGCATGATTGTCTTGAGTCTAAGTAAAAATATCTTGTCTTCTTTACTTGTCAAAAGTTGAGTTGTGTCTCATCTCAAAAACAAGACAAATTGATTCAAAACAAGGTTAAACACAAGAACATTTCATCCAACAAAGTTCAAAACACTTTCAAACATGGTTGTCAAACATTTTTCAAAATCTTGTCTCAACATTCATGTCACTTAGATTTAGGGTCATCCTAGATTTACATTTTGCAAGTTCATTGTCAAGTACCAAGGTTAGGTTTCACCTAGGTCATACTCCGTTGCATATATATAAGGGTCACTCATTTGCATGTGTCCTCTTGCATTAGAGTAATACCATTTCATAATTCAACCTTAGGTTGACATTGTCATACATTTGTATTTGCATACCCTAGGTCTCTTCATTAAGTTTAGGTCATTATCATATCATATTAGGATCATTTGAATAGTAATTGTCCCCTTGCATATAGTTTCAAAACTAGGCTTTGTCATACTTGAGTAATTGCAAATCTTTGATAAACCCTAAGTCATTGTTAGGAAGTCTAGACCTTATCAAACTTTTGTCTTTTTGTCATCAATGTCATTTGGTCAAACCTAGCTTAGTATCCAAGCATATAGGTGAGACATTGTCAATTTGTCCTATTGTCACTTGGTCCTTTTGTCCTTTGAGGTCTAGACATCATTCCAATTTCCTAAGGGTCTCATTTTTAGAATTGCATTCCAAAAAGTTTGTCAAAATCTTGAAAAACAACCAAAAACATAGGTTGCATTCTTGCCATAGATTGCATTTTCATGTATTTAGGTTGCATTTAGTTGCATATCATACATTATCCTTGAAAAATTCTAAAAAATATTGCATTTGCATAATGACATGTCTATTGAAACAAGGTTCCAAGCACCAATGATGCAACAAAGTTTGACGTATCAACTGACAATGCAATCGAATTTTAATCCAAGGCAATCACAATTATATCCAACCCAAGAACAAGGCAATATCGATCAAACTTTTTATGATGAAACAAGTCTCCAAATACAAAAACTAGAGGAGAAACTAGCTCAAGAAGAGGAGATATTGGAACAAAGAGTGAAAAACATTCAGAAGAATAGATCACAAATGTCCAAAATGTTTCAAAAATTTCCAGGTTGAAATCCAAAGATTGAGCCAATTGATGTAAGATCTCTTCTTGAACGATCAGACATACCAACTCTCCTCTCACAAATAGAGATGATGAAACAATTTCAAGAAAAGAGACAACAACAATTTCAACATTATGTGCCTCCACAACAAGAACAAGAAGGTGTTTACTATCAATCAGATTTTCAACCAATACAACCAATGGTCCAATTTCAACAATATGTCCAACCAACTATACAATGTCCACAAATGGTTTAGCCAATGGTGGAATATCAATGTCAACAACCACAACCAAACATTCAAAAACAAAGGTTGCAACACACACCAACCCAGGTTTCAAACATGTCAGAACAATTGAACCAAGTCCAATATCAAAACATGACATCAAACCAAGACCAAATTCTTGCCAAACAAGTTCAAATTCTAGGTACAACTAGGTCAAAACCTCGAAAGAAAGGTGGCTTTATTACAAGGCTCTTAAGGAACCTACCAAGTGAGTTCTTTGAGGAAGATCAAGATAATACACTTATTTCTAGCAATGCCTCATCTCCCCACAAACAAATTGACTCTCCAGTGGCATCTATCCCTACACATTTAGAAGTTTCACAAGAACCTTCCATATTGTCCTCATCAAACAATACACCCAAGGATGCAATTATCCAAGAGCTATCCATAATTGATTGCCAAGATAATCCAATTCATGATGCACATCCTTGTCATGCTTCAGAAATACAAGACCCAATGTCACCATGCACTTTATTGCCATTACCTTTTTTAGAGTACCCCATTCGAAGTCCCTCTTCCTCATTTTCAAGCATTGATTCCTTGCCAGAATCCATCACAAATGTTCAAAGTGCATTTCCTTCATGCCAAAACATTGATTCCTTGTCAGAATCCTCCATGCATATCCAAAGTCCAACCCCATGTCAAGAGGATAATTTAGAGCACGAAGAAATGAGTCCTAAAGAAAATCAAGATCAAGATCCTGAAATCTTATCATCCCATCCAATTGTTGACCAGGATCTCATCTTCCCAAACACTCATGATGTTTCCCCTATTCTTGTCCATCCTATCCAAAATCCTATTGACACTCCATTCCCTGAGCAGGATCAAGATATTCCAGTCTATCCAATCCCAAATGATCCCCTTCCATTTCATGAAAAAAATGTCCTTTCAAATCCCATTGACATTCCACTTCCTAAGAAAGATCAAGATATCCCTTCCATCCTTTCCGATGATCCCATTAAAAGTCAAGAGTAAAGCACCTTTAAAGAGGATTCCAATGATCTTCCTCCTTGTCAAGATCAAATTATTCCTTCAGATCCTCCACAAGATTCACTTGTTCCTCCATCTCCACATCCTAATCTAGCATATCCACTCCAAGATCACATTTCTTTTGATGATCCCATTATTTCTCCCATTCCATCTCTTGAAGAGCTTGTCATTGAACCATGTCCACTACACAATCCTACTCCCCCTAGTGATCCTGATACCCCTCATGATTCTAACGTGTCGGTGCAAGATGTTCATGAACCCTCGACATGCATAATGGGTTCTTCCACTTTGGTCCAATCCGATCCACTTCAAGATCTCATTATTTCTCTCATATCATATCCACCTCATAATGGACTCATGTCTTCTTCCCAAAGAAAAGAGTATCCTACAAGTCAAGATATTCATAAAGGCAAAGGACTAGATCTCCATAAGCAAGAATCCCTTCATGTGAAAGAAAATGTTAAGGGTCATGTCTACACAACTCACTCTCAAGATGTTGGTATCCCTCCACCACAATCAAAACATACACCTTCCCCATTATCCCTTCCATCCATCTTAGGTCCTTATATCCCTTCGTCCTCTATGCAAGGTCAAAAAAGGCACACATCTTTGAGAACCTTCCAGTCATCCAAAAGAACTCCACTTCATTCATATCCATCCATGCATTCCTTTCCCCCTCCAAGCAATTTGGATGCCAAGTATAAACACCATAGGTCTAGCAATCCGCATGTATTAAAGGATCAACATGTCCAATATAATTGATATGTCAAAACAAAGAACAATATGATCTATAAAGAAAAGGAAAAATCCAAAAGGCCACAAAGACCCACTGAGCAAAATAAAGAAAAGTCATAATATATATGGGTTCCTAAATCCCTTGTGCAAGCAATGCACTCCAAGGAACCACAAAAGCATGAAAAATCAAAAACCATGTGGATCCCTAAGCAGCTCCTTGAAGCACAAAAGCTTAAAGAAATATCCAACTTGGCATCCAAAATTGCTATTCCTCCATCCAAACCTCTCAAATTTGTTCCTCCATCACCTTCTTCATCCATTTTGGGCCCTTATGTCCCAAAATCCCAAGCTATTCCTCCATCCAAATCTCACAATCTAAGATCCATTTTTCCTCCATCAGTCCATCACCCCTCAAGGTGTGTGCCAATGTTGATCTTACCTTCATTTCCATCCACTGAAGCCCAGTTCTTCCAATACCCTATCCATTATCCAATGCATATTTTCCATCCTTCGATCCCTTTGATCCAATCCTTTGCATAAATCCTTGCCTTAGTTTCATCTCTTTTTCCATGTCCTTATCCTACCAATGTCTTTGAGCATACTTTTAAAGGTCATGGTCCATTTTTTTCAAGGCTACTATCCAAACAAAAAGATGCTTGATTCCTTCTTCCATCCCCTATCATGTGTCCATCTTCTATTGAAAAAGTCAAAATACAAAAAAAGTGAAAAAAAAAAAAAGACAAAAAAAAAAAAGTAAAGCAAAAAAATAATTCGTCCACTAGTGAAAACCTGGCAAACAGGCGCCTTGGGAAAGTACCATGATAAAAACCTAGTAAATAGGTGTCATGCATAATCTATGAACTTCTTCCACACTGTACTTGGGGGTAGGTTTTATCCTATCATATCCTTTTGTCCTTCATTGTTCCATTATCATATCATACCATGTCATACTCCTCCATTATCCTATTGTCCCTCATGTCCATTTTCCCTTTCCACCTTTGATCTTGACAAGGCTAAGGATTTTCATGAGCATCATGCATCTTGTTTGCAGCTTTTAGTCCATCATAGCTTTTGGTATTTATCCATTTTCTTATTACAACCTTTCATCCATATTCCCTATCTTATTGCAACTTTCTGCCACTATCTAGTATCCTATCCCAACCTTTAGTCCATGTCCCTTATCCATTCTTGGTCTTGCTTATCCTATCCATATCTTATCACTATCCATACACTCTTTTTCATTCCTTGATCTTGGTCTGTAATAAGGACGCAAAATTTAAACATGGTTTCAAACACCTCTTGACATGTCCCTCATGCCATTTCACTGCTTTACATTGTCATATCTAGTCTCTTGTCCCATCACGCAATAGCCCTTGAAAATTGCATTCATATTGTCTCCATGATAAAAGGCCTTTGTCTTCCCTCTATCCACCATCATTTCAGAAAGCCTATTTATTCACCTGCCATATTCCTTGCCTTGCTAGACACTGGGGGCAAAATCATAAAAATTGAAAAATGTCCTAAAATAATTCAAAAAAAATTGAAAAATGTCCTGAAATAATTCAAAAAAATTGAATAATGTCTTGAAATAATCATAAAAATTGAAAAATGTCCTGAAATAATTCAAAAAAATTGAAAAATGTCCTGAAATAATTCAAAAAAAAAATCAAATAATGTCCTGAAAAAATCATAAAAAATCAAATAATGTCTTGAAAAAATTCCTAAACATCAAATAAAGTCTTGAAAAAAAACAAAAAATAAAAATAAAAATTATGAAACTCACAAAACAAAAATATCCCCTTTGTGCTTCGACAAATCGCTAAGCATACCTCCAACAACACGCAATCACACACTATGCTTTGATGAAATCATGCGTTAACAAATGAACTTTTTCAATCAAACCAGACATTCAAACTGATCCCAATTGTCATATCAATCGAACATCAACCTCAAAATCATTTGTCCTTGTCACTACTATCATGGGTCTTATATAGGGTGTGGTATACTCGAAACCAGATTGTGTCCTATCTTAGATGGGGTACCGCATGTCCTGAAACCAGACAGCATGATCATCTTATCAACACTTTCAACTTTTGACAATGAAGATCAAGATGTTTGTTTGACTTGTTGAAATTAGTGAGTCTTATCATTTTATTGATTTATCTTCGATCATGTTCCTATGTTGCTCGATGATGTCACTGAGTGATTTAGAGTGACCGGGATGGTTCATGGTCCCTTTCTTTTTGTTGTGATTGTTTTTTGTCTGCGATGTGTCTGTTGCAAAAAGGGTTGCAATTCAGCTCTGGCCTTCAATGCCATAATGCTACGCATCCATTTTGCTATATTAAAATAAAGGTTCTCCCCTACAAAGTGCATTACTGAAAGCAATTTTTTCTTCATCTCTAACTGTCCTCTGTCTCATTTCTTCTTACTAACATTTCTTCCGTCAGTTCGGATAGCCAGTTCGGTCTAGTGCTTCGATCTCCAAACACATATGCTGCATCCTACATTCATTGGTTAGTACATTTGCATTAAATCAAACATCACATCAAGCATCATATCAAGCATTTTATCCATTTCATATTATAAATACATCAAAAATACATAAAAATATATCCATACATGTTCATAAACAGTGCATAAGCCATCCATACATGGAAAATGACCATACGTCATAACACATTGCATCCCATCATATCGATGTATATCATATCACATATCACAATAATATCGGAGTACAAAATTGGACTGTCTATCCTACGTATGGCCCGCGGGCTGATCACATAAATGTCAAACTACATAGTGTCAACTGTCTATCATAAGGAGCACGTGCCTCTATCACTGGGTGCTCCCTCTATCCTCCTCATCCCTACCATGTCAATATTGATTGAGCTAGACTAATATTTATTCATCATCAATCCTTGTCCTTTGATCAAATTATCATCAATCTTATCATCATGTGATCGATTTGTCATTGATCATTGTCATTTCCAATCTTGTCATTTTGCGATCAATTTGTCATCGATCGTGGTCATTTTCAATCTTGTCATTTTGCAATCTATTTTGTCATCGATCCTTGTCCTCTTGTCAAATTTTTTCATTTTGTGATCGATTTGTCATCAATCATCATCTTTCTCAATCATGTCAATTTGGATCAATTAGTCATTGTTCCTCGTCAATTGGCACCTATCAATTTGATCAAATTATCAATCTTAATCATTTATCAACATTGGTCTTTTATCAAGTCAAAATCATGATCAAATCGACATCAAATAAATCTTACATCACGACCTAATTGTCATCCTTGCATTGCTAATTCATCTTCTAGGGTTTCATGATTTAATCATTTAACCTTGTTTGTCATTTCTCCCTCTAGGATTAATAAATTATTTATTTATCCTAAGTCTTTGTGTCACAATTAAATGTTTATTTAATTGGCTAACTAATTATTCCTCTATTTGTGAATTAATTAATAAATGACAAATTATTAATTAATTTACCTAATTTCTCCTAATTCCTAATTTCCTACCCCTGGTCCTGGCTGTGGTGGTCTCATAGGTCCACTCACCCCCATGCTGCTCAATGACCTCTGAGACCGTGCCCTACTCTTTGTCCTCGATCATGCCCGATATGAAGCTGCTCTCTACTCTGGTGGAACTGCACTCTCATATAGTTTCCTCCAATGGTGTATCTCCTCTCCAGTCTCTACCAACATCTGTGCCATCTCCTGTGCACTGGCATCCCTAATCGACCCAATATACTCGGTGACTTTCTGTTCTTCTTGCTGTGCCTGAGCTATTGCTATATCTCGAGCCGATGTGAGTCTGGCTATCTCTGCTCTGAAATGATCCTGCTTTGTCCTCAAGATGGCATTTTGTCTTTCTAATGTTGCAATGTGATCCTGCTGACTCGCTATGGTAGCCCTGCACATCTCCATCTCCTCTATCCTAGTTGTCTCCGGCTCTATGGGTATATCCTGCAATGCCTCCTAATCACCTATATCTGGCTCATAATCATCATTGCTCTCCTCATCTTCATCCTTGTCATCCCCCTCATCCTCATCACCACCCTCATCATCCTCATCCTCATCCTCTCCCTCCTCTCCAGTGAGTGGGAAGTCCTCCTGTCGCCTAGGTACTAGAATATCAGGATTTGTCAATGGCACTGGCTGTCATCGTACAAACCATCTCTCATACTCCTCTATCCCATATAGACTTTATAGACTTTGCAGATAATTTGTCTGTTAATCCCATTATTTGCTAAACAAAAAGTGCACAAAAAAGGGCTTCTCTTTCTCTACAATCATTATCAATCTCGTTATTCAGGTTTGTTGGAGGAGGATTGCTAGATCCTAGATTAAAGGGTGTGACACCATTTAGTGTGATCTCCAAAATCTCCTTGCCAAGGCATCCTAGATGAGTCTCCATCTAAATCTTCCATATTGTATAATTTGTTGCTTCAAGCCTCGATATATCCCTTCAAAAGATAGCTCCAGAAGAACTGGATGAACTTCAACTGTTAGTCATCATAGGATCCTTGTCAAGTGATTAAGTTTTTTGTAGAGAGGACCAAAGCTCTGATACCAATTGATAAACAATTCAAATAACTAGAAGCACAAGCAATTTAAACTCTAATACCAGAATAGCAGTTAATCCAATTAAGCATAAACAATAAACATGCAATAAATACCATCCACATAACACAAATATTTGTACATGGAAAACCCAGTAAACAAAAAAACCACGGTGCAACAAAATCATTCTCTAGATAGTATATAGCATATTCTCCAACTCCTAATAGATGTAGCTTAATCCTTTTCTACCATGTAGAGAAACTTGACTTATTCAGCTTAGGTGCATCCCTCTTCTACATCTTTGGATCTTTAACTCAAGTGCCTTTAAACTTTCCTTTCAGAGTCCAAAGCTCTGATACCAATTGATAGTTCTGATACTTAATATAAGTACAAATCTGATAGCCAACAAGATGAGAGGGGGGAGTGAATCATACAAACTTAATCATCAATGAAAACATCAGATTCAACCTCGGTAACATATATCAATCATAGAATAAAAACTGTCAAACATGTAAACTCAAAAGCATATGAACAATATAAACCTCATAACACCAAATTTAACGTGGAAACCCAAATAGGGAAAAATCACTGTGGGATTTTGGACCCACTAAGAAATATACTCTTCTAGAGTATGCTCAGTTAAAAGCCAAACCTGTTAAAGATTACAAAACACATTGCTAGATGTGACCCGGTTAAGGGATTTCCCTCAGATCTGTTAGGATCTTCACTTTGTTAGAAGTTACCTTGTCAAAGGATTTCAAACACTCATTTAGAATGTCACCTTGTTAGAGGATTTATTTATAAGACTATTAAGTCCACTCAGTTAAAATATTTCCTTTTACTTTCACAAGCTAACAGTAATACAATCTATCTGCAACTTTACATCTAAAATGCTAAAGTGGATTCTTATTTGTTTCAACACAATCTAGACATAGAACTATTCTTGTCTATCTGCTGGGTATCTATACTCTATTATTCCAATAGGTCTTCAAGCTTCTGTGCTCAGTGATCACTATGTAGCATCCTTGTGCATACACTGTTTATCAATAGTTCCTTATTTATAAATAATCATCTAACCACTTAATCTCCTTGATCACATTTCCCATGATCAATCATAGCCATCAGATCTTCAATCTTGTCCAGGTTCATTGTATCTTACGATGTAAAAAATGTTTTACCCTACCTCAGAACTTGCACAATCATCTTGGAACTTGTGTTAGGGTAATGTGGTTCAATCTGAGTTGTAGATCTTCTTGCCGACTTTCCATTGCCTTAGATTTGTTAATAGACTTCTTCCACGACTTGCCAATCATTGATTCACTCCAGCTCATCAGCTTCTTTCATTAAATATCACATGTAAACATTTAATGCATTCTATTATAGCTCAGTTACAACTCAGTGAATACTAAACTTTACTCAGTAGACATTCTATCTTTATTAACCAACTGCAATAACCTTAGGGTTTACCAACTAGATTCCTTAGGGTTTACCAACTAGGTTCTTTGCTTGATAACATAGTGTAGTATTAACCTTTACATTTTACAACATATGTATGATGTTAAAACAATCTAAAACATTGAGATCTCATCATTGTCTGACTCGGTAGAGTTGCCCATTGAATAAATTATCCCTTTATTCATCATATTCTTTCTTGTGTCTTTACTGACTTCTTTATAATCTTCATATCATATTTCTGAAGATATGGCAACATCATACTGAATTAGAAAAACAATTTCTTGACATCAATAACAAAATAATAATATCAAGACAGTAAAACATCTTTAATTAGTTATGTCCATAATCATCAACAACCTTCTCAATATCCTTGTTATATTGCCAACATGACATTCCTAGGGACACCAATTACAACTGTCATCCAGACATCATATCCTAGGGAAGACAGGAAGACTTCCATTCTACAGCTCCAAATAGAAAAGTTTGCACCATCAAACATTAGAGTAGGGATTGACTCAAAATAAACCATTGTGTCCTTAGGCCAAACTCTACCCAAGCTAGAGAAATCTCATCTAGCTAGGAACCTATGCTCTAATACCAATTGTTAGACACAATGCATCACTGAGAGGGGGAGGGGGTGAATCAGTGGTTATCAAATCTTTTCCCTTTAGCTGTCCTTTGAGAGAATACCAGTTTAAGAATCAAAAACAATGCAAAATTACTAGTTAGTGAGGAGCCTAACTCAAATACACACACACAAAGAGACATCACATAACATTAGGATGTACGAGGAAAACCCAAGATGGGAAAAACCCTGGTGAGCAATGTTGCTAGAGTCTACTGCTCCAATCCAGCCTCACAATGAAAACATAGTTACAAAGTTTAGGGCACCAACCCAAGGAGCACAAACTCCTACCTGATTTATGGGCAACAACCTAAAGGAGCACCAACCCCTGTCTTTAGGGCACCAACCCAAGGAGCTACAACCCCTGCATTGAGCTACAACTTAGTGTTCACATAATAGACATCAAATACATAAGTAGTTATCTTGTTACAAGTGAATCTTGCAACCATTACATATATCTTACTCTGTCAGTGAGATACTCTTTCTGCTACACCAACTCACTTCTCTGTTTCTCTTCACCTACTGCTTCTTTGCCGGTAAGCCCTACTGGTTTATCTCTCTTCTATTCTTCTCTCACTGAATCTCCTCACTACTTCATACTTTACCAATGTTTAAATCTTCTAGTCTACTATCTGCCTTGTCTTTATCTCTCTTCCCTCTTATTCTGGTAGTATAACCACTACTAGTTCATCTCTACTACCAGTTGAACACTTCAACCTGGTTTACCCTCACTATCACACTCTTCTCAGATGCTCATTAAGAACTTGGCTGATTTACTCTTACCTTTAGAAGTAACACACTTCAGAGTAGCACAATATTCTTCTATTCAGCAACACCAAAACAATCTCTTTGGCCTTCATACTTATAGCCAAGTTTTCCCGCCAAAGCCCAATTCAAAATCTAGGCAGTTAGGATTTCCTCACCATCCTTGAGGAAAACCAAGTCGAATCAAATCTTTCTTGATCTGATCCTTCTAACATCCATCTACACAAATCCACCATCAACATGCCTTCTAGAACATGCCTTCCTTCTTTAGCAACTTGCAAAAAATCTGTCAGCATACATCTTGGTCAATCTCCATTAATGTCATGATGGGTTGCTTCAACTACTCCTATTTTCTCGATAAGTCTTTCCTTGATCCTCTCTTGTCCATTTAATCTTGAGCCATGCACTTCTACCACTTCAGTTCAAGCTTCATAGTCTCCATTAAAGTCTACCAACTCTATACCTACCCCGTCGATGTACATTCTGTTAGTCGCAAATTCTAATTCCCTCTTATCCCCTGTAAGAAAATGAAACAACTCTATCTGCAAATGAAGAGATCAAGGAAAAGAATCTTAGAGTAACATATGAAAAGGTTTTGAGAACCTTCTACACTTTGAACTTATCCAAAGTTCAGGCAGTTATACCTTTTGTGAATGATTTCACACTTTTAAACGAGATCCACAGTAAACCAGTGTCCAAAAACTAGTGGATTTTATTGCCTCAACATAAACTGAAATAATAAAGGAAAACTTATGCTCATTTTTAGTATTGATCCTCAAGAGATGTAAAAAGAAAAATACAACTGATACTAATGCCTTATCTAGGCTATAGAGTCATCTAAATTAAGCAAGGTTTTCACAATTAAACATCCCCATACATCTCATCACTTCAGCTTCTATTAACCCCATACATGCTTGACATATGTAAGAGTTCTTTCTTGTTAAACTAAATAGTGTTTATCAGATTCAAAGCTTCAAACAAACTAAACTAAAGACAGATATTTCATGCGTATTTAATTCCTCTCCTGAAGAGAAAAGGTAAGAAACATATCCATAGAGATTGCATTACAATCCATTTTTAGTTGAGTAACCCTAGATTACTCAAATGAAACTAGTAAATTACTAAAATCACACCAGATGACAACATAGTTTTAGGCTTGAAAGTTTCTGATCTGTATATTGATATTCATTTTGAAAAAATCTTACATAACTCAAAGTATTCTCTGTAATAACTAGAAAAACCCAGATATATTTCTGTAGAGTTTCTTTACAAAATTCTTGTGATCCTTTTTGCACTAGTCTTGATATCCATTTATAATATTATGGATGCTTACAAGCTTTGGACATTCCTCAGAAAAGTTGTTACAAACCACGATACTCTCCAATAAATAGTTACAAGTCCTGCTCAATATCAATGGCATCTTTTGCTTGTTGTTCTGTTGCAACCTCTTCTACTTGCTTTGGAGCATCTTCCTTTTGTCCGACATATTTTCCCTTCCACTCCTAGAACACGTCATCACTTGGCCAAACAAAGTTAAATATCTTATGTTTTATTCCTTCTAGCCTCTTCCAAGTGACCCTTAATTACCCAATTTCTGTTTCTATGAAACCATAATTTGGTTTTACTTTTTCAATTTCTTCAATTGTTTGGACAAATAGGGATGTGTCATTGGTGTTAATAATTTGATTAACCCTTAAGGACAATTTGTGGTCTAGCTCTTCTAGCCAAGTCTTCTCCTTTTTCAACTGAATTGGACCAACAAATCCCCCTGGAAACAATTTAAATTTGTTATTTGAATATTATTTTCTATATAATTGGGCTTTTCTTTTTACACCTGCCCTTTCCTCTGAGAGTATATTCATCTCTTTTATGAACTCACTAGTGGACCTTAGATTGTCATTATCTTCTACATCTGCATGGGATGAACACATGAGCTCCAACTCCTTACCTCTAGGCATCCACTTATTAAGGATTGGTTCCAAAGTGGCTTCATCCTCTTTGAACTTGATCAAAACATCCAAAATCCTCTTCATATTAATGTATACAATGGAGGCCTTGATTGAATCAGCAAACTTCAAGATTGTAGCTTTCACCTTTTCTTCATACTTATTTGCAGACAAGGCTTGAGCTTGTTTCAACTTTTCCAACTCATGTTGGACAATTTCAGCTGACTGGAAAGAAGGCATAGGAGAAGGGGGATATTCTATAATGGGGCTAGAAGGTGGAGGTCTTGCTAGAGAGGAAGCTATCATGAGTGTAGAGGATTCACTCAGATGGTGCTGACCTGTCAACTGACTCTGAAGTCTAGTGATAGTGTTGTCCCTATTGGCTATTCCCTCTTTGGCCTCATTGTAGGCCTTTAAGATAGTCTCCAATTTCAATTGGAGATTAGCTATTTCTTTTGCCTCTTTCTCTACTACTGCCACACTGAACTTTGCAGTTTCCAAAACTATGCTTGCAGCTTCCACTACCCCTTGTATCTTGGACTCTCTTAACAATCATGCCTCCTAAGAGACTAGAATCTGATGCACTTTTCCTCCTTTTGTTCTCATCCTTCTTCAGTGACCACATGACTAGAGCAACATTATCCTTGCTGAAGGTCACTCCTTCCATTGGCTTTGTTTCCTTCCTCACTACTTCAAGAACTAGAGCATCATCTATATCCCATTCAGGGAGAATTAAAACACTAGCTTTAGACACCATCTCTCTTCCTTTCTCAGGGGTAATAGTCTTAAACTCTTCCATCATTTCTTTCTTTATTTCCTCTTCCACCTAAGTTGCATCTTTGAGAGGTTGTTCACTCTTCCTCTGCTCACATTTGACCATGAATTGTTCCATGTTTTGCTTCCACACAAACTACATGAAATTCCCTATTGTAACAAAATTACTATCAACTAGGAATTCCTCACTAGCTTGTTTAACAGTAAGGTCTAATTCTTTGCCCTTTAGCTCACCATCAGTCACGTTCATTTCAACACTAGGTGGCTCTTGTGGCATCCCCTCTTGGGTCTCCTCATATGTATAGGCAATCTCATAGAGACTCCTTAACTGTAATAATTGTTTAGCCACCGCTTGCTCATCTCCTATGTGGATAGGGGACTGAGATAGAGAATACTAAGGCTCGTCAGTTTCAACTTCCTTTCCCACTTTTTGCCTTTTAGGGGAATCTTGGATGTCAATGACATCCTCAATTTCTCTCTTCTCTCTTGAAGTGGAAGGCTCACCTATCACTGGCATCATCATAGTGTACTTTGATTCCTTATGCATTGCATAGTCACTAGGTGGGATAGCCTTAGCAAAGGAAGGTTTAGCTAGGACCAATTTAACCCTGTCAGGATCATTTTGCATTATAACCTCTCTTTTTTCTTTTAAGGTCTGCATGAGGTCTTCAAAATAAAGAATCAAGAATTTTACTTTCTCCTCAAAGGGGTTAAAGCTAGAAAGAGGGTCATAGCTACTATCAAATTGATGAATAAAATCAAGTGCCCTTTTATATGCCACCCACTTCTCCTTCCATAATTCCTGCTCATCTAAGCTGAATTCATTCCTAATCAAATCTTTAGGGAACTAAAATTGGTGAGGACTACCTTTACATACTACCCTCTTTCTGAACATGCCATTGAAAAAGTCCTCTGAGTCTACACATCTTGAAACTACAGTTGACAACCTATATGGCTTAAACAATTCTTCCAAATATTTCTAGCCACCTTCAATGATTACAAAATAGTGGGCCATGGTGATAGTTGGGAAAATAGTCCCTTTACCCCTATTGGTCAACTTTGCCTCTTGTACTCCTCCAATTTGTCTCAATACTTCTGCAATTCCAATCTTCAATGGGACTTGATAGGGTAGTAGATAGGGAGTACCTCTAAAACTGTACACTCTGAAAATAGTAGAAACAGGGTACAAATACATGTCTCCCCAATTGTGAACAATCTTAATACCCTCTGCAAACTCTTTAGGTCTAAGGAATTCCAAAAGAGCCTTAGGAATCCTAGGGTTCTTTGTGCATAAAAGAATTCTAATCTTAGATGAAAAGCATCTATCAAACTTCAGAAAACTAGCATCTTCTCTATCCCAGGATAAAACAGTGCTCCAAAGTTGGATAGGAATCTCTTCCTTATCCTTTACCTTGACCAAGTCCATCTCCTTTGCAAAATAGTTAGCACCTTTGAACAAAAACATGTGCATTAACAGGGAGTACCATCCAAACGGCCTATCCACCTTACCATTTTTGATCCCTACTAGCCTTGCATGAATTGCATTAGTAAGGTATGGCACATAATCAAATGTTATCACCTGAGAGGGGTTCAAAATTTGTGCAATCATTAGCATGTAATGGGTTGCCTTGTTTCTCTCAGCATCCTCTCCAAAGATTTGACATAGTGCCCAATACATACACTTAGCTCTCAAAGTAAACAAATTGAGGGAGAATGGTTCCATTGTGCTGGGGCCTACAACTATTAACCCCCCTATCTTAACAAAAACTCTTTCAATGGGCCACTCCGAAGATGATCCCTCTGTGCATTGTAGATCTAGGCTAATGACTCAAAGTCAATAGGTTCTAACAAATTGGAAGCCTCACTGAGTTTAAAAACATTTCTAAATTCATCATCTTTTATTTCAATCAGGGCTGATCCCTTCACACTCCTGATACATCTTGATATAGGGTCATAATTCTGTGCAATCAGGGTTAGCAAATCTGCGTCCATGAATACACCAGGGACCACAAGCTTCCCTACATTTAGTTCACATATGCTATTCAAAGGGGTGGGGGAATGTCTTTGACAAAAACCTACTTTGAATGGTCCTAAACCTGATATCCCTATTTCTGGGTCCCTTAACCAATTGCCTTTATCATACAGGCTATCCCCAATTCTCAGACGAGGGTTTTTTGGTACTAATTCTTTGACCTTAGCCTCGACATTGGTAGACATGGTTAATTGTTCTAAAAAATCATCACAAATGTTCCTGTCCTAGTAATTCACTTTTCCTGTCAACTCCCTTCTGGGTACCATCTTGAAAATGCAACTATACCAATTGAAACTAGCACAGACCTCTAATGAAAAAATTCACACAGTAAGAACTAAAATAAGACTAGAATTATCAAGAAATGACACAAAAAACTTGTTATTCACTTGAAGAAAACCACTCCGCACCAATTGGTCTGCAACAGACTTCGGTGAAATGATATTAACATTCAAGTTGATGTGGACTTCTAAAACAAAAAGTTAGCATTGAATTTCAGGAATTAACCCCGCATGCTTCGACCATCACCTCAAAATTGAATTCACAAACCGAATTCAAAAAATAGGCTCCAATGGGTCATAACTTCTCTGAGTATTTTTCTCTGTTTCTCTCTTTCGCTATTTTGTAGAACATAAAACCTTTGAACTTTTCTTTTGTGAAGCAATGCTGGCCATTGGATTACGAGAATTTACACTGCCTTTATCTCCGTCTTATCTCTCTATGTTAGTATCAGGCCCCACCTTCTTTTTTCTATTTCATGGGCTTTAACACTCTTGCACTTTTCCTTCACGAAGCCATGCCAGCCATTAGATCAAGCTCTAACTACCCAGTCTTTAATTCCAACAATGACCATCAGTTTCACTAACTAACCATGCCTCACCTTGACGGCTAACAGTTTTCACCATTTTGCAAAGACTAAGCTACAGGCATCTTCAGGCCACAAAACAATGATGACCGTTGGATCGACCATGAGATGAATATCTTTTAATAGGAGTTAAACCTTTCAAATGGGCCCTTTAAAGTTGAAGATCACTTGCATCACCTCGTCACTAGTTAACAAATGCCAAATGGCAGTCGGCCATTCACTCAAGAAGTTCCATCGGGTCCCATTCTGAAACTACCATGTACTTTACTGCACTAATTTCCACATAACTACTGGTTGAAATCAAGGTGGGCCCTCAACTACCCTTCAGAGCCACGTGTACTAGACATGTCACTATTACACTCTATGAAACACACCACTTGTCCTGCCAGGTCATGCCTTCATGTGATTGCCACCTGTCTTTTGCCATTTCATGATGACTAACTTGCGATCATCTTGTCTTCATGAATCCATGTAGACCGTTAGAAATTAGGAGCTTGCCTGTTGTTTATCCTTTCTATGACCACCTCGCCCAGGCCCACCACCTTTTTGCTGCTTTGCAATAGGTAGAACACGTGCATCTTCTAGCTACGAATCAATGTGAGCTATTGATCCTTTTCCAATCCAATCACCCTTTAACCAAGGAAAACCGCTTGTCTCCAGGACCTGCCATGTGTTTTTGCCATTTTGTAGAACTTATACCATGTGCATCTCGGGCTAGTGAATCAACGTGAGCCGTTGGATAATAATCAAGATGCAGTTCTTTTATCCATTGGGCAATCCACCTAGTCGGGCCCACCAAAGCTTTTCGCTACTTCATGAAACTTAACTTGTTGGCATCTCTGCTTAATGAAAAAATGACAATCATAGGATTAACAAAGAGTTGCACAATACTTATGGACCCTGACAAACATTAGAACAAGGTAAAGTAAAGGCGCATAAATTTAAAAATTTAAGGGACCGCCTAGAGAAATAACTAATGGGGGGATGCTTCTCATGATAGACTGACCCTTCTTTAAGTGATAAAAGTAACACAAAATTAGAACACAAGGGTTAGAACTCAAACCTTAAACCCTCTTCTAACCTAAGACAAATAGAGGCAACAAGTCCATACCAGACTCAATTTTTTGTAGACTTTTAGCCAATTATGGAACAAGAATATCCATTTTTAAAATAGTGATAACACATTCCATCTTCCTCCGATGCAAGTTTGCCACCTTGATTCCATTTGGTATCTAATTCGACCATCTCTACCACTTTGACTTTTCATGTCGGTCCACATGGGATCACCAACCAAACATTTTACCGGTTTCTCCTTTTTGTCAGTTTACTAACCCTATTGGTATCTCACATTCTATTGGTTCACTCATCATGTCTGCACTTGCTGAATTGCCTGTGGAACACCCATACCGGTCTCAAGATAAGTACATCCAAAGTGTTCTTATTCCCACAAGTGGGAAGACATTTGCATCTATACCTTGTCCACATTACTGGTGGGCTTACATACCGGTTACTACTCTTGATGACACCATGTCATCAATCTTCACAAGACTTCATGTTTAATCTGGTCATTCTACTTTTGACTACATCTTCTTAGCATTTCCTTCTCCTTAATCAGCTTGGACTAGTGCATAACCTTGATCTCATGTACTTAAGGCATTCCCTCAATTCGCCCATAGATTTGGTGTGAACCTTCAAGAAATTGCCTTTACCTCTTCACTCTTATCTTAAACTATAATGCACATAATGCATAATAGGAGATAAGCTCCAATTACCAATGGTGTGACACCTTGTCTTCTGCATCCTACAATGTACTCATGTTGCTTCCCTATTTGTGTAGCATCTCTTCAAATAGACACATGTGATCTAATGTGGGCACACTCACTGTCAGTCATTGCATCTCGTGATGACTACATCTTCATCAGGTGGGAGTCTTGTTGTCTGTCAACCTCACAACATACCTATGATCTGTCCATTCTCCTCTTCTAGTGTTGATGTGATTTAGATAAAATTTTGCCTCTTCATCACAAACAATCGCTCAAATATCTCTCTATATTATCACACAAGTTAGGCACTAACTCATATACTAGTGACACCTAAGGTCATCGTCCTTACCTTACCGATATTCTACAACACATTGTGATATCTGAGATATCACATCATGTATACCTTCATAGTAATGTTGTACATACATCTCTTCTACTCGTAGTCATCCCATATCAGTTGACATCAATGACAACATAATGCCAACAAGATATTATCAAAACAAACTGCTAGTGAAGTCTACAATAGTTAACAACCATTTAAGATGAGATTTGTGTGGATTTTTTGGTTCACATTAAAAAGTCAAAATACAACCCAGAAGTTGGTATAATTATGAGTTGCTTGCAAGATTGATGGAGAGCACACAAAGTGTTAGATAGTTTAGATAATCAAAGGACAACTGAGACGGGGGTGTGAATCATTAATCATAGATTACTGGAAGAATTAGCAATTTAAACTCTAATACCAAAACCCAAATCAATAATTTTAGAATAGCAGTTAATCCAATTAAGCATAAACAATAAACATAGAATAAATACCATCCACACAACATCAAGTTTTTTATGTGGAAAACTCAGTAAAGGGAAAAAACATGGTGGGAAGCCTACCCACATTTAGATAATACTTTTGTAGTAAGTATGTGAATTTACAATGAAGGGGCATGCACATGCAGGAATGCCAACAACCTAGAGCACACTGCTCATCACAAAAGGATTCTTAATGACTACATATAAATCAAGACTACAATCTGGAGAAGTGTTGAACTACAAAAGATAGCATCTCCTATCCTGAGTACAGTTTTGGGTAAGCTCAATACCAGAGGACTAAATCCTCTTACACAAAACCAATTCAATCTCCAATGATCGACCAACTCCTCTTCCTTAATAATATTACATTGTTCGCACATTACATTCCTTGACCATGACCTCTTCCAATAACTATAATGATCTACAATGAGATCTTACATCTTATTTATACAAACCCTTGACCATAAACAATCAAGTTGACTACCAGATAATAAACTAATTACATAATTACAAACCACATCGGCTGTAGATCAAACAAATAATATCCACACATAAGACATCCCAAAAATACAACAATAGGTCCTATCCACATGTTACATTAATTTCGATCCATAACCTAGATCAACCGGGACCAAGTATAGGTCCACACGCTTCAACAAAGATCTCCAAATGCCAAGTCTTGAACATGATCACCAATAGAATCCTAAAACTCCATTAGAAGTGGCACCAACACCAATTATGCAATGCATCAAAGATCTCCACCAAGAGGTCTATCAGTGAAACCCTCGTCAGAACTAGAAACCAATCTTCTAAGTAAGAAGGATAGCATCCAATCACTAGACAAAAACCAATTGATCAAATATGAGTATAAGCATTATGAACAAACCAATTCAATCACTAGATTATACCAGAGTCAACTAGATCATGTCAGATCCAAGTTAACCAAAAACTAGTTAGCCTACTAGGACCAGAAGGGTGTCGGTAAAGCATCCAAATAGCTAGTGTTGACATCAATGACAAAACATCAATACAACACATAATAAATTCCACCAAATGGCCAACACAAAGAAAGTGCAGGAAGATTTGAATTTCAAATATACCGAGTGTTAGGTGTAAACTCATTTAGGAATCAACATGTATGTGTCAGAAAAACATGGTATAAAGCTTTTTGGCAAAAACCAAAAAGTTTGATCATAAAATTCCTATTTAATTTTGAAGAAAGGCAATCCAGCAAGGTGAGAAGAGTGTGGAACTACTAAGTGAATAGTAGAGTGGTGAAGAGAGTGTGTAGAGATCAGATAGTGTAAAGAGTAGAGAAAGAATGTGGAGCACCAGTAGAGTGTAGAACACTAGTAGAGTACAGAGCAAGTGAAATGTAGAGCACTAGTAGATTTTAGAGCAAGTGTAATCGGTGGTCAAAACAAAGAGCTTCAACTAGATCTGATTAAGCTAAGAGTATCTACTATAGAAGATCATTCTCTCTATTGTTTTCTAATAACTACAATAGAAAAATATCTTAACTAGGTGGACTTTAACAAGTCCCTTTGTAAAATCCCTTAACCGGGTGACATCTTAATTGATGATCCTAAGTACTTTAACAAGGCTACCTCTAACAGGGTAAAGGTTCTAATAGGACTTAAAGAAAATCCCTTAACCAAGTGGCACCTAATAGTGTCTTTGTAATCTCCTAATACGGATGGCTCCTCACCAGATGTACTCTAGAAGAGTGCAGATTTTGTGAGTTTCTACTCACACCATGGTTTTCTCCCATTTGGGTTTCCACATGATAAATCTTGGTAGTCATATGTGTTTGATTTTATTTGTGCATGTTTCTAATTAATGTTGCTGATATTAATAAGTGTTAAGTTTGAATAGAAACTTTGATTAAGATTAAATCTGGTAAAAAATGGTATAGTGTTGATTCACCCCTCCCCTCTTAGCACTGGTTGGGACTAATAGGGATAAAAATTTTGATTATCAAATTTATGCTTCTTAGATTTTCTAGAAAAAGAAGGTGTAATATTTAAGGAGTCCAAATCATCCTCTAATAATTCTTCTTTAGGAACTTCTTTAGTAGGAGATGGTATACTTATTTGAATTGGAAAGAGAATTGTAGGAACTAGCAAAGCATATTGTGCTTCAATTCATATACTTTCACCAATTTCCAAAGCAAACATTTCATTATTAAATGTGTAAGGAACTTCATGATAATCATGAAAAAAAATTGGTTTCTCAATAATATGAATGGCATTGATTTGATCTTATTTAGGCTCTTCATTTTTTGGAGAGAGTGTATTAGAAATGTTATAATGATGGGAAATAGGATCATCCTCTTTCTCTAGGGTATCTTTGTGATTAAGAAAAACATTAGGAAAGGGACTATCATATGTAATTAATGCTTCATCTCTAGGGGGGAGGTTATTGAAATGAATAGAAGGTGAAGTGTTATAAAAACAATTCTCACTCATTTCAACTTATTTTACCATAATATTATGCTCTTTCACCAAGGTATTCTCATGGGGGAGGAACATATTAAGAGAATAATCCACACCATCTTCTAATGGCTCATCCCAAATAGGGAGATCATTGAGAGAAGTGTTGAAAATATCTCCTTGCATCAATATGTCCTCTTTAGGGAGAGAAAATTTGGGAGAGGAATCATTTAAAGGTTCATAAAGGGGATTTTCATACATCTGAAATGCTTTCATCATAAGAACCTCTTCTTGTAAAAAGAAATTTGAGATGTTTCCAAAATAAGAAAAGGAATCTTGGAATGAAAGAAGTGAATGCAATGAACTATATTTGAAAAACACAATTGAAGAATTATGCAATCCACAAGTTAACTTTAGAATTATAAATTAGGATTTTTGTAAATTCAACCACTAAATTTATGTAATTCAAATGAAATCTAGGAGGGAAAATTTAAATTTTGAAATTGAAAAATTCATGGTAGGAGAGTCCTCAAAGAGATCAATTCAAACCATGCAACAAGAGTAAACATAATAGAAGAAACAAAATGTGATGGAGGTAATACAAAATCAGACTTATACTATATCATGGATTTCAAATACAAATTGGTCCACAACATGCAGGCTTTCAGATTCAACACACAGGCCTGATTACAAACATACTCAAATTTCAGATTCAACACACAGGCCAACTTCGGATCTCCTAATCTTATAATTATTCCTCTATTTTCTATGATCTCTCCCATATGCTTAGTTACATCAATTTATATGATATTCATAGCTCTAGGATGATCCCTGTTGGCCCAAGATGAAAACTATTGCCGAAGAAGGTGTAATGTGTAGAACAACTAAGTTAGCCTTCACCAAAAGAATTCCTCTAGAAACAACATATAATTAAATGTAGACCCAAGGAAAGGTCGACCACAAACTGAGGAAATTTGGAGGATACTATTGGAATGCACTGATATTGGCAGTAATTTGAGAGGGGGGAGGGGGTGAATCAGTTTATTAACAATAAAAATAATTAATTTAATTATAAACCTTAAATCGGACCACAACCCAATGAAGAATATAACATGAAAGCACAACACACATAAAACCAATATTTTGACATGGAAAAACTGGAAAGGGAAAAACCACGGTGGGAAACCCTACCCATAATTAGATGAATAATTTGCAATAGTATTTTGAATAATTACAAAGGGGTCTACACATGCAGAAAGGCCAACATCCTAGAGTGCACTGCTCATCACAAAGGGAAGTATCACTGACTTACAAAATCATCGGACTACAATCTGAAAAACAATGAACTGTGAAAGTAGCATCTGCAAATGCCTAATATAGTTCCAATTAAGAACTAATGTCTTCTCTATAATACAAAACCTTTCCAACATTCACCTAAATGATATGAATTTATTGACACATAATCCTTTTTCTGATAATGCAGACTTAACCAACCATAACCATCGATCTATGTAAATTACATGAACAAGTCACCTAGAAATACAAATCATCAACCTTATTGACAAGGTCGACTAGGCCCTAAACCCATAAACCCATAATTATAAAAATTACATCACATGATACCACCAGACCAAAATTTTGATTTACATTGCATAGAATGGACCTAAATCATGTAACCAAACAATTATATCCATCGAGGATTTTGCTAAGATCAAAATCCAACATGCTTCACTTGTAAGTAGAAACCCTTAGTGAAAGTTTAACCAAACCCAAATAGGACCACCATAATAGCACACCATCCAATGCAAAGTCACCAAATGATCGCGATATGATCAAGAAGTACCAACAACATCAAAGAAACTGATTCCATAAGCCGGACCCAAAATCCACTCACCAAGTCACCAAAATAGCATACTGATAAAGCTAACCGAGAATGCCAAAATCTAGTCAGTAAAGGCACAAACCAACTAGTAACTAAAAATACCAAAAGCAATGACCAAATCATGTAACCACTAGAATATAGAAAACATATAACCATTAGAATAAGCATCCAAAATTGATTCCAGAGGTCTGATCATATTGGATCAAAATCATAGCCAAAACCAAAAATTATCACTAAGACTAAATGAGATAGATCCAACCAAGATAGTCTCCAACTAGGATAAAGGGTTGACATCAATGACAACACTTAACCAAATCTAGCATATTGCCAACAATCTCCCCCTTTGGCATTGATGGCAACACTGAATGTGAAAAATATCAAGTGCCAAGAAATGCCAACAAACTCCAAAACCATCAAAAGATCTAGCAGTTTTCACATGAATACCTTCTACCCTTTGACATCAATGACAAAGGACAGATACTAAACCAAGAGTACTAAATCAAACAGTTGACTACTCCCCTTGAGTAGTAGCACCATCTTCATCAATCCAGATAAAAAAAAGTGTGTCTAATAAGCTCACCAGATTAATGTATCCCTACATCTCTAGTTCTTTTCCAGAGGGTTGGTAACCCCCAATTGATCTCTAATATATTGAAAGTGTCTTTAGGAAATGGTTTCATTAGAATATCTACAATATAGTAGGCACATAAACCAATCTAACTTGCTTTCCTTCAACCTTTTCCTTCAACAAATTATACCTTATAAAAATATGTTTTGAATTGGAATGGAATACTAGATTCTTTGACATATCAATAGCAACATTATTATCATAGTAAATAACAATAGGCTCATTATAACTTACCCTTATATCCTTTAACATCTGTTTCATCTATAAAATCTGAGTGTAGTTGGTAGTAGCTGCAACATATTCTTATTTAGTTGTAGACAATGAAGTGCATGATTGTTTCTTACTAAGCCATGAAACCAACTTCTTCCCAAGAAAGAATGCACCACCAGTAGTACTCTTCCAGTCATCCACATCTCCTACCCAATCAGAATCTATATATGCACATAATGTGAAGTCATCATTCTTTGTATACCATAACCCAAAATCTATTGTACCTGTCAAATATATGAATATCCTCTTGACAAAAATTTCATGAGTTTCTCTAGGATCTCCCTAAAATCAAGAAGAAATACAAACAAAATTCATTATATTAGGTCTTGTCTGAGATAGGTACAACAAACCACCAATCATTGATTTAAATCTGCTCAGGTTCACTTTAGGTGATTCATCATCCTTTGACAATTTGCAACTAGTTATCATAGGAGTATCGATAGGTTTAGAACTCTCAAGTCCAAATTTATTAAGTAACTCCTTCACATACTTGGTTTGACAAATGAAAATACCTATATCAGTCTGAGTAATCTGCAAACCTAAGAAAATTTTAATATGAACAACCATAGACATTTTAAATTCATTATTAATATAATTAGCAAATTTCATGCATGGACCTTTTTCTCCTCCAAAAATGATATCATCCACAAAGACTTTAATAATTAATATGTCATTATTTTTAATTTTGTAATATAAGTTACTATCAGCATTACCTTTACTAAAACCAAGCTTTGAAAGATACTTATCCAATCTAGCATACCATGCTCTCGGGACCTGTTTTAGTCCATATAAAGCTTTCTTCAATCTGCAAACCATGTTGTTGTCTTCTAATAAAGAAATCCACCAGGTTGTTCAATGTAAACTTCATCTTAAATATCTCCATTCAGAAATGCACATTTAAGTTTCATCTGATGTGATTTGTAGTTCTTATGTGCAGCATAAGCAAGAAAAATTCTTACCACTTCAATTCTAGCAACCGAGGCATAATTTTCCCCATAATAAATTCCTTCTTCCTATGAATACCCTTTGCAAACCAATCTATCCTTGCTCCTCACCACTTGACCTTTCTCATTCAATTTATTCTTGAAAACCCATTTAGTTTCAATAATGTTCTTATCTTTAGCTCTAGGTACAAGTTCCTGTGTCTTATTCTTTTCAATCTGATCTAATTCCTATTCCATTTCTTTTAACCAATTTTCATCCTTACTTGCTTTAATGAAAGATTTTGGTTCAATTTAGAAAATGAAACATACCTCTTCATCAGCTAACCTTCTTCTAGTCATCACACCTTTCCTTCTATGTCCAATAATCTGATCTTTAGAATGATTTAGCTTTACATACCTAGGAGTCTTTGAATTTTCTTTATTTTTTGACTCATTTTGTTGTTCCACTATCATTGTTTAATTTTCTAATGCTACCGATGTCATAGATTCACTATTCTAAATTGATTCTTGCATTACCATTTTAGGTCTAATAAATCCATCTTCCAATCCATAATCATATGCTCTGATCTAATTACTGCCATGCTCATCCACCTTTACATTTATGCTTTCCATTATCCTATTCAATCTTTTTTTATAACATCTATATGCTTTTCTCTTAGTAGAATAACCCAAAAATATTCCTTCATCACTTATAGGATAAAACTTTCCTGATGCATCATCTCTTCTAATGTAACATTTTCTTCCAAAAATTCTAAAATATCGGATAGTAGGAGTATGACCAAACCATAATTCATAAGAATTATTACCAGTATCACCTTTAATGTGTACTCTATTGAAAGTGCATATAGCGGTATTGATAGCCTCTCTCCAATAGATATCGGGTAATTTATCTTCAGACATCATAATCCTTGTAGCATCCAAAATTGTTTTGTTCTTTCTTTCCACTAATCCATTATGTTGTCTCCTAAGACCATGCCTCTCACAAAATTTGTTGAACTTACTGGATGTAAACTCACCAGCATGATTTGATCTTAAGCACTTTCTCTTTAGTCACGTCTCAGTGTCAACTATAGCTTTAAATATTTTGAATTTTTGAAAAGCTTCAGATTTTTCTTTCAAAAATGCTACCCATATCACTCTAGAATAGTCATCAATAAGTAACATAAAATATCTATCACCTTGAAAAAATTTAGTCCTAGAAGGTTCACACAAATTAGTATGAATAAGATCAATAATTTTATTAGATTTATCATGTCCATGTTTGAAAGAAGTTTTAACTTGCTTACCCATTTGACATTCTCTATATACTAGATTATGAGGTTTAACAATCTTGGGAAAATATCTAACAGTCGGTATTGAACTGATATTTACTATGTAATCAAAATTTACATGACACATCCTTTTATGCCATAACCAACTTTCATCAATCTAAGCAATCAAGCAAGTCTTCTCATCAGAGTTCAAATGAAAGATATTTCCATTATTCTTAGTTCTGAAAGAAATCTCCAATCTAGATTTATTAATGATCTTGCATTTTCTATTCTTGAATTGCAAATTAAATCCTCTATCCAGCATCTGACCTACACTTAAAATATTATGCTTTAAGCCTTCAATATAATAAACATTATCAGTATTAGTCTTACCATCCAATGATATTGTTACTTTTCCTTTGATACTAGATGCCTTGGTGCCTCCAAATATGACCAATCCACCATCAAATTCTTGAAATGATAAGAACTTTATTTTGTCACCATTCATGTGACATGAGCATCCACTATCTATAACCCATTCATCCTTCTCTTCAATTTTATCAGCAAGGCCTTTTCCTCAGTATGTGTTGGTTCAATGATAGATTCCAGAGAATCATCCTTGATAGCAATAAAGACCCAATCTTTGCCAGATGATGCACCTTTACCAGACCCACTCATAGGTTCATCATCATCATCATCATCATCAAAAATACCATGAGCATCACAAACATAATAACATGATTTATGCTTATTCCTTTTGAATCTAGGTCTACTCTAATATTCAGGATTAGGCTTACAATTCCACATAAATCTTTCATGATTCCTAGCATCTCTTTCAGGACATCTAGATGTAAAATGACCAATCTTATTGCATGAAAAACATTTAAAAGGAACTTTGCCTTCATACTTACTTCCAACTGGTCCTTTAGGAATTCTTCTAACAATCAGGGCTTCCAGCTCTTCAAGCTCTTTCTTTCTTCTTTCTCAATTTCTTCCATGTCTTTAGCATACATCTCTTTCCAATCTATCTTCTATTTACTGGAGGTTGATGCTTTAAATGCAATCTTAGTTTTAGCAACACTTTGATCTCCAAGTTCTTCAAGTTCAAAAGCAGTCAATTTCCCAAGTAGTGTATCTCTATTCATAGGGGTACTTGACATTGTCTGGAGTTCATTGATAGTAGTAGCCTTCATTTTGTAAGCCAAAGGTAGAACTCTTAGAACTTTTGGCATCACCTCATCCTCACTAATAGATCCACCAAAAAATTTGATACCCATGACAATCTCATTGACTCTATCCATCAAAGAACTTATCTTCTCATCTTCTTCCATCTTTAAAGTTTAGCAATCTTCACAACCTTGTCACTTCATAAAGAGTTTCAAGCTTTGTTGAGATCAGCTTAACATTCTCCAAATCTATGACATTCAATAGCTTTTCATCAAATAGGGTGCTCAACAATGCTTCTTTTGTTGTCACATCATTTTCATCTCTCTTATGTTCATCAGTAGGTGCCAGTATTTCAGAATTAGGATCATGAGGTATATACCCTTTCTCCACTATCTCCCAATCTTCATCTCTAAGAAATCTGGGATGAATCTTCATTCCCTCTTTCCATATCTTGTAATTTGTACCATCAAATATGGGGCTCTCCTTCCAGTAAGGATTGAAAGAAAAACTTGATGTAGTTTCCATCGGATATCCTCAAGCAATTAAGCTTCTGTAGAGAGGACCTCGCTCTAATACCAATTTTTTGAATGCACTGATACTGACAGTAAATTGAGAGGGGGGGTGAATTAGTTTACTAACAATAACAATAGTTAATTCAATTATAAACCTTAAATTGGAGCACAACCCAATGAATAATTTAACTTGAAAGAACAACACACATAACACCAATATTTTGACGTGGAAAACCCAGAAAGGGAAAAACCATAGTGGGAAACCCTACCCATAATTAGATGAATACTTTGTAGTAGTATTGTAAATAATTACGAAGGGTTCTACACATGCAAAAATTCCAACAACCTAGAGTGCACTTCTCATCACAAAGGGAAGTCTCACTGACTTACAAAATTATCGGACTACAATCCAAAAAATAATGAACAATGAAAGTAGCATCTACAAATGCCTGATACAATTTTGGTTAAGAACTGATGTTTTCTCTATAATACAAAACCTTTCCAACCTTCACCTGAATGATATGACTTTATTGGCATATAATCCTTTTTTTGATAATCTAGACTTAACCAACTGATAGACTTATAAAGCACTGAGAAGTGGGGGTGAATTAGTGATAGTGAAAGCAATAAAACTTTAAACCCAGACTGGTAAAAATAATTAACCATTTTACTTAATACTTTGCATGAAATCCAAAGTGTTATTAAATCATTCACAACAAGTAAAACATTCACCATAACACAAGTGTTTATACATGGAAAACCCAACTAGGTAAAACCATGGTGAGATGGGGCTCACAAGTTAACTATCTGTACAAATAGGTATCTCATTAGTTAAGGTCTACAAAGTGCTCTACTAGGAGTGAATCCTATTAAAGATCCCAAAGCCCTGTTAGGAGCTATACCTGGTTAAAGGTAACCTCAGTGGAGGATTTAGATCCAAGTTAATGAATCACCTTGTTAGAGGATTTCTACAATGAAGCTTGTTAGAGCTTACCCAGTTAGGGGATTTAACTATTGTAGTGAATAGTAAACAACAAGTGGTATGATCTAGGAATAGCACATTCTACTTGTATAAATCCTTTTCTACTCATTCAATACTGCATCATCGACATACTCAGCAACTCGTTCAATAAATTGCATCAACTCTAACTCATAACATCACTTGTAACCTCAACACAATTTCCTAGGTTCAGTGAATCTAGACAATCTTCCATAACACATCACAAATCATCGCCAAAAATGTCAGTTAGAGATAACTCATCATGACTGGTGATAACTCATTACACAATCAATGAAACCGGTTGGAACACCGATACCAGTTGAATGTTAACTACTTCCAACTCATAGACTGATTGTCTCCATTTGCCTCCTTCCTTCTCTTTGTTCTATCGCAAAACTGGTGTCATTGGAATTGACCAAAACCAATTGTCTTTACTATATATACTAGTTGTCAACATATACCAGTTAGACTTACTCTATACATATGATACTGGTTTGTAATATGAAGACTTAGGAGTAGTACTAGTTTGACTTAACTAATACTACTATAATAATATGAACATGTGTGTGTGTGTATATGTGCCATCAACGACAACACATATAGTCATCCAATACAAAAATCATCATCAAGCCAATAATCTCCCCTTTGGCATTGATGGCAACACTTAGAAAATTTTTTGTCAGATTGTCAACTAAGTGTGCTTACAAAAATGTACAGACTCCCCCTTAACAATATATACAAAATGTTCACATCACATACATATTTCTACTCTCCCTTTGACAACAATGCCAAATTCAAAAGTAAAATACATATATATTACATCAAAATTTCTCATCAAAAACTACATATATATAAATATACGAGTTTTTCAAGGTGTGTACAATGCAATTCTTAAGAAAATGTCACTAAAATGAATCTTCATACGTGCAAGATCATTATCCCATGTTTCTATGATCTCAACATTTTTTATAATTTGTGCAGAAAATTCTTCCATTGCATCCATTGTGCTCATCTCCAAGGTAGCCAAATTTGCTTTTGAATCCTTGTATGCCCTTTGTAGGATTTCAACTTTTGGAATCAACTAGTTCTTTAGTTATTTCTAGGATCTGATTCACTTAACCTCTTCAAAATCATAAACATCTAATAGATGTTGCAAAGCATCAATCGATTTGCCAAAATCTAAAGACGAATCTTGTACTGGTATATAAGCATCACTTATCCTCTATAGTTCCTTTTTTGTATCTTCTCGCCTTTTCTTCAAATCAGAATAGAAAAATGAAACTTTAGATATTTTAGCCAAAATTTTACCTCTAGTTTCAATAGAAGTTCTCAAAAGATCTTTATTCACTGATAAAGTAATCTTGCCTTTATCAATTTGAGAAATTAATTGCTCTCCCCTCTTCTTCTTGTAATCTTTTTCAGCTAAGGCATGTGCTACCTCTTCAAGTGGTTTTAGTTGGTTAGTAGCATCAACAACCAACTGTCCAAGCTTGGCAATAGGGTACACAAATTACCAGTGTCAGTATCTAGTAGGAGACCTAACATAATGTCAACAATAGCCTGTTTAATATGTGCTTCTTTTCTTTGCTCTTTCAACCTTTTATTTTGAGCCCTGAATTGCTTAATGGTAGCAATCTCCATCAGTTCAGATGCACTCAAATTTACATCTATAGGACCTTTTATGCTGATTGAGTCATCATCATCATCAACTATTATTTTCTCCTTCTTTGCTTTCTCCTCTTCATCTTTTTTCTCTTCAATCTTCTTCTCTCCATCCTTTTTATTTAGTTTCTCTTTTTTTGTCTTTGTTTGTTTCTCCTATGTGGTTGTAGAGATTGGTGGCAGTTGACTTTCAACTTTGTGTTCTTTTTCTAGTGGCAGTTGAATATCCACACTTGGTTCAGTAACCAGTGCTTCCTCTGTTAATTGTTTCTCAATAATATTCGGATGGTGTTCAGTTTCCTTAGCTGGTTCAATGTTGTTACTGGTTGTATCAACAATATTTTTAACTTCTTCAGTTTCATCTATAAACAATATGACCAGTGGAGAACTTATGTCATCCTTATTCTTGATAGGATAGACTACATCTTGTGTAATAAACTCTTCAACATCTAGCTCTGGTGGAGCTCCAGTCTTAGTTTGATTAGGTTTTTTATCATAGCCTTCCAATAGTGCATTCATCCTCTGAATATCTTCTGCAATTCTATGAGTATCATCTTCAACAAGTTGAATCTTTTCATCCAATAAATTCAGTCTCCGTGTTTTATAATGAAACTGTCCTTTATATTTAGCAAGCAATGTTAATAATTCCTCACGAGATAACTTTGGAAAATATCGAACAAAAACTCTATCAATAATCTATTGGTCCTGATCTAAAATCAAATTCCATTTATTTTCAAGAATAGAATATAAAGAATAAAAAATGTCCTTTTGAATATCTTGTGGTAATCGATTATATTGACACATGTGATTGATTACCTCTTGAACAATTTCTTGTTTCTGACCTTCATCAAAAGAACCAAAATGTTCTTTTACATTATCAAACCGCTTTCTCCTTAGTTTTTGTAGAGTCCTTTCAAAATCACTCATTGGTTTATTTGATGTAACATTAATAGGAGTACTTTGCTTGGAAATGTCTCCTACTGGTTTGGATTTCTTACTAGTCAATTTCATCTTCTTTGATTCTTCTTTAGTATCAGTTTCCTCAAATTCTACTTGAAGAATGTGATGTCCACCTCTCTTCCTTGTTGCAGTCTGCTTCTTTGCATATGCCTTAGGTACCGGTTCCTTCTTGATTTGAATACTTCTAGTTACCCTTGTATCGGTGGTCACAGAAGCTAGTCGATCAACTTTCTTCTTTTTCTCCTTGGCACTACTGGGTTGAGCAGGTGCAATCCTTTCCTGATAAGTGCCCAATCTTTTCTTTTTAGCATCCTTAGGAGATTCCAAAAGGTTTTTGGCATAACCAATTAGTAAATCATAACTGACTTCATAGCTCATTTCCTCCATTTCTTCTTCTCTAGGTTCAACTGCCTCCATACGGAAAAAGTTGTGGTCATAGTGAAACAGATGTCTTTTTCAAAGTGTTTCACCACTTCATCAGATAACCTTAATCTTATGCTCATCTTCTTTTGAAACTCATTAAAATATCTATTCATGGAAATAGGAAATGTGTTCTTCACAGCCTTTATGCTATTCTTGATTTGAATTGTCACTGGTTTGTCCTTGGATCTTGTATGTCACCAATTCTTGGAATAAAATTTTGAAAGTAGAAAACTAAACCAATCAATAGTTGACCATATTTAAAATTTTGACTTGTGTCCTTCTTAATTAATTAATTTTAGTATCAATTGACTTCTCATTGCCTCGTACAAATCATAATCTACATCCTCTATCATCATTTTGTAGGTGGGATGCACAACAATAGATGGTACATTGATCATCCTACTAGAATGGAATATTTGGTAGCCAACAACCATTTTTGCAAACCTGACTCCTTGATCTACAATGTTATTGGCCGATATAGAATGATCATCAATAGTGGTCTTTGTCAATGCAATAACAGTCTCCTTTGAAATTGTCCTCAATTTTGGTACTTCACTGGTTTGATAGAAACCAATTATTACATGAATAGCCTCCTTTATGATGGTGTGGGATCTATCGAGATACATGTTCCCACCATGTACATGACTAAGGATAATCTTGACATGTTTTTCTCAAAATCTTCAAGAAAATAGGCTGCATTATGAAAACCCTTTTCATAAACCCTAATATATCCGGGTTTGATTTTCCCACTCTTATCACACAAAGATTTAAGTTGATAATAGATTGCCAATGACCCTAGATCCTCAATTTTGTAATCTATGTAACTAGACAAGTCACCTTTAACCAGAACACCTTGTGGAACTTGAGACAATGCATTATAACTCTATCTTATCCGTTCCCATTGACTCCATAGCTTCAATGATAATAAAAAGACTCTATATTGGTGTAGATGATGATGCCATTCTAGATAATCTTTATTCGAGAGAGAGATTAACAAAAATACATTATTCCCTTCATGCTGGTAGGGTTTCCAGTTGCTCTCTCGTATGCACACTCGATTCACCTTTCCTTATCTCCAAATCCAATTCAACTTTTTAATCTGTAGCACAAATCCATTCACAATTTGCTAACAATGCTCTGTTTCACTCTACAAGTGCTCCAAATGCTTCTTTGAATGAAATTAGGGTAAAAATAACTTGGTGAAATTTCCTTTTATTGACTTACCCACTGCATTTATAACACTACCGATAGGGTAACAAGCCCTAATTACCACTTAGCAATCTCACATATACTGATAGGCATATAACTAGTCAGTAATCCTTAGAAAATTGATAGATAATAATATCAAAAATTCTCATATTACAAATCGAAATGCAAAAACTTTCTTACCATACACTCTTCAAGGGGTCCGGAAGTAGATTTATCGATATGCTCCCCTTAGGCTTGTTGAAAAGCTCAATTTATTGGTGTAGTATTTGCCACACTCAGTAAAGGGTTTGATTCTTCTACTAGCTTGTCCTCACTTTTCTTCATCTAAATATTATTCATCTATGCTCTGTTTTCTTCAACATCGACTATCTTCTTTCCTTTCTGATCTTTAGAGTGATTTACTAGTTGATTCTTCTTGGCTCTATAGAACTTAGCCATGTGTCTCAGTTGATGGCAATGATAGTAGGCCATCCCAGATGCTTTCCAAGGTCTTGCATTGCCTCTTCTAGTCCTTCTTCTATAGTTCATAGCCACAAGTCCATAGTTATTGAAAATTGTGAAAATAACATTTGTTACCTTCTCCATCTCATAGGGACTGAATCGGTTGACATAGGGTTTTTGTCAATTCAAGTTTCTTTGGTTGTCATTAGTACTTCTCTAATCATTGATAGGTCTTGGATTCATGTGAGGTGCTATATTGTTCACTCCATATCTGCATTCAACTGATCTATGTCCATACATGTTGCAAGTGTAACAATGACCTTCAAATCTTCTAGATGCATATCTAGTATTAGAATTATAGCCTGTGTTCTCATTAGATTTGCTTCTACACACATTAGCAGCATGTCCAAGTTTGTAAGCCTTCCTACCGGTAGCCTTCTTAGCCTTAGGAGTAGTTTTACCTTCATGCATGTTTCTCTTGGTACCAGAAGATTCTCCTTTCTCAAATTTATTGAATCCTAATCCAAATGTGTTACCTTCCATCCTCTAAGATTGGATCTATTCATCTAGCATAGAGGATCTCTTGTTGAATTTTTCAAGTTTCCCATTAGCCTCAGTAAGCTCTTTGGTAAGATCTTTGTTATTATTTGTAAGAGTTTCTCTAAGAGACATTTCCATTTCAAGATCTAAGTGTAATGCTACTTTTTCTTCCTTCTCCTCAAGCCAATGTTCATGCAAAGCTACATTCTCTTGATCTTATAAATCTCATGATCCTTCTCTTTGATTAGGTATTAAGCTGCCCTCCTTGATTTAAGTTCTTGACTCATATAGGTTGTAAGAGCTTCAAGTTCTCTCCTTAGGTTAAGTTTTTCACCATTTAGTTTCTCCACTTCTTCAGCCAATGCATCAATGTTGGCCTCATCTAAATATTTGTTGTCAGAGATCTCCAATAATTGCTTAGTCAATTCTCTCCTCTTTACTTGTGAAGCTTTGAATCCACCTCTCAAGGTTTCAAGCTCCTCCCGGGTTGCATCAAGTACTCTAGCCATCTCTCTATAACTCATATTCCCCATAATAGCTTTAGGGTTTCCTTCCAAGAGATTAAGCCTTAAAGAAGATAGTCTTTGATACCAATTGATAGAGTTATAAAGCACTGAGAGGGGGGGCGATTCAATGATAGAAAAAATAATAACACTTTAAACCTAGACCAGTAAAAACAATTAACTAGTTTACTTAATACTTTGCATGCAATCTAAAGTGTTATAAAAGCATTCACAACAAGTAAAACATTCACCATAACACAAGTGTTTATATGTGGAAAACCCAACTAGGAAAAACCATGGTGAGATGGGACTCACATGTTAACTATCTGCAAAAATAGGTAACTAACTGGTTAAGGTCTACAAAGTTCTCTATTAGGAGCGAATCTTGTTAAAGATATCAAAGCCCTCTTATGAGCTATACCTATTTAAAGATAGCCTTAGTGGAGGATTTAGATCCAAGTTAATGAATCACCTTATCAGAGCTTACCCAGTTAGGGGATTTAACTATTGTAGTGATTAGAAAACAATAGGTGGTATGATCTAGGAGTAGCACATTCTTCTTGCATAGATCCTTTTCTACTCACTCAATACTCAATCACTAATATACTCTGCAACTCCTTCAATAAATTGCATCAACTCTAACTCATAACATCACTTGTATCTTGCATATCAAAATAACTCATCATAATGTCCTTTTATAGACATTAGATTTTATGTCAGCTCAAGAACCTCAACACAATTTCCTAGGTTCAGTGAATTTGGACAATCTTCCATAACGCATCATAAATCATTGCCAAAAATGTTGGTTGGAGATAACTCATCACAACTAGTGATAACTCATCACACAATTAGTGAAACCAGTTGGAATGTCGATACCAGTTGAGTGTTAACTGCTTCCAACTCATAGAGTGATTGTCTTCATTTGCCTCCTTTCTTCTCTCTGTTGTATCTTGAAACTTGTCTTAGTGGAATTGATCAAAACTAATTATCTTTATTGTATATACTGATTGTCAACATATACAAGTTAGACACATTCATATCAGTTAGACTTACTCTATACATATGATACCGATTTGCAATATGAAGACTTAGGAATACTACTGGTTTGACTTAACTAAGATGACTATGACAATATGAACATATGTGTGTGTGTGCCATCAATGACAACACATAAAGTCATCCAATACAAAAATCATCATCAATCCCACACCAACCATAACCATTGATCTATGTAAATTACATGAACCTTATTAAGAAGATCGGCTAAACCCATAATTACAAAAAATACATCACATGATAACACCGGACCAAAATTATGATTTATATTACATAGCATGGACTTAAATCAAGTAACCAAGTAATTATATCCATCGGGGATTCTACTAAGACCAAAATCTAACATTCTTCACTTGTCAGTAGAAACCCTCAGTGAAAGTTTAATCGGATCCAAATAGGACCACCATAATAGCACACCATCCTATGCAAAGTCACCAATTGCTCGAGATATGATCAAGAAGCACCAACATCATGAAAGAAACTGATTCCATTAGATGGACCCAAAATCCATTGACCAAGTCACCAAAACAACATACCGGTAAAGCTAACCTATAATGCTAGAAGCTGGTAAAGCTAAAAGCTAGCCGGTAAAGGCACAAACCAACTGGTAACCAGAAATACCAAAAGTGATGACCAAATAATGAAACCACCAGAATATACTAAGCATATAATCATCAAAATAAGCATCCAAAAATGATTCCAGAGGTCTAACCATACTGGATCAAAATCAAAACAAAAACCGAAAGTGTTCACCATATAGTGTTGACATCAATGACAACACTTAAGCAAATCCAGCGTATTGCCAACAGATACAAAATTAGGCTTTGCAAGATATGGAAATTATCTATGAGATTCTCCATTAGCAAATAGGTCCAAGCGACTCTGGTGCACATGTCAGCAAACTGTCCCCCATTCTGAAAGTGATAACTTTCTAGAAAAATATCCAAACAACCTGTGAACCTAGGATAAGGTAGATGAACATGTCCACGAACAAAATACAACTCCATAAGATCTGGTGAACAAATGTGGAAAAATGTAGAATAGAATGTTGAAACTGCAAAGCCAAACTAAACAAAAAGCAACTGAAATGAAAAGTTTTTGGTTGATGCAAGATTTCCAAGAACCAAGGATTCTCCTGCATTAGATATCTAGTGTTGATTAAAAAAGTGAGTCCCTCACTTTGCGGGGGCTAGAGGAAAACCAAGACAATCTTCCTTAGCCTAAGAAATCCATGATGAGTCCTTAATTAGTCTATCCTTCCACTTCACAAGATACTCTTTGTATTGTTTGCCTTGTGTGCTACACCCAAGTCTGCTATCCAAAATCTCTTTAATCTACTCTGGTACCCTCTAGGGCATCTGCTTCTCCAAGTCTGTCATGTTATCTTCACTGAATGTTGCCTCATGATACTGATGTAGGTCTAGAATGTTGAAAAAAGGTGAAATACCCAAGGTATCAGGTAACTCCACTTCATATGCATTTCCATAACTAAAATTCCTCAAGATCTTACAAGGTCTAAACTTCCTCATCTTCAACTTATTATAGGTACCAACTAGAAATCTTTATTTTCTTAGATAACCATCACTTCATCTCCAACTTTGAATTCTTTGTGTCTCCTCCTTTCATCTTTCTTCTCCTTATACCTACCATTCATGTCCTCCAAATATTGTTTGACCTAACTATGTACTGTCTTCATATGTTCTGCAAATACTTCTTCTTTTGCACTGCTTTTATCTTCATTACTGATATCCCTTAACTCTAATATGTCTCTAAGGTGCACTCTGATAACAATATCAAAGGGTGTTCTTCTAATACCCCTGTTTAGTAAATTGTTGCAGGAAAGCTCTTCTTGTGCAAGAACCAAGTCCCAACTTCCAGTTTTCTCTCCAACTAAACATCTCAATAAATTTCCCAAACTCCTATTTACTACTTCTATCTATCTATTAGTCTATGGGTGAAAAGTAGAACTAAATTTTAAATCTGTCTCCATCTTCTTCCAAAGTGTTCTCCAAAAATATCCAACAAATTTAGTGTCTCTATCAAAAACTATGCTCTTAGGTAAATCCATGTAGTCTCACCACCTTCTTGAAAAATAGGTCAGCTATATGCACATCATCCGTTGTCTTCTTACTTGGTAGGAAATATGTCATCTTTGAGAATCTATCCACCACCACAAATATAGAATTATTCCCTCCTTGTGTCCTAGGCAATCCAAGTATGAAATCCATACTTATGTCCTCCCAAGGTCTCTTTAGAACTATCAAAGGCTTATACAATCCAATATTCTAACTACTACATAATAATACAAAACTTTTTATTAAAGACTCTGCAATGGAGCATGTGTGAGATGGGAGCGGGTAAGTTAGGGTTCTAGTGGTTGAAGACCCCAGTGATGGAGAAGAGGATGATGATGCAGATGATTTGGGAGAGGGCTTTTTTTAGGGCCTTGTTTGTTGCTTTGCTCAGCATAATGGGTCAAGGGCTTTGCAAGGTATGGCTGACACATGGGAGGATGTTGACCTGAAAAGGCCTTATGTCTGGCTTCCTTCGATGATGGTGAGATATACCAATGGTGATGATTACTAGGTTCACTCGATATGACATTATTGACTCTCTGTGAGGGGGGTTTGTCTGGTCGTGTCTTTCTCTATTGTTTGACAGTTTTTTGGAGGTTTTTGGTTTGAAGGGAAGTGTGGGGATTTTTCTCTCCACTTTGGCCTCTGCCTTGGAACATCCTATGGCTTGGTTCTCAGAGGGTTTAGATCTCTTGTGGGGGTTTTCTTTTTTGGGTTGTTTTCCATCGACACCTCTTTGGCTTCTATGGGGGTTTGTCTCATAATCTCTTGGTAGACTATGTGCTTTCCTATCTCCATCCCTTTCTTATGGGGTCTTGTTGCTATCATGGCTCTCTTTTTACTATGTCTAGTTTTTTCTCCACTTATTTTTGAGATCTTGCAGATGATTTTGTTCTAGTAATGGCTCCCTTGCCTTCTTTTATTCCTTATTCCTTATTATATTGAGTTGAATGGTTGTTCTATTGTGGGAAAGAGTGGTTGGTTGGTCATTGCTAGATGGAGTTTCCTGAGGACTCTTGATGACCTATCTTCTAAGGCTAGTTATTGTTCCATTTTCTTCACCAGACTAATTGACCTTTAGCACTTATATCCTATGGAGGTGGACACTAGGGTAGAGGTTGTTTGTATTGTATATGACTATTGTGGACCTCCGTATATCTTGAAGGTTTTGGGAGCCTATTTAAAACCTAGTATTTTTGTAAACTGGCACTATGTTGATCATCTGCCTCTGATTCTTGTGGGTTTGATAGGTGCTTGGAAGGATCATTTGGTGTCTTTCTTCTCTTTAGTCCCTATTGAGGTGGGTCCTTTCCCTATGGAGGTGGAAAAGTTCTTTGTTGGTTGGAAGCCAACTTTCAGCTAGATTATCTCTGTTAGTTTCAACTTGTGGGTTTTGGGAGCCACTGGTTTGTTTGTTGTTACCTCCCCTATTTCTCCTATTGGGGTGGAATTCATTAAGGGTTTGGTTAACTTAGTTCTACTCTTTCTTAAGATTAAGGTTATGGGAGCCTTATCAAAACCCATTGTTATGGTTGAGGGATCCTAGAAAAACCCTATGTTGGTTTTGGGAGTCATTTTAAAACCCAATATGAAGGTTTGGGGAGAATTTCAAAACCCTTTGGCTTCAAATTGTGCTTGTATGTGTATTATCAAGAATCTCATAGTTGTGGCTTTTGGATCACTGCTCAATCTCTATGTTCAGGTTATGGGGGCTTGGAAAAACACTTGGTTTTCGATGAAGGTTAAGGAAGTCTTAATAAAACCCTTGTATTTTATTGTTTTAGTTTTCTAGTGATAGGCTTTGACCTTCTTCTCATTCATATTGTTTTTATTTGTTGACTCTTTGATGCTAGGGTGAGTTTGGGCTACTAGTTATCATGGTTGAATCCTTTGGCAGCTATTTGTTTTGGGTTTTGAATCTGTGTAAAATCTGAGGATTTTGGGTTCCTTCAAAACTTATTATAAGGGGTTTTGGGTCCCCTCAAAACCTATTTTATCTCTAACAAAAAACATTCTAGCTACTACCTTTTGCAAGTTGACAAATTCTACACCTTTCAACAAATTTCCTAACATCCTTATGAATTTGAGGCCAAAAGTAATTCTCACTAACCAAGGCTATTGTCTTATCAACACCAAAGTATCCTTCTAGTCCTCCACTATGCTTCTATTTTATTAGGTTTTCCCTCATAGAGCTCTGTGGTATACACAATTGGATTCCTCTAAACAAAATCTCATCTTGAAGAAAAAAATATAGCCACCTACTCCTATCCACCACAATAGGTTCCTTACAAGATTTCTAAGGTTTTGCAAAATCTGGGCCATCCTCATGCAAGTTCTTCAATTCCTTAAAACCCAAGACTTCCACTCTCATCTTTGTCAGCAAGTTCCTCCTTCTACTTAAGGCATTAGCAACTTTATTTGACTTTCCCCTTCTATGCTTCAAAACAAAGGTATAACTCTAGAAGAACTCCACCCATCTGATATGTCTTTGATTCAACTTACATTGACTGTTCAAATATTCTAAAGCTTGATGATTGATATACAACACAAACTCCTTAGTCAGTAAATAATGTCCCCACTTCTTCAATGCTTCAATTATTGCATAAAACTCTTGATCATATGCATAATATCTTCTTCTTGCATCATTCAATTTTTCACTAAAATAAGCTACTCGTCTTCCCTCTTGACTTAATACTACTCCAATTGCACTTCCACTTGCATCACAATTCACTTGAAATGCTTTGCTAAAATCTAGTAAAGCCAACACATCCCTCTCTGTCACCTTCTTCTTCAACAACTCAAAACTCTTATTTTCTTTAGATGTCCACTTGAAATTCTTCCTATCTCCTCTCACTGATTCTACCATAGGAATACAAATTGAACTAAAATTTCTAATGAACTTCTAGTAGAAACTATCCAATCCATCAAATGATCTTACCTCACCAATGCTTTTAGGTGTAGGCCAATCAACAATTTCTCTTACCTTCTTAGGATCCATCTTCAATCTATCCACAGATATCATAAATCCCAAATAGACTAACTCTTCCTTCATGAAACTGCACTTCTTAATGTTTATCAACAACTTCTACTCTCTCAACCTTTGCAAAACCCATTTCAAATGCAACATATGTTCTTCCTTTGTCTTACTAAAAATTAAGATGTCATCTAAGTACACAATAACAAACTTACCCAAGCATTTCTTCAATACCTCATTCATCAACCTCATGAAAGTACTCGATGCATTAGTCAGTCCAAAAGGCATCACCAACCATTCATAGAGTCCTTCATTTGTCTTGAATTTTGTCTTCCACTCATCCCCTTATCTGATTCGGATATGATGGTATCCACTTTTTAAATTTATCTTTGTATAATATTTGGCTCCATTTAAACAATTCATTAGGTCATCCATCTTAGGCAAGGGAGATCTATACTTCATTGTGATCTTGTTTATTGCTCTAGAGTCAATACACATTCTCCATTCTCCATTCTTCTTAGATGATAATATTGATGGAATGAAACAAGGGCTCAAAATTTCTTTGATCAAATATTTCCTTAATAACTCCTACACTTGTTTGTTCAATTCCTTATTTTCTGTTGGTGTCATACAATGTGCTACTTTATTAGGAAAACGAGCTCTAGGAATTAGGTCCATGCAATGGCTCATACTTCTCATAGGTGGTAATCCTTCAGGTACTATTTCTGAAATGATATCCTCATATTTTGTCAACAACTCTTTCATCTCATCTGGTTTTTCTTCTTCATGATTTGAATTTTCAGTCTTCTTAGGAACTAAAGAAAATAACATATTTTCATGTCTTATCCCATCCACTAATTTCATTCCATCTACCAAACAAATTCTATCATTAGTACAAAATTCATTCTTAAGACACTCTTCCAAAGTTAACAAGATCTATTTCATCCCATTTGCAACAATAGTGTATACATGTTCTCTCTTCCATCATGTATTGCTTGTCTATCATACTACCAAGGTCTAGCCAAAAATATATGACACACATCCATAGAAACAATATCAAACAAAACTTCATCATGATAAGATCCAATTCTCAATTTTACCAAATATTGTTCACTTACTAGTACCTTATGATCATCCTGAATCCATACTATCTGATAAGGCTTAGGGTACTTCAATCGCTCCAATTTTATCTTACTCATCATCTCCTCTAAAACAAGATTATCTGAACTACCACTATCAATTATAACTTTACAAAACTTACCAACTACTTTACATCTTGTATAGAATAAATTCTTCCTCCACAAAGGTTCCTACTTATTTCTTGTATGGCATAATGCTCTCCTCATAAGAAATAATTCTCCATCTTTAGGTTTATTAGCTGATCTAGTAGGTTCTTCTCACACCAAAGAGACACATTGGTGTAGGAGAACCCCATCAAACCCTTCAATATGATAAGTTAGACTCTGAGAAGGGATTATAAGGCATTAAATATGTCTTCAGAATGTTTTGTATAGGTTTTCAATCATGCATTGTGTATTTGTAATAATGAACCCCATCTTGTGATCCAAACTCCTATTTTGGCATTTCTATGAGCCAATTAGGACTTTTGGACAATAAGGGATCAAATGTGTTGGTTTTAGTGTTTTAATATTTTTTAGGAGGGGTTAAACTTGACCCAAGGCATTAGGAGGTGAAAGATGACATTTTGACAACTTTTGCAAAAGTTGTCAAAAGTTGTCATGAGCAACTTTTATGCACTTTTTGCATTTTGTTAATTTGAAACTCCTCCAACAGCTCTAACCTCTTGGTTTTTGGTTGAGAGCAGTTGTGGTGTAGTTTATACACTTTGTGGATCTAATTCCCAAGGAGTGATTGTACGAAGAAGAGTTTTGATGCCATCAAACTAATAGAATTATGAGTTTTTCCTGCAATTCTAGAGTTAACTTTGTCTTGGCTTTGATTTAAAGTTCTAGTTGTGTGTGTTGCTCCTAAAATTCAACTTTTACTGTAGGTGCCTGGAAAACCAGGGTTTACCTTGGGTTTTTCCTCCTCCATGGCCATATCTTGCACTTAATCAATCTGAGACCCATGGTATTTGGTGAAACGAAAGTATGGTTAGTGTATTCTAGGATTCCAAGAGTGTTTTGTAGGAGGAACAAGGGAGAGGAGTGTTTGGAGCGACCCTAGGTAGACATCTCTATGTGGCTACCTAGACCTTGAACAACAAAATTACCTTGTGTGCAATTGGTGATGATTCCAAGCATATAACCCTAGAATCCCTTATGGTTTATGGTTCCCCACATGCCCATGGGATTTTAATTGGTCGGTTCATTCATTTGAGTATAGTTGTTTCACTAAAAAGGCCTAATTAACCCTTTAGGATAATCAACATCCTATCAACAAAGACCTTTATTTTCTAGACCCTGACCCTTCCCTTTGGGGATTTATGTAACTTCAAAAAGGGTCTTTGAATCCATAATTTGTTTGCCAAGGTGTTTGGGAAAGTTTGAACCTAAGGTCTCTTTACCCGCTAAATAGGGAACCTAGGTCTAATTGGGTGAGTTTCTTAAGGAATGGGCATGAATACTTACAACTGGTGCTTGGTCTAACCTTGGGGAGTCTTGTATGACCCAAAACTGGTATACAAATTATTTGTAACCCTTGGAGGTATCATGGAGTGTGTTGTAGAAAGATACCCTTGATTGATTAGGTATGAGTCTTGAAGATGGTGAGAAGATTGAACTAATGTTGTGGAGCCTTGTCTTGATAGGATCCTATTCTTGGATTGAGGGGTGAATGCCATACATTTTGAGATGTTTGGCAAGATGCAAGGAGGGCTCTACATCAATTGGTATCAGAGCTAGTAATGGCTTTGGTAAGGAGATAGAAAATTGACAGATGTCAGAGGGACAAGAAGAATAGGTCCCTAGAGGACCAATCACCAACATGGAGTTGGCAAAGATTGTGAGAAAGTAGGCCACTACTTGCAAGGCAATGCAGAGGGAGATAGAGAGGTTGAGAGTCAAAATAGATGGGAAGGAATATGGAGGCACTGGTAGTGGTGATGAAGGGGATGAGGATGAGATCCCTATGCCAGAGGAAGAGGCGATTCTTCCTGACTATAGGCACTTCCTTAATACCCTCAAATCCATGGAGAGAAGAACCATGGAGAAGAAGATTGATTTGCCAACTTTCACTGGGAAAATGGTGATAACTCAATGATGAACGGATAGTACCAAACTGGTACTGAGAGAGGGGGGTGAATTAGTATAGACCAAAACACAATCCTAGACCAGTTTGTCATTAGACACTATGCTTAGGCAGACAAATAGTAACATTGATCTTGAACAGAGTACAACTGGCAAAACCCAGAGTAACTGAGACAAGAATAAACTGGTTGACACGTATCTTCTCAAACAATCTAATACTTCATTTTCATTTCACTCTAGTGTATGAATAGGTAATCTACCATCAAAGATATATATATATATATATATATATATATATATATATATAAATAGCTAGATCAACATGATTCACCACTTGATAGAAAACAACATATCATCACATGAAAAAGACATCACATATGACACACATATTTTTCACGTGGAAACCCAACCGAGAAAAACCATGGTGGGGATGAATACCCACAAGCTTATTTTTGAACTCTTTAGAAGTCCGCTCTGTTAGGAGCCTTGTCTGGTTAAAGACTGATACAATAGGTTCCATTACGAACCAATCCTATTAGGGATCACCCAGTTAAGGGATGGCTAGAATACTTGGTTAAGGGTTAAACCCTATTAAAGGATTTATAGCAATCCAGTTAAAGCTACCCTGTTAAGGGATTTCCCAACTATTGAAGTGGTTAGAGATCAATAGGTATTACAATAATTTGGTAACAACACTCAATGCCAATGCAGATCCATTTTAGCTCCTCTTCACCTTCTGCACTTACACTCTATAAGTATCACTTCTCTCTTCTGGTCTAGCAAGAATCATGTATCTCTTCACTTGGATACTCACACACAAATTTTTCCAACAACCTCAGAAAGAAACACAACATTGACCTTATAGGAAATAGATAGGTTGGTAGCATAAACCCTAAACCCTAAACCTATCAGGTTAATAAATTCAAATGGTTCAATCCTGACCATTGAGCATATTGCATTAAATGCAAGAGTCTTGATCGAATCTCAAGACATTCTCCATCATTCATTTTCCACTAATTTCATGGTAGCTGATAACTCATCACACATTATCATCGTTTACAGGCTTCGCACATTCCTGATGTAGATTGGAACAATCTCCTTCATGAAAGATCCTTCACACACATAAGGATGACATGGAAACATGATTTGTTCTTTGGTACAATGTTAACTCATCACACAAAGTCACCGGTTGAGCCACACAGGCTTGAAGCACTTCAACCAGAAACCCTGAAGTTGAGACTACCAACCAGTAGTCATACAAAGCTTCCATGTATCGGTTCCCATAACCACATGCTGGTTCACCTTAAACAAACACACCACTTCACTTTGGCACAAATGCCAGTTCACAGTGTTATACCAGTTCTCTTCTCTTCAGCATATTGACATCAATGGCAACATACAATGTCATTATGTCCTCATACCGGTTCACATAATGCCAACAATCTCCCCCTTTGGCATTGATGGTAATATACAAAGATATCTCTCCACTTCACATCTTCTCCCCCAATTTCTATAGATATCTTCTCTGCTTCTCTTCTTCTCCCCCTTTGACAACAATGCCAAAGTCGAGGCACAAGCTTCCCTATTCCATTATGTTGCTCCCCCTGAGGAGTAGCATCCTTCAACACATCAATCCTTAAAAAAAAAAATTGACTACGTAATACTTGACTGATGTGGAGCATATACCTTTAGTTTACTTCTTGAAGGGGCAGCACCCCTAATTCACCTTTTAAATACATAAATGTAGCCTTCGGGAGAGGCTTGGTGAATATGTCTGCTAATTGCTCCTTAATGGAAACATGTTCTACTGCAATCTCTTTCTTCTGAACCTTTTCCCTCAAGAAATGATACTTAAGCTCAAAGTGCTTGGTTCTAGAATGTAAAACCGGATTCTTGGAGATGTTAATTGCACTAGTATTGTCACAAAATATACTTACTAGTTCAAATACAAGAACTTTGAAGCCATTCAATACATGCTTCATCCAAATTGTTTGAGTGCAGTTCATGAAAGCTACAACATACTCTACTTCCACTATAGACTGAGTGATACAACTTTGCTTCTTACTCATCCATGAGACCAGTCTACCACTGAGAAAGAATGTGCCACCGGTTGTGCTCTTCCAGTCATCTACATTACCTACCCAATCAGCATCTGTGAATACTTTCAAGTTGAAATCCTTGCTATATGGATACGAAAATCCATAATTAGTAGTTCCCTTCAGATACCTAAGAATATACTTGATTGCAACCAAGTGGGATTCTCTTGGGCTTTTTTGGAACCTTGCAGTAATGCCAACTGCATGTGCAATATCTGGTCTGCTATGCACTGCATAATGCAACTTACCAATCATTGATCGATATTCTTTCTCATCAACCAATGTTGAGTCATCCTCTTTGGATAATTTACAACTGCTCACCATCGGTGTACCAACTGGTTTGTTATCTCCCATGCCAAAGGTCTTCAACACCTCTTTGACATACTTGGACTGAGTGATAAAGATTACATCTTTCATCTGCTAGATCTACAGTCCAATGAAGAACTTAATCTCCCATATGAGTGACATCTCAAACTCTTTCTTCATCTCATCTGTAAACTCGTGACTCATCTTGTAATCTCCACCAAAGATAATGTCATCAACAAATACCTCATATATCAAGATCTGATCTCCTTTAGACTTCAACTAGATATTGCTATCTTTGCTTGTACTCTCAAATCCAATCTTCACAAGATGGGAGTGCAGGCATTCATACCATCCTCTAGGTGCCTACTTTAGACCATATAAGGCTTTATGTAGCCTACACACCATGTCACTATCTTCAAATAGGGCAAACCCATCTGGTTGCTCTATATACACTTCCTCTTCAAGTACACCATTTAGGAATGCAAATTTTACATCCATTTGATATACTTTGAATCTTTTAAAGGCTTCATATACAAGAAGCATACCAACTCCTTCCAATCTGGCTACAGGAGCAAAGGTTTCTCTATAGTCTTCTCCTTCTTCTTGGGCATATCCTTTGCACACTAGTCTAGCTTTATTTCTAATCACTGTGCCGCCCTCATTCAGCTTATTTTTGAAAACACATTTGGTGCCAATGACATTTTTATGCTCTGGTCTGGGCATGAAAGACCATGTACCATTTTTCTCTATCTGGTCAAGTTCCTCTTCCATTGCCTTGATCCAGTCTTCATCTTCATGTGCCTCTTTGAATGATTTAGGCTCAAATTCAGAGATCATACATGAGTTTTCTCTGACTTTTCTTCTTGGAAGAATTCCTGCATCCTTATCTCCTATGATCTGCTTAGGATCATGATTCAACTTGACATACTAAGGAATGGTCTTAATAGATTCCTCTTTCTTTTCTTCTTCATCCTCATCTCCATCAGTATCAGCATCTACATTTACCATTGTAGGAACACTGTTACTAGTACCTGGTTGATAGGCAACCGGTTCCCAGAAGGTTACAATTGATTCATTTACTGCTTTCTCACTACTGGTTTCCTCAGTTTTCTTAGAGGTTTCATCAAGTCTTACATTGATGCTTTCCATAATTCTCTAAGTCCTATTATTGAAACACTTGGAAGATTTGCTCTTTGTGGAATACCCTAGTAATATTCCCTCGTCACATTTCACATCAAATTTTCTCTGGTGTTCGTTCCTCTTGATGTAGCATTTGCTACCAAACACTCCAAAGTAGCTAACCACAGGTGTCTTACCAGTCCAATACTCATAAGGAGTTTTATCCTTACCTTTCTTGATGAGTACTCGGTTCATTGTGTAGACTGCAGTGCTCACCACTTCTCTCCAAAAGGTGTGGGCTACCTTTCCTTGAATCAACATAGTTCTAGCTACTTCAACCATAGTCTGGTTATTCCTCTCTACTAGGCCATTCTGCTATGGAGTCCGAGGGGCAGACAATTACCTCTTGATGCCATGTTCTTCATAGTACTTGTTGAATTCACTAGAAGTGAGTTCCCCTCCTTGATCAATTCTTAGGCACTTGATCCTTTTACCGCTTTCCTTCTGCACTAATGCTCTAAAAGCTTTGAAATTTACAAAATCTTTAGACTTATCTTTCAAGAATGTGACCCACATCATTCTTGAGTAGTAATGAGTGAGAATCATGAAGTGCCTATCACCTTGCACACTCCTAGGTTTCATAGGACCACACAAATCAGTATGCACAAGATCAAGAAAATTGTTAGCAGTGAAAGGTTTACCTTTAAAGGTTGAGGAAGACATTTTCCCCAATTGACATTCTCTACACAAGGTATTATCTGGTTTGCTTAGCACTGACAACCCTCTAACTGCCTTGATCTTACTAGCCTTAACAATGTTATCAAAGTTTACATGGCAGAGTCTCCTATGCCATATCTAGCTATCATCAAATTTAGCCATAAGACATGTACTTACATTTGCATTCAGTTGAAATAGGTTACCTTTGATCTGCATGCCAGTGGCCACCAATTCACCATTCTTTCCTTTGATTCTACACACTCCATTCTTGAATTCTAGAGTGAGACCACTATCATTCAGCTGGGCAACACTCAGAAGGTTGTGTCTGAGACCATCAACCCAATACACATTGTCAGCACTAATCTTTCCATTCAGAGAGATGGACTCTCTGCCTTTGACCATACACAGTGCATCATTACCAAAGCGAACCACACCACCATCATACTCTTCCAAGGATAGAAACTTGCTCCAGTCACCAGTCATAAGGTGAGAACAACCACTATCAATAATCCACTCATTGGAATTATCAAACCAGGAGATAAGAGCCTTCTTGTCTAACACATCTTCCTTGACAGCAACAAACACAATATCTTCATTTTCTTCATCTTTTGATTCCTCATCTGTGACACCTTCATCAACTATCACTAAAAAGTTTCTCTGGTTTCCTCCTTTGAATTTCTTGAACCTTTCTAGTTTGTCCTTGTTGTCACCATTAGGATAGTTTACAACAATATGTCCTATCCGGTTACAAGAAAAGCATTTCAAAGGGAGCTTACCTCTGTATTTGCTAGTTCCTTTAGGAAATTTCCTGGCAAGAAGAGCTTTAAATGCCATCAGAATCTCCTCATCATCCATTTCTCTACTCTATCTTGGTTCACCACTAGTGCTAGCTTCTTTTCCTTTTCTGGATGGTACATCAGAAGCTTTAAAAGTTGATTCAGTCTTTTGGACACTACCATCAAAACTATTTAGCTCATAGGCTATCAACTTTGCAATGATGGAGTCTAGGGATACCTTAGTCTTGTCTATTGATCTCAACTCCTGAATAGTAGCAACCGTTATTGCATAGACCAGTAATAAGGATCTCAGGGCCTTTCTTACCACAGTGGAATCTTCCATTTTACCACCTGCACTCTTGATATCTCCAACAGCGGTTTTGATTCTTATTCCATACTGTTGAATGGTCTCACCTTCAACCATCCGCATGTCTTCAAGCTTCCTTCTAAGGCTTTCTTCCTTAGCTTATTTTACATGCTCATCATTGCCATAGATATTTTCAAGAGTATCCCATACCTCTTTGGTATTTACCTTATCTTGGACATCAATAAACTCAATGTCAGATAAACTACTAATTAGGGCTTCCATGACTTGCCCATTCTCCCACATCTTTCTCTTTTGGTCATCAGTGAAAGTATCGGTAGGAGAAACATAGGCATTCTCAACATAACTCTAGTGTTGAGCACCCATGCTTGTGATGTATATCTTCATTCTATCTTTCCATATACTGAAATTTTCTTTGTTCAACTTTGGACCTTCTCTCTTCATCATTAGACTAGGATCTTTACCTCAAGCGGTTAAGCTTATAACACAAAGGACTTGGAGGAGGCTCTGATACCAATTGATAACTCAATGATGAATGAATAGTACTACTGAGAGGGGGGGTGAATCAATACAGACAAAAACACAATCCTAAATCAGTTTGTTAGCAAACACTATGCTTAGGCAGACAAACAGTAACACTGGTCTTGAACAGAGTACAATAGGCAAAACCAAGAGTAACTGAGACAAGAATAAACTGGTTGACACTTATCTTCTCAAACAATCTAATACTTCATTTTCATTTCACTCTAGTGTATGAATATGTAATCTACCATCAAAGATATATATATAAACAACTAGATCAACATGATTCACCGCTTGACAGAAAACAACATATCATCACATGAAAAAGACATCACATATGACACACATATTTTTCACATGGAAACCCAATTAGGAAAAACCATGGTGGGGATGAATACCCACAAGCTTGTTTTTGAACTCTTTAGAAGTCCACTCTATTAGGAGCCTTGTCTTGTTAAAGACTGATACAATAGGTTCTATTAGGAACCGATCCTGTTAGAGATCACTCGGTTAAGGGATGGCTAGAATACCCGGTTAAGGGTTAAACCCTGTTAAAGGTTACCTTGTTAGAGGATTTCAAGAACTCAATGGTTTTGAGTCACCGTGTTAAAGGATTTATAGCAAGCCAGTTAAAGCTACCCTGTTAAGGGATTTCCCAACTATTGAAGTGGTTAGAGATCAATAGGTATTACAATGATCTAGTAACAACACTCAATGCCAATGCATATCCACTTTAGCTCCTCTTCACCTTCTGCACTTACACTCTATAGGTATCACTTCTCTCTTCTAGTTTGGCAAGAATCACATATCTCTTCACTTGGATACTCACACACAATGTTTGCCAACATCCTCAGAAAGAAACACAACATCGACCTTATAGGAAACAGATAGGTCGGTAGCATAAACCCTAAACCCTAAACCTATTAGGTTAAGGAATTCAAACAGTTCAATACTGACCATTGAGGATATTGCATTAAATGCAACAGTCTTCATCCAATCTCAAGACATTCTCCATCATTCATTTTCCACCAATTTCATGGCGGTTGATAACTCATCACACGCTATCACTATTTACAGGTTTCACACATTCCCAAGGTAGATGGGAACAATCTCCTTCATGCGCACAAGGCTAACATGGAAACATGATCTGTTCTTTGTTACAATGCTAACTCATCACACAAAGTCACTGGTTGAGCAACATAGACTTGAAGGACTTCAACTAGAAACCCTAAAGTTGAGACTACCAACCGGTAGTCATACAAAGCTTCAATGTGTCGGTTACCATAACCACATGTTGGTTCACCTTAAACAAACACACCACTTCACTTTGGCACAAATGCTGATTCTCAGCTGTTATCACTGTTTATTAAATGGGTTTCTTTTTCCCATGATTGGATAGGTTTTTTTCAAAATTTTGAGGTAGATATGCTATTAACTGCTTCAAATCTATTTTAGGTCTTTAAGGGTTAAGGGTTTTAGTTTTAAATAGTTAAAGTGTTTGATCGAAACCCTTTGGTTTCTAATCCTACGTTACTTTATTAACTTAAGTAATGGGTCTTGGGGTCATGTGAAGTGTCCCCCCTTGTTATTTACCTAGGCGATTGTTAAATAATCATAAAAAAATCTATGCCTTATGTCTTTTTCCTTCTAATGTTATCGGGTCCAGTAAGTGTTGCACAACTTCCAGATGAATCTATGACTTTTTCCATTTCGTTAGGAGAAGTTGTAGGTGTGTTAAGCTATGCAAAATAGAAAAAGGAAAAAGCATGTTCAACTATGTGCTTTTGATCTAGTTTAACAAGACTCCATCTTGCTCAAGATCTAATGGCTAGCGTTGATTCACAGCCGAAACTAGCAAGTAAATTACCTTTCACAAAATGGCAAAAAGGTTTGGCAGGACCCAACAATGAAGAATTTTCCATCGCTAAAAGGTGATCAAGTTCAAAAGAAATCAATGGCTCTCATTGTTTTGTGGTTGATAGATGCTCACATGTTATGCCCTGTGAAATAGCAAAAGGTTTTTTGGCCTGGGCAAAGGAGGTTTATAAGAAGCGTAATGGATGCATAGGTTCCCAAAGATCTAACGACTAGTGCAGTTTCATAGGAGAAAGATGCTCGAAAGATAGCTTTCATGAAATAGTGAAATGACATGGCATTCCAAGCAAGCAAACCGGCTGATACAGGTGGCAAGGATGAGGTGGATCTTGATGTTTCTTCTCAGCGAGTAAAAAAAGATGACATGTCAGTTTGGAAATTACTAGACACCAGGTGGATAATGCTGAGTCAGATAACCCAAGTCTATCAGATTCAAGTAGGTTGTTAAGAATCAAACAAGTTTGATATAATCTAATGGTTCGCGTGTGTTCACAAGGATAAGATGCTTCTATTTTAAATCATGTGAAATGGTGAAAGAGAAAAAGAGATTCTTCTCCGCATGACGTGGAGTGACCGCTGTTACTTCTTGTAAAGCTTGATGGTGATGTGTCGATTGACACGTAGTTTCAAAGGGTTATTAAGGCCCTGCCAAGGTGTAACCGACAGTTATGTAGGAAATAGTGACACGTTGTTGACTCTGAACTAAACCCGAAGAGTTTCCTAGATCTAATGGCCGAGTGCCATGTGGCATTTGTTAACTAGTAAATAAGTGGGGTAAGTAATGAAGGTCTTTCTTAAAAGATGTTCATCTCAAGATTGATCCAACGCTTCTCATTGTTTCATGGCCTGAATGTATAAGCAGATTAACCTTTGCAAAATGGCGAAAAACCTGTTAGCCATCAAGATGAGGCGTGGTTAGTGAAAAAGCTGATGGTCTCGATAGGGGTTAAGGGTCAGGCAGTCAGAGTTCCATCTAGCACTTGGCGTAGCTTCGCAAAAGGAAAGTGCTTACAGGATAAAGCTTCTGAAATGGTGAAAAGAGGTAGGGAATGATGCAAAGGTAGAGAGGTTAAAATAGTATAAAGACCAATTAAGTTTCATTTAATCAGACGACTGGCATGATTTCATTTGGTGAAATCGCTAGAAGGTTATGCTCTGCGAAATGCCGAAAGAGAGAAAAGGAAAATACCCAGGCATGTTATGACCCATTGGAGAGAAATTTTTGAATTCTTCTAAGAATTCAACTCTGAAGGGATGGCTGAAGCATGCGGTATCAATGTCGTAGTTAAGAGCTCGACTACCGTATATGATTTTGTATCAATTGAATGAAGGCATCATTTTGAAGAATAGTTGTAGAGAAGCAGTTGCAGAGAAAATTTCTTCAAGTAAAAAATAGGTTCTCTTATACTCTTGTTTGGCAATTACTTAATAGTGTGTTCTAATTGAGGTCTTAATTTGTCATAGAAAAGTTGGGGGTAATAGTTAAATTGCTTGCATAGTTTTTAAGATGGCACCTAAAAGAGAATTCTCAGGAAAGGGCTATCTATGATGATTTCCTTGAATAATTGACATTGTCAACTAATGTGGCAGCAAAGGTAAAAGAACTAGTGCCAAAAGCTCCTCACTTAAAAATAGGAGAGGGATTATATGATAAGGGTAATTGGCTAAGAGACCCTCAAATTGCGTTGTCTGGGTTGGGATTATTTAAGGTTGGATTTGGCATGAGAAACTCCCTAGCCCCAATGAATAGTATCTAGAAGTTGGATGTAGGCAAATTGGTGGTCCCTGGAGTATTCATGGATGTGTATCTCCTAACATAGATTGCATACAACTACGACCCAATCACAAGAAGTGTCAAGGATATAAGTGGGAAAACCCTTATTGAAATAAATAATGAAGTGTTCATAAATGCTTTTGAGCTTAGTGAATTTACCAATTTTCTAGTGCCTATTAATTTTAAATCACTAGCTCAGGTTTACAATGTGCAAAGGAATCACCTTAGGAATGGGCCACTTAAAGAATTCTTTGTGAAGATAGGCGGGTTAACAATTGTAGGACCTAACACTGAGGAGCCTTTTTCTTTAAATCTATTTACCCTCAGGGCTAAAGGATTATATTGGTCACTCTACCAAGTTCTAAGAGAAGATGCTGAGGCAAATATGCCAACTCATTACAGGCTAATGATTGCTCAAATTTTGAACCCCTCTTTTGCAGTGACCTTTGATTATTCTTTCTTTATCACTGATGCTATCCATGAAGGATTGATAGGAATAAAGAATGGGAAAGTCGATAGGCCTTTTGGGTAGTACTCCCTCCTCATGCATTTATTTTTATTCAAGGGTGGTGACTATTTTACAAGTGGAATGGATATTGTGAAGGAGAAAAATGGAGAGAAGATACCAGTGCAGTTATGGAGTACAATGCTGTCATGGGATAGAGAAGATGCATGCTTCTTAAAGTTTGATAAGTGTTTTGCATCTAAGATTAGGACTCTTATCTATTCAGAGAATCCAAGAGTCCCTATTGTTCTTTTGGAATTCATTAGGCCAAAAGAGTTTGCTGAGAATGTTAAAATTGTCCACAATTGGGGTGATATCTACTTATACCCTGTCTCCATAGTTTTTAGTGTATATGGCTTCAAAGGCACTCTATTTTTGTTGCCCTATCTGGTCCCTCTTAAAGTGGGAATTGCAGAGATCCTCAGGCAGATTGGTGGTGTGCGGGATGCAGAGTTAATAAGCAAGGTAAAGGGACCATTTTCCCTATAGTTACCATAGACACCAATTTGTGATAATTAAAGGAGGTTGCAAGTGCTTTGAAGACTTCCTTCAACCTTATCATTTGTCAACTATAGTATCCCAATGTGCTGACCCTAAAGATTTCTTCAACGACATGTTCAGAAAGAGGGCAATATGTAGAGGTAGACCCCACCAATTCAAATTTCTTGAAGACCTCATTAGGAATGAGTTTGATTTAGATGAGCAAGAGCTGAGGAAGGAAAAGTGGGTGGCCTACAAAAAGGCTTTAGACTTTGTGCACCAATTTGACACTAGCTATGACCCTTTGTCTAGCTTTCACCCTTTTGAAGAGAAGATAAAGTTCTTAATTATTTCTTTTGAGGATGTGATGAAAACATTGAAACAAAAGAGGGAGGTTGTAATAAAAAACAACCCTGAGAAAGCAAGACTGGTTCTAAATAGGTCTGCATCTGCTAGAGCAATCCCTCCTGGTGATCACATGTTGCATAAGAAGTCCAACTACAGTGTGTTGATGCATACAACAAGGGAGCCCTCTACCTCAAAAGGGAAGAGGAAGATATAGGATGTCACTGACATTCAAGATAGCCCAAAGAAACAAAGAGTGGGAAAAGAAGTACAATCTAATGAACCTTTGTACTCTCCATCTCAATACCCTATTCATATAGGAGATGAACAGGTAGTAGCTGAGCAATTGTTATAGTTAGGCAGCCTTGGAGAGATAGCATACACATATGATGAAGTGGAAGAGGGAATGCTAGAGAGCCCCTTACTACTGAAATGAACATTACTGTTAATGAGTTCAAACGCCAGGAGTGGGATCCTAAGATCAAGCAAGCCAGTGAATATTTCTTGGTTGATAATAACTTTGTCACATCAGGAGCTTTCATGCAATTTGTGTGGAAGAAAAACATTGATAAATTTAATACTAGGTCTGAAAAGAGGAAAGGGGAGTTGCCCCATGGGGATCTAGTTGTGGTGGAGGAAGAGATAAAGCAAGAAATGGTTGATGAATTTAAGACCATCACTCCTAAATAGGGAAGGGACATGGTAGCACAAGCTGGGGTACTCATTCTCCCCGAATGGGACATAGCAGATGCTTTGGTTTTGGAGGTAGTACGAAAGGAGACCAAACTTATGGAGGGAGTCACTTTCAGCAAAGATAATTCTGCATTGGTCATGTGGTCTCTTAAAAGAGATGAAAATAAGAGGAATAAGGACACCCCAGGGTCAAGTTACCTTGGAGGAATGATAGTAAAAAGAGTGCAGAGCACTGGGGTAGTGGAAGATGCTAGCACTATGCTAGAGACTGCAAATTTTAGTGTTGCAGTAGCAGAAAGAGAGGCTAAGGAAAAGGCAAATCTCCAAGTTAAGTTGGAGACAGTTTTAAAATCTTACAACAATGCCAAGGAAGGGGTAAGAGGTAAATATAGCATCATCACCAAGCTACAAAGCCAGTTGGTAGGACAATACCATCAAGGTTAGTCCTCAACACTAATGATCTCCTCTTCTCCTGCAAGACCTACACCTACCGGCCCCATTATTGAGTTCCCACTATCTCTAGCACCTTATAGTTCTTAGTTGATCGAGATCACTCCCCATGAGTTGGAGAATTTAAAATAGGCTCAAGCCTTATATGTAAATAAATATGAAGAGAGGGTAAAGGCTACAATTTTAAGTTTTGCTGACACTATAGGGTCTTCATTAATGTATAACAATATGAGTAAGATTTTGGAAATGTGGAATGAATTAAATGGGAACAAGGTTGTATTAATGTTTATTTTTGATAAATGGAGACCTAGAGAGAAGGATATAGAACTGATTTGTGTATCCTATGATGAGGTAGGGGCTGACCCCATTATTAAATCTACAAATGATATGACAAAGGATTTAGTAAAGTTGGTAGAAGGAGTAGATAATGCAGATAGAAAGATCAACTCGTACAAGAAAGAGTACACTGATAAGGTTTTGTAATTACTCCCACGAGGTTTTGTCAGCCCACACCAATTAAAGGACAAACAAATATGGCTTAAGGAGTTGGAAGCCAAATTGTCACTAAGAATAAAAGGAATTGTTAAATCAGAGGATGCCTCCATATTTGTTAAAACAATTGAAGAGATTGAGAAAATCAAATCTCATTATGGTTTCTTGAATTCAGAGGTCAATAAAATGAGGAATTCTTAGAAAAAATTAGCCAAGACAAAAGAAAAAGTAATTAACTTCTCATGGCCTGCTGATGAGGTGTATCAGGAATGGACAAGAAAATATGTCATGCTTCATGTGGAGTAATTAGAAAATGTTGCAGCAGAACAACAAGAGGAAGAAACCGTGGATGTTGAAAGAGACTTGTAACCGCATTTGTAAAAGATTTTGTAACTTCTTCTTGAGAAGTAATGATTGTAACAAACTCTCCTAAGAAAGTCTGAAGCTATGTGTGCATCCATATTGTTATAAATGGATACTAGGACTGGTAAAAGAAGGATTGCAAGGAATTGTAAGAAAACACTGCAGAAATTTATCTGAGCCTTTTTCAAGTTTTGATGGAGAATATTCAAATGTTTTTGTTTTACTTTTAGAAGAAATATTAATACACAGACCATTGGTTTTGAGTTTAAGCTTTGTGTTGTCTTCAAGTATGATTGCAAGTGTTTACTATTTCATTTTGAGTAATCTAGGGTTATTTTGTTTGAATATGGGTTGTAAGGCAACTTTTAGTAGATATGTTTCTTAGCTTTTCTCTTCAAGAGGGGAACTAAATATGCGGGAATCATTTTCTACCAGTAAATTCTCTGTGGGATACTTTGAATTTTGATGAATATAGCTTATTATGGTATGGATAAATTCTTATGTGTGTTAGGCATGTATAGGGATCTGTAGAAGCCAAATGAATGGAATATGTATAGATGTTTAATTGTGGAAGTATTGTTTGAACTTAGATGACTCTGTGACCTTGGATAAGGCACTAATATCTATTAGGGTTATCTTCTATACATCTTGTAGATCAATACTGAACATGAGTACAATTTTCATTCCTTTGTTTTAGTTAGTTTTAAAGTGATTAGATCCACCATTTTTTGGACTGGTTTGCTGTGGATTTATCTTTTAAAAGTGTGAATTCAGTTCACAAAGGTATACCCTCCTGAGCTTTGGATAAGTTCAAAGTGTAGAAGGTTAATCAAACCTTGTCATATGTTGTCCTGAAATTTTCCTTCTCTTTAATCTCTCTTCTACATATAGAGTTATCATATCATTATAAGGATTTTAGAGTGAATTAGATTTTGAGAACAACAAAAGTGGCGACTCTGCTAGGGACAGTCATAGTGAGAATCCAAATGTAGTTTTGTGCCTAAATTTATAAAAAGAATCATTGTATGCTTGTGGAATAGATTGGTGTTTCAGAGAATATAGCAGTGGTGTCTGGAAGTCTCTTTTTAAAAGTTCCCTCTATTTTCTTGATAGATGATTTTGGTTTGAAGAATTACAACATTTCTTTCAAAGCTTGTTTTCATATTTCCCATAGTCTTGTGGGTGGCGACTCTCTTATCTTGGAACCAGTCCTTGTGAAATACATAAAATTATTAAAGGAAGACAAGCATTATGCAATAAGGAAAAAACACCAGATCATTCATGAAGAAGCATCCTCATGAAACTTTGTAAGAAGGTTTGCCAGAACAGTCATGAAGAGGTCAGAAGAGATCAGTGCTTCACGAACCATCAAATGCTATTTGGGTGCAAAAAAATAATAATACTGTTAAGATACCTGATCGACCTATTTATGAAAAGTCTAATTCTTCTTCCAGAGATTATGAACATGATATATTAGGTTTCCATTCTAGATTGTTTGGAAATATAGATAATGCTCATGCTTTAAATCAAGATATATCTCATGTTAGTGTGTCTGCGAGTTATAGGACTATTTCAAATGCAACCAGACATTCTATTCCTAGAACTATTGATGGAAATATTAGCTTGATTGATATAGATCGAGTCAATATATCTGACTCTGAGGAGAATTTCCCTGATGAAGAAAAAGTGTCACAAGAAATAGAAGATTTAAATAGGAGGGTTCACCACTTAATCTCTTTAAGAGCCCAAAAGGAGGCAAATAAGGAGAAGGAGGTCAAAGCAAAACTAATGGAGAGAGATAGGCTTCTTAGATAGATAGGTGATCTTGAAGTATTGGCTAACGAAAAAGAAAAGAGTGATGAGGAAGGTCATGTGATCAAATAAATTCTAATCCCTAAGGCCAAGCCAACATATAGGTCAGTAGTCCAACCAAACAGGGAAGTGCTTAGTGATTCACAGCCCATTAGGAATAATATTGATAAAGGAAAAATGAAATGGGTCGATGATGGAACTGGATCTAAAAATACATAAGAGATTTCTCATGGGCTATCAGCACATGAGAGAGAGATGGAAAGAATGAGGAAGGAAAAGGAGGATCTACAAATGGAGCTTGAGAAAGCTGAGTTGGAAGCAGCTAATCAAGAAGTTAAAAGAAAAATTAGCTACCTAAAAGCTCCCCCTATCATTTTTCCATCAGAAGGTCTTAGTAAGCCTAATAATTAGCAAATTTCCCTTCCCTTGTTTAAAATTCAGCCCACTATACCTATTAATATAGCAACAGCTATTCAGGTCCCTGGGAACAATTAGTATACCCAAATATCTTAGTCCCCAATTCCAAAAGTTAGAATGAACATGGAAAACAATAATGTTGCTAACCCTTTTCAAAGGAGACCTATCAATTTGGAGTAGTATAGACAATTGTTCTCTAATGGGATCCCAGGATACCCCAACCATGTTCCTACTGAGTTAAGGGACAAACTCCATAAGTTTTCTAGAAATAATGCAATTAGTGCTGAAGAACATTTAAAATCTTTTGGGGACCTAATAAATGATTATGAAATAGTGGATGAAGATGTCATAATGAAATTGTTTGTTCAGTCCCTGGTTGATGATGCAAGAGACTGGTATAGAGGTCTTCCAGTTAATAGCATTGGGTCATGGGAGGATATTAAGAATTGTTTTCAAGAACAATACGGTGACAAAACAAATGTGAGCTTCATGCTAAATGAATTTAATAATATTAGGAAATTTGATAATGAAATGGTCACTGATTTCAATCCTATATTTCAAAAGGCCATGCATAGATTATATCAAGTGATGAGGTTAGATGATAACATGTGTTTGAACACCTATTATAATGCATTTGATTCTAAGATGGCCTATATCTTGAGGGATAAAAATCCACATAACTTGAGGGATGCATTTAAGATTGCCATTAATGTGGAAAGCAACAGAAAAGCATTTGGGGAGTTAGGAAGGAGAACAGATGGTAGGCTATGGCAAGAAACAAAACAGCAACCTAGCAAAGCTACTAAGGAGGAAGACAATATAGAAAAGTTGGTCATTGCTATGAAGGATCTAACTACCAAGGTGAACAAAAATGATAAGCCTCATTATAACTGGCAAGATAGACCACCTAGACTACATGACATGCCTTATAATACCAACTGGAAAGATGGAAAACCCCAAAATGAGAAGCCTAAAATTGCTCAAAATCAGGATACCCCAGATCCCTTAAAAGGGAAAAATGTCCATAATATAGAAAATACTCCTTGTTGTATTTCTTGTGATGGGCCACATTCTCCTCATCAGTGTGTAGTAGCTCAAGCCCTTGAAGAATCCATGAGACAAGAAGCTGAGCCTGACATTAACATGTTTGAGACTATTATAGAAAGTGATGAGGAATCTATACAAAGTGAATATAGTGATGTGTTGGATAATGAAAGGTTTGTTCAAGGACAACTAACACTGGACTAACATCCTACCTTGAATGTGGTAACAATTGAAGATGAAGAAGTTCATCTTAGAAGGCCTATTGAGGAAGAAGTTAAAAGTCTCACCAAAGCTGCTATTGCTAAAGAAAAACACAATTAAAACTTAAGGAACACCAAGAAGGACACCGATCAGGGTGAACCTAGTTCCATGTTCATAAAAGAGATTACTCAAAAGGGGCCATCGAGTAGTGCTACTACTTTCCCTAAAATCATTCAAGAAAAGAAGGAATAGGTTAAAGATGTACCCAAGAGTACAGATGATAAAAATACTAGTGATGTACAAGGAGCTGCCACAACAAAAAGGGCAAGTTAGCTTAAGGCAAAAAGAGTTAGAGCTAATACTAAATTAAGCAGTAGTTCCACATTTGACATAGCTCAAGCTCTTACACAAATGAAGGTTATTGTCCCATTAGTAGAATTACTAAAAATAAAAGAACATAGGGATGCAACTTTGTTCTTGTTTTCTAATATATCTGACAGTGACACAGTACTACCCACTGGTTCAGCTAAAATTTGAAAGGATCAAGAACTCGAAACCCCAGAGGTTTATGTTTGAACCACTATTACTCAAGAGCCTTCACAGGTAGAACCCTTTTATGTTACTTTGTTAGTAAATAACCGGTTGATAAAAAATTGCATGATAGATTCAGGAGCTACTTGTAATGTAATGCCCTATGGTGTTATGAAAGAATTAGGACTGTCAGTAACCACTGTATATGGAAAATGCTATGCTATGGATAACAAGGAAGTACCTATGATAGGTACAATGAGAGATGTTGAAGTAAAGATAGCAGCATTCCTTGAGGCAACTTATAAAATGGACATTATTATTACTGACACTAAACCCCATTATGGTATGTTGCTATCTAGGCAGTGGGTAGCAGCAGTAGGAGGAAATGACCAACTGGATTTATCTTATGCCACCATTCCAATCAATGGGAATCAGGTCAAGTTGTATAGAGAACCACGTGCTCCTAGGGTAATTGAAAACGTAGACCCCAGTATGCTCAATTGTATGATTGATGTGGATCTTGATAATTTCAGGTTACAACCAATTTTACCTCAGTTGAAGAATACTGACCCCATTGTGGTCGAATTAGAATCACAACAACATGGTTTATGGCAGATGTATTTTGATGGAGCTTACTCCAAAGAAGGATCTAGAGCAAGGGTTCTTTTTGTATCCCCATCAGGTATAACTTCTAAGTATTCTTTCTTATTGGTTTTCCAGTGTACAAATAATACTGCAAAATATGAAGCCCTATTATTGGGGCTTGAGGTTGCAAAAAGGCATGGAATTCAGCTATTGATAGTGTTAGGGGACTCAAAATTGGTTGTCTCTTAGGTAAGATCCAAATATGCATCCAAAAATGATAGATTAAAAAGATATAAACATGCAGTTTGGGATGTCATTGAGCATTTTAGTGCATTTTCCATTAATTGGATAGAGCGATCAAAGAATATTATGGTAGATTTTCTAGCTAATGTTGCCTTGAAAAATGATGATGCAACACTAACCAACATCTCCATTGTGGAAATAAAATCTAGGCCTACCATCCCTGATAATGTGTATAATTGGCAAGTTTTTGTTGATGATGAAGATATTCTTAAGTTCATCCAATGTGTTGATGATTATGATGGACATAAGATTGATTGCAATGCACTGGTGGAGGTGGTTGACAATAAGGAAATAGCATTTGGGAACAACTTGGTCTAGCTGGAAACAAATGAGATACCTAAAGGATTGGTAGAGCTAGAGAGCATGTTCAGTTACAATGATAGTCACTTACATCAGCAGTCTACCACCAAGTTGGAAGAATTGGAGGAGGTAAACCTGGGGACTGAATCATCCCCTAAGTTAGTATACATTGGGAAGAAATTACCCCATCATGTCAAAATTAATCTTATTAATTTATTGAAAAGATATAAACATGTTTTTGCTTGGTCTTATGAAGACCTAAAGGCGTATAGACAAGACCTTTTTCAGAATGAAGTTCCTTTACTTCCAGATGCTAAGCCTTTCATATAGAAGTAGAGACCTATTAATCCCCTGTTAGAAACTAAGATGCAAAAAGAATTGACTAAGTTAAGAGAAGGGGGGATTATCAAACCTATAAGACATTCTTCATGGGTCTCCAATTTGGTCCCAGTAAGAAAGAAAAATGGGGACATTAGATTGTGTGTGGATTTTAGAAATTTGAATGTTGCTTCTTTAAAACACAATTACTCTTCCCCCAATATGGAAGCTATGCTACAGAGAGTAACAGGTTGCGATCTTTTGTCCATGATGGATGGTTTTTCGGGATACAATCAAGTGTTAGTGAGGGAATTTGAATAGTTTAAAACTGCTTTCACTACTCCATGGGGAAAATATGTCTATGTAAGAATTCCATTTGGATTAAAAAATGTTGGAGCTACATTTCAGAGAGCTATGGATGTAGCCTTCAAAGAATTCATCAATATCATCATGGTGGTTTATCAAGATGATTTAACTTGCTTCTCTATAAGGGCCAATGACCACTGTGGACATTTGGAAAAGGTGTTCAATAAAGCTTTGGAATTTGGTGTGTCATTAAATCCCAAGAAGTGTCATTTTGGGGTCACTGAAGGAAAATTATTGGGGCATATTGTTTCCAAGGAAGGGGTAAGAATAGACCCTAAAAGAATTGAAGCAATAAACAAAGTGTCTAAACTGAAAAATGTTAAAGCTATTCAATCCTTTTTAGGCAAATTAAATTTTGTTAGGAGATTCATTGCAAACTTTGCAGAGATAGTGAAGCCAATTGTTAAGTTGCTCAAGAAGGATACCAAGTTTTGTTGGGATCAAGAAGCCTCTAAGGCTTTTGCTGAAATTAAAAAGGCCATTCAGGAAGCACCAGTGCTAAAGTCTCTTGATTACAGTAAGCCCTTCTCTATTCTCTTTTTCTTCATATCATATAGTAGCTATAGTGGTATTACAAAAAGATAATGAGGTATATGAACATCCCATAGCCTTTGATAGCAAGTCTTTGCAACTAGCAGAATTAAACTATGAAACCATGGAGAAGCAAGATTATGCTTTAGTTAAAGTTGTTAAGGCTTTCAGGCCATGCTTGGTGAATGCAGAAATCACTGCTTATGTCCCACATGCTGCAGCTAAAGATATTATGTCCATCTAAGGTTATAGGAAAAAGGTGTAGATGGATCAATAGAATCCAAGAATTTGACCTGGAAATAAAGATCACCAAATTGGTGAGAGGTTTAGGTCTGGCCAAGCTCATGACTAAATCTAACCTTCTGAATGTTGAGATAAATAATTTTGAAATCAAGATTACTTCAGTCACTAGTATTGAAAGGCAACCTTGGTATTCAGAAATAGTCCGATTTTTAAGACATGCTACATTTTTAGAAGGAACGACACATAATCAGAGAAGAACTCTAAAATTAAAGTCTCAGAAATAGAGATGGAAGGTTACTCATGTGTTTAGATGAATTCCAAGCAAAGAAAATGCTAATCAAAATGCATGATGGAATATGCAGAGGTCATTATTCTGCTAAGACAACTGCTCAGAAGATAGTCCGAGCTGGGTATTATTGGCCTACCCTATTCAAGGATGCTCATGAATATGTCAGGAGATATGACCCATGTCAAAGGTTTTCATCCAAACTAAAATATGAAGGAGCTCTGCCCTTGAATCCAGTCACGGTGGAAGCACCTTTTGTCCAATGGGGGATAGATTTTATCGGAGAGATTGTTGAGAGATCAAGAAGAGGTCATAGATGGATCATAGTAGACACTGGTTATTTTACTAAATGGATTGAAGCTATTCCTACCAGAAGAGCTGCAAGTAAAATTGTTATTGATTTCTTGATGGATTGTATCATAACTAGATTTGGAGTTCCTGTGAAATTCATAATGGACAATGCTATGAGTTTTAGGTCAGAAGAGTTTGTCAATTTTTGTACTAGTCATGGGATACTCATGTCTTACTCTTCACCCTATCATCCTTAAGGAAATGGGCAAGCAGAATCTAGCAATAAAAGCCTCTTGAATATTATCAAGAAAATCTTAGAAGAAAACAAGAGGTCATGGGATCAAAAGTTGAAACTAGCTTTGTGGGCAGACAGAATCACTGTCAAGAAAGCCATTGGAATGTCACCATTTGAATTGGTATATGGTACATATTCTAGAGTGCCTGTAAACAATCTTCTTCTAGTGTATAGGTTCTTACAAGCTGAGGACATGGATTTATCAAAGCCTATGGAGGACCGACTGATCCAGATGGTCGATGTGGAAGAGATCAAAGCTCTAGCTCACAAGAGAAATTTGAAGATCCAAATGCAGTCCAAGTGCCTTTTTCATAAAAGGACATCATTAAGGAAGTTTCAAATTGATGATATTGTTCTTCAATGGAATGCAAGAGGACAGGATAAGGGAAAGCACAAGAAATTTGAATCATTATGGATTGGCCCTTTTGTGGCCTGTGATCTAAATGGAAAGGATTCTTATTTCGTGAAAAATATAAATGATAAAGTACAGGAATTTCTAGTGCATGGACAATTCTTGAAACATTATTTCTCTTGAAGTCCATGCACAGTAGGTCCTTTATTTGTATATATTTTGTTTGCTTCCTATTGTTTTTGTTTGGGTCTATGTTTTGGTCTATTTCTCTAGAGTTTTTTGAGTTTCTTGTATTGACCTTGCGATCAACCATCCCCAGTCAGAGCCGCTGTTATCACTGTTTAAGAAATGGGTTCTCATTTCTCATGATTGGATAGGTTTTTTTTTTAATTTTGAGTCAGATATGCTATTAACTGCTTCAAAACTATTTTAGGTCTTTAAGGGTTAAGGGTTTTAGTTTTAAATCACTAAAGTGTCTGATCAAAACCCTTTAGTTTCTATTCCTGTATTACTTTATTCACTTAAGTAATGGGTCTTGGGGTCGTGTGAAGTGTCCCCCCTTGTTATTTACCTAGGCGGTCATTAAATAATTGTAAAAAAATCTATGCCTTATGTCTTTTTCCTTCTAATGTTGTTGGGTCCAATAAGTGTTGCTCAACTTCCAGATGAATCTATGACTTTCACCATTTCATTAGGCGAAGTTGCAGGTGTGTTAAGCTATGCGAAATAGTGAAAGGAAAAAGCATGTTCAACTGTGTGCTTTTGATCTAGTTTAATGAGACTCCATCTCACTCAAGATCTAATGGCTAGCATTGATTCATAGCCAAAACTAGAGAGTAAATTACCTTTCGCGAAATGGCAAAAAGGTTTGGTGGGACCCAACGGTGAAGACTTTTTCACAGCTAAAAGGTGATCAAGTTCAAAAGAAATCAATGACTCTCATTGTTTCATGGCTGATAGATGCTCACATGTTATGCCCTGTGAAACAAAAAAAGGTTTTTTGGCCTGGGCAAAGCAGGTTTATAAGAAGCATAATGGATGCACAGGTTCCCAAAGATCTAATGGCTAGTGCAGTTTCATAGGAGAAAGATGCTTGAAAGATAGCTTTCGCAAAACAACAAAATGACATGGCATTCCAAGCAAGCAGTTTGACTAATACAGGTGGCAAGGATGAGATGGATCTCGATGTTTCCTCTCAGTGAGTAGAGAGTTGACATGTCAGTTTAGAAATTACTAGACACTAGGTGGATAATGTCGAGTCAGATAACCCATGTCTGCTGGATTCAAGTAGGTTGTTAAGCATCGAAAAGGTTTGATACAATCTAACAATCTGTGTGTGTTTGCAAGGATAAGATGCTTGTGTTTTAAATCCTACGAAATGACAAAAGAGAAAAAGAGATTCTTCTCGGCATGACGTGGAGTGACAGTTGTTACTTGTTGTAAAGCTTGATGGTGATGTGTCGATTGACACGTAGTTTCAAAGGGTGATTAAGGGCCCGCCAAGGTGTAACCAGTGGTTATGTAGGAAATAGTGACACGTGGTTGACTCTAAACTAAACTCAAAGAGTTTCCCTAGAGCTAATGGCCAAGTGTCGTATGGCATTTGTTAACTGGTAAATAAGTGGGGTAAGTAATGAAGGTCTCGCTTAAAAGATGTTCTTCTCAAGATTGATCTAATGCTTCTCATTGTTTCGTGGCCTGAAGGTGTAAGTGGATTAACCTCTGTGAAATGGCAAAAAACCATTAGTCATCAAGATGAGGGATGGTTAGTGAAAAAGCTAACGGTCTTGGTAGCGGTTAAGGGCCGTGCGGTTAGAGTTCCATCTAACGCTTGGCGTAGCTTCACAAAAGGAAAGTTCTTGCGAGATAAAGCTTGTGAAATGGTGAAAAGAGGTAGGGCCTAATGCAAAGGTAGAGAGGTTAAAATAGCATAAAGACCGATTAAGTTTCATTTAATTGGATGGCTAGAATGATTTCATTTGGAAAAATCGTTAGAAGGTTATGCTCTATGAAATGGCAAAAGAGCAAATAGGAAAATACCCGGGCATGTTATGACCCATTGGAGCAAAATTTTTGAATTCTTCTCTGAATTCAATTCTGAAGGGATGGCCGAACCATGCGGTATCAATGTCGCAGTTAAGACCCTGACTATCGTATATGATTTCGTATCAATTGAATAAAGGCATCATTTTGAAGAGTAGTTGCAGAGAAGCAGTTGCAGAGCAAATTTCTTCAGTTGCAGAGAAAATTTCTTCAAGTAAAAAATAAGTTCTCTTATACTCTTGTTTGGCAATTACTTAACAGTGTGTTTTAATTGAGGTCTTAATTTGTCATAGAACAGTTCGGGGTAATAGTTAAATTGCTTGCATAGTTTTTAAGATGGCACCTAATAGAGAATTCTAGGAAAGGTTAATTACCAGGAAAGGGCTATCTATGATGATTTCCTTGAATAGTTGACATTGTCAACTAATGTGGCAGCAAAGGTAAAAGAACTAGAGCAAAAAGCTCCTCGCTTAAAAATAGGAGAGGGATTATATGATAAGGGTAACTGGCTAAGAGACCCTCAAATTGGGTTGTTTGGGTTGGGATTATTTAAGGTTAGATTTGGCATGACAAACTCCCCAGCCCCAATGAATAGTATCTGGGAGTTGGATGTAGGCAAATTGGTGGTCTCTGGAGTATTCATGGATGTGGATCTCCTAACTAAGATTGCACACAACTATGACCCAATCACAAGGAGTGTCAAGGACATAAGTGGGAAAAACCTTATTGAAATAAATAATGAGGAGTTCAGAAATGCTTTTGGGCTTAGTGAATTTACCAATTTTCTAAAGCCTATTAATTTTAAATCACTAGCTCAAGTTTTCAGTGTGCAGAGGAATCACCTTAGAAATGGGCCTCTTAAAGAATTCTTTGTGAAGATAGGTGGGCTTATAGTTGTAGGACCTAACACTGAGGAGCCTTTTTCTTTAAATCTATTTACCCTTAGGGCTAAAGGATTATATTGGTCACTCTACCAAGTTCTAGGAGAAGATGCTGAGGTAAATATGCCAACTCATTACATGCTAATGATTGCTCAAATTTTGAACCCCTCTTTGGTAGTGACCTTTGATTATGCTTCCTTTATCAATGATGCTATCCATGAAGGATTTATAGGAATAAAGAATGGGAAAGTGGATAGGCCTTTTGGGTGGTACTCCCTCCTCATGCATTTGTTTTTATTCAAGGGTGGTGACTATTTTTCAAGTGGAATGGATATTGTGAAGGAGAAAAATGGAGAGAAGATGCCAGTGTAGTTATGGAGTACAGTGCTATCATGGGATAGAGAAGATGCAAGCTTCTTAAAGTTTGATAAGTGTTTTGCATCTAAGATTAGGACTCTTATCTACTCAGAGAATCCAAGAGTCCCTATTGTTCTTTTGGAATTCATTAGGCCAAAAGAGTTTGTTGAGAATGTTAAAATTATCCACAATTGTGGTGATATCTACTTATACCCTATCTCCATAGTTTTCAGAGTATATGGCTTCAAAGGCACTCCATTTTTGTTGCCCTATCAGGTCACTCTTAAAGTGGGAATTGCAGAGATCCTCAAGCAGATTGGTGGTGCGCGGGATGCAGAGTTAACTAGCAGAGGTAAAGGGACCATTTTCCCTATAGTTACCATAGCACACCAATTTGTGATAATTAAAGTAGGTTGCAAGTGTTTTGAAGACTTCCTTCAACCTTATCATTTGTGAACTACAATATCCTGATGTGCTAACCCTGAAGATTTCTTCAATGACATGTTCAGAAAGAAGGCAATATGAAGAGGTAGACCCCACTAATTCAAATTTCCTGAAGACCTCATTAGGAATGAGTTTGATTTAGATGAGCAAGAGCTAAGGAAGGAAAAGTGGGTGGCCTACAAAAAGGCTTTAGATTTTGTGCATGAATTTGACACTAGCTATGACCCTTTTTCTAGCTTTCGCCCTTTTGAAGAGAAGATAAAGTTCTTAATTCATTTTTTTGAGGATGTGATGCAAACATTGAAAGAAAAGAGGGAGGTTGTAATAAAAAACAACCCTAATAAAGCAAGACTGATTCTAAATAGGTCTACATCTGCCAGAGCAATCCCTCCTGGTGATTACATGTTGCATAAGAAGTCCAACTATAGTGTGTTGATGCATACAACAGGGGAGCCCTCTACCTCAAAAGGGAAGAGGAAGATACAGGATGTCATTGACATTCAAGATAGCCCAAAGAAACAAAGAGTGGGAAAAGAAGTACAATCTGATGAACCTTTGTACTCTCCATCTCAATCCCCTATTCACATAGGAGATGAATAGGTAGTAGCTGAGCAACTATTATAGTTAGGCAGCCTTGGAGAGATAGCATACACATATGATGAAGTGGAAGAGGGAATGCCAAAAGAGCCACTTACTACTAAAATGAACATCACTGCTAATGAGTTCAAAGGCTAGGAGTGGGATCCTAAGATCAAGCAAGCCAGTGAATATTTCTTGGCTGATAATAACTTTGTCACATCAGGAGCTTTCATGCAATTTGTGTGGAAGCAAAACATTGATAAATTTAATGCTAGGTGTGAAAAGAGGAAAGGGGAGCAGCCCCACAAGGATGCAGTTGTGGTGGAGGAAGAGATAAAGCATGAAATGGTTGATGAGTTTAAGACCATCACTCCTAAATAGGGAAGGGACATGGTAGCGCAGGCTGGGGTACTCATTCTCCCCGAATGGGACATAGCAGATGCTTTGGTTTTTGAGGCAGTAAGAATGGAAACCAAACCTATGGAGGGAGTCACTTTCAGCAAAGATAATGCTGCACTGGTCATGTGGTCTCTTAAAAGAGATGAAAATAAGAGGAATAAGGAAACCCCAGGGTCAAGTTACCTTGGAGGAATGATAGTGAAAAGAGTGCAGAGCACTAGGGTAGTGGAAGCTGCTAGCACTGTGCTAGAGACTGCAAAGTTTAGTGTTGCAGTAGCAGAAAGAGAGGCTAAAGAAAAGGTAGATCTCAAAGTTAAGTTGGAGACAGTTTTAAAAGCTTACAACAATGCCAAGGAAGAGGTATGAGGTAAATATAGCATCATCACCAAGCTACAAAGCCAATTGGCAAGATAATACCATCAAGGTGAGTCGTCAATACTAATGATCTCCTCTTCTCCTACAAGACCTACACCTGCCAGCCCCATTATTGAGTTCCCACTATCTCCAGCACCTTATAGTTCTCAGTTGATCGAGATCACTCCCCATGAGCTGGAGAATTTAAAACAGGCTCAAGCCTTATATGCAAATAAATATGAAGAGAGGGTAAAGGCTACAATTTTAAGTTTTGCTGACACTATAGGGTCTTCATTAATGTATAACAATATGAGTAAGATTTTGGAAATGTGGAATGAATATAATGGGAACAAGGTTGTATTAATGCCTATTTTTGATAAATGGAGACCCAAAGAGTAAGATATAGAACTGATTTGTGTATCCTATGATGAGGTAGGGGCTGACCCCATTATTAAATCTACAAATGATATGACAAAGGATTTAGTAAAGTTGGCAGAAGGAGTAGATAATGCAGATCGAAAGATCAACTTGTACAAGAAAGAGTACACTAATTTGGTTTTTGAATTACTCCCGGGAGGTTTTGTCAGCCCAAACCAATTAAAGGACAAACAAATATGGCTTAAGGAGTTAGAAGCCAAATTTTCACTAAGAATAAAAGGAATTGTTAAATTAGAGGATGCCTCCATATTTGTTAAAACAATTGAAGAGATTGAGAAAATCAAATCTCATTATGGTTTCCTAAATTCAGAGGTCAATAAAATGGGGAATTCTTGGAAAAGATTAGCCAAGACAAAAGAAAAAATAATTAGCTTCTCATGGCCTGCTGATGAGGTGTATCAGGAATGAACAAGAAAATATGTCATGCTTGATGTGGAGCAGTTAGAAAATGTTGCAATAGAAAAACAAGAGGAAGCAGCCACAGATGTTGAAAGAGACTTGTAACCGCATTTGTAAAAGATTTTGTAACTTTTTCTTGAGAAGTAATGATTGTAAGAAACTCTCCTAGGAAAGTCTGAAGCTATGTATGCATCCATATTGTTCTAAATGGATACCAGGACTAGTAAAAGAAGGATCGCAAGGAATTGTAAGAAAATGCTGCAGAAATTTATCTGAGCCTTTTTCAAGTTTTGATGGAGAATATTTGAATGTTTTTATAATACTTTCGGAAGAAATATTAATACATAGACCATTGGTTTTGAGTTTAAGTTTTTTGTTGTCTTCAAGTATGATTTCAAGTGTTTACTATTTCATTATGAGTAATCTAGGGTTATTTCATTTGAATATGGGTTGTAAGGTGACTTTCAGTAGATATGTTTCATAGCTTTTATCTTTAGGAGGGGAACTAAATATGCGGGAATCATTTTCTACCAGTAAATTCTCTGTGGGATACTTTTAATTTTGATGAATATAGCTTAATAAGGTATGGATAAATTCTTATGTGTGTCAGGCATGTATAGGGATTTGTAGAAGCCAAACTGATGGAATATGTATAGATGTTTAATTGTGGAAGTATTGTTTGAACTTAGATGACTCTATGACCTTGGATAGGGCACTGATATCTATTAGGGTTATCTTCTATGCATCTTGTAGATTAATATTGAACATGAGTACAATTTTCATTGCTTTGTTTTAGTTAGTTTTAAGGTGATTAGATCCACTATTTTTTGGACTGGTTTACTATGGATTTATCTTTTAAAAGTGTGAATTCAGTTCACAAAGGTATACCCACCTGAGCTTTGGATAAGTTTGAAGTGTAGAAGGTTAATCAAACCTTGTCATATGTTGTCCTGAAAGTTTCCTTCTCTTTAATCTCTCTTCTATATATAGAGTTATCATATCATTATAAGGATTTTAGAGTGAATCAGATTTTGAGAACAACAACAGTGTTATACTGGTTCTCTTCTCTTCAGCATATTGACATCAATGACAACATACAATGTCATTATTTCCTCATACTGGTTGACATAATGCCAACAAATGGAACCAAATGTTGTGATGGATTGCATAGACTCCATGTCTAGTTTCTTTGAGTGTGAAGACATTTCAGGACACTAGAAGGTGAAGATTACTAAGTCCAAGTTGAAGGGAGAAGCCCTACCTTGGTGGAACTTTGTCCAAGAGGAAAGAGAGAAGGAAAATAAGCCCAAGATTGTTTCTTGTGAGAGGATAGTTGGCTTAATCAAAGAGGCCTCTATACCCAAAGACTACAGAATTCAACTCCATAAGAGGAGACAAAATCTCAAGAAGAAGGAGATGGATGTGAACTCATACATTGAGGAGTTCCAAAGGCTATGCATGAAGTCTAAAACAAAAGGGGAATAGATTGAGAAATTTGCCTGGTACCTAAATGGATTAAGGTACAACATTCAAGAAGAATTGAACATTCTTATCTTGGACACCATTGGTAGATGCCATCAACTTGATATCAAGGTGGAAGAAAAGATCAAAAGGAGACAAGAGCAGAATAATAAAGGAAGAGGAAGACAATAGAGGGGTGGAAGAAATTTTTTCAGAAGTAAGGGAAATGGTTTTGGAAATGGAAGTGAAACCAGTCAAGAAGGCACTAAAGGAGAGAGTAGTTCCAATAACAATGGAGGATACAATCAGAGAGGTAAATTTAGAGGAAGAAGACCACCATTTAGAGGGAGATCTCAAGGTAGAGGTCCAATCAGATGTTATAACTACAATCAAGAAGGACACATGACCAATAGATGTCGGGATAAACCCACTAGTTCCATGGGAGAAAGGAGAAGTAACTTAATTTTAGAGGTTGACAGCCAAAGTGTGGAAAGTTCAAACACATACCAAAGTGTCAATACCCCTAATAACTATGGCTACCCTAAAAGAGTTAAATCTTTGATGATCAAAAGAGCAGTAACAACTATGATGATGTATGATAAAGAACCCCCATAGAGTAAGTCTCTATTCAAGACCACTTGCAAAGCAAGTGGAAAAGTCTGCAAGGTCCTAATAGATTCTGGTTCAACTGAGAACTTTGCATCTCTAGAGATCGTGGAGAAACTAAATTTGAGGAGACTACCTCACCCTTTCCCCTACAAGGTCTCATGGCTCACACAAGGACACCAAGTTGTTGTGGAAGAGCAGGCTTGGGTGGAATTCCAGATTGGAACCTATAGAGATAGGTTGATGTTTGACATTACAAATATGGATGCTTGTCATCTCCTATTTAGGAGACCATGGCAGTTTGATTTGAAGGCACAACATGATGGTGCTAGGAATACATATTCCATCACCAAAGATGGTAAGGTGATTGAGTTGCTACCTTTAATGGAGGATGAGGAGGAGACCAAACAAAAGGAGGCCAAGGTGTTGGTATTAGGAGGGAAGCAGTTCATCAAGAACATCGAAAATGAAGGCATGGTTTTTTATGCCCTTATCCCTATTCCAACAATAACAAAGGTGGAGAAGTTTGAGGATAGAAAAATGACATATTGAGGTTGATTGACCCTGCAGTGCAACAACTACTAGACAAATAAAAGGGTGTCATATTTGATGGCATGCCAAGGTCACTACCTCCAATGAGGGACATGAACCATTGTATAGACCTTATACCTAGATCCACCTTGCCTAATAAAGCAACATACAAGCTCACACCAGATCAAAATGTTGAGATGGCAAAATAGGTTGAAAAATTGTTGGAATTTGGATTGATTGGCAAAATTTTGAGCCCATGTGCATTCCCTGTAGTCTTGGTACCCAAAAAGGAAGGCACTTGGATGCTTTGCATTGACTCAAGAGATATCAACAAGATTACTATCAGGTATAGGTTTCCCATGCCTAGGATTGAAATTTTTTTAGATTGTTTAGGAAGTGCTAGATATTTTACAAAAGTTGATTTAAAGAGTGGCTATCATCATATTAGGATTAGGCCGAGAGATGAATGAAAGACTGCATTTAAAACAAATGAGGGTTTTATGAGTGGAAATTCATTCCCTTTGGCTTATCCAATGCACCTAGTACCTTTATGAGGTTAATGAATGAAGTCTTGAGGGATTTCATAGGGAAATTTGTTATAGTCTACCTAGATGACATTCTAGTTTTTAGTCAAACCAAAGGAGAACATCTAAAACATGTAGACCTGGTCCTAAGAAGATTATATGAAGAACAATTAATGATCAACTTGGAAAAGTGTTTCTTTATGCAGAAAGAGATCATTTACTTGGGATATGTAATCTCATATGGTGAACTGAAAATGGATCAAGAAAAGGTGAGTGCCATATTGTCTTGGCCTACACCTAGGACAATGAATGGTGTTAGGAATTTTCATGGCTTAGATACCTTCTATAGGAAGTTTATAAGAGGCTTTAGCCATATTTGTTCCCCTATGCTTGATACAATAAAGAGAGGACAAAAGTGAAGGTTTAGTTGGATAGAAGAAGCAGATAACTCTTTTGAAACATTGAAGAGAAAAGTTGTTGAGCAGCCAGTCCTTGCCCTACCTGATTTCAACAAGATCTTCCAAGTGGAGTGTGATGCTAGTCACATGGATATTGGAGCAGTACTCAGTCAAGAGGGAAGACCTATTGCTTTCTTCAGTGAGAAGTTGAATGAGGCGAAGAGGAGATATTCATCTTATGACCTAGTCCAATCCTTAAAAAAGTGGAGACACTACTTGCTACCAAAAGAATTCATAGTTTTCATAGACAATCAGGCCCTTATCTTTATAAACAGTTAAGAAAAGTTGAATCACTAGCACATGAAGTGGGTAGAGACCCTACAAGCTTTCACTTTCATCCTTAAGCACAAGAAAGGAGTCAAGAATAAGGTGGCAGATGCTTTGAGTAGAAGAGTCCTAACTACAAATCAAATTCAGTTGGAGAGTGTTGGCATAGACTCTTTGAAAGCCATGTATGAGGGTGATGAAGATTTTGGAGAGGCCTATAAGGGATGTGCTTCATTTGATGAATGGTTTCATGTTGAGCATTGTAAATTTTTCATTCAAAATGGATTGTTGTTTAAGGGTGCATAACTATGCATACCCAAATGATCTATGAGATTGAATATAATTAAGGAGAAACATTGTGGAGAAATGGTAGGCCATTTTGGTCTTGACAAGACACTATATTTGGTAAAAAGACAATATTTTTGGCCAAAACTACAAGCAGATGTCAGGAGATTTGTGGAGACATGTGTGATTTGCCAAAAGGCAAAAGGAAAGTCCACCAATGCAGGATTATACTAGCCTTTACCCATACCTTCAAGACCATGGGAAAGCATAAGTATGGATTTTTTTTTAGGATTACCTAGGACAAGGAAAGGATATGATAATGTTTTTGTAGTGGTGGATAGGTTTAGTAAGATGGAACATTTCTTGCCATGCAAAACCACTTGTGATGTTTCTTATGTAGCAGACTTGTTCTTTAAGGAGATTGTCTGGATACATGGTTTGCCTTTGACTATAGTCTCTAATAGGGATGTAAAATTTATTGGTCACTTCTAGAGGACCCTTTGGAAGAAGCTTGGTACAAATTTATCCTTATCCTCAACCTACCATCCCCAAATAGATGGTCAAACTGAAGTTATAAATAGGTCACTAGGGAATCTGCTAAAGTGTTTGACTAGATAGCATGGAGAAAGGTGGGATAGTATATTATCTCAAGCAAAATTCTCCTACAATGATATAGTGAATAGTAGTACTGGTAAGTCACCTTTCCAAATTGTACATGGCATCCACCCAAGGGGCATGATGGAGTTGAGAGAGATACCTCAAGGAGAAGTCATTAGTGCAGATGGAGAAACCTTTGCTATTGCCATTAAACAAATCCATGACCAAGTTAAGAGTCATCTTCAACAATATGTAGAGAGATAAAACCCATGTTGAAAAAAAGAAGAGAGATGTTTAGTTTGATGTGGGAGACTTGGTGTGGGTACACTTGAAGAAGGAAAGACTTCCAAAATGCAGATACACAAAGCTGATGCAATGAAAGATTGGAACCTGCCAAATCTTGAAGAAATGTGGTCCAAATGCCTATGAACTTCAACTACCATTTGATCTTGGTTTGTCACCTATTTTTAATGTTTGTGACTTAACTCTTTATAACTGTAGTGTTGGTGTAGGAGAAGACATAGTTCAAGATATTGTTGATGATGGCATTCCCAACATGAACCACCAAAGTTGCATAAGGTTATAGACACTAAGGTTGCGAAGGAAACCAAAAGAAAATTTTACATGGATTATTTGGTAGCTTGGAAAGGAAAACCTAAGTCTGAAGTAGTCTAGATGATAGAGCAATAGATCAAAGATCATGGTGCAGACCTACAGACTCTGATCTCAAGAGGACTTGAGATTTCTTCTTTCAAGGAGTATGGTGTAGGAGTACCCCATAAAACCCTACAATATGATAAGTGTGACTCTAAGAAGGGAGGATAAGGCATTAAATATGTCTTTAGAATGTTTTGTATAGGTTTTCAATCATGCATTGTGTGTTTGTAATAATGAACCCCATCTTGTGAGCCAAACTCCTATTTTGGCATTTCTATGAGCCAATTAGGACTTTTAGACAATAGGGGATCACATGTGTTGTTTTTAGTGTTTTAAGATGTTTTAGGAGGGGCTAAACTTTACCCAAGGCATTAGGAGGTGAAAGATGACATTTTGACAACTTTTGCAAAAGTTGTCAAAAGTTGTCATGAGCAACTTTTATGCACTTTTTGCATTTTGTTAATTTGAAACTCCTCCAATGGCTCTAACCTCTTGATTTTTTATTGAGAGAATTTTTGGATTAGTTTATACACCTTGTGGATCCAATTCCAAAGGAGTGATTGTATGAAGAAGAGTTTTGATGCCATCAAACTAATAGAATTTTGAGTTTTTCTTGTAATTATGGAGTTTTGGTCCGTGGTACAGTACTGTACGGATTGGGATCTATTCCCAATGATGTGAATTGGTTGGAGAGGAGAGTTAAATTTGTCTTGGCTTTGATTTTAAGCTGTATTTGTGTGTGTTTCTCCTTAAATTCAACTTTTACTGTAGGTACTCGGAAAACCAGGGTTTACCTTGGGTTTTTCCTCCTCCATGGCCATATCTTGCACTTTATCAATTTGAGACCCATGGGATTTGGTGAAAGGAAATTATGGTCAGTTTATTATAGGATTCCAAGAGTGTTTTGTAGAAGGAGCAAGGGAGAGGAGTGTTTGGAGCGACCCTAGGTAGACATCTCTATGTGGCTACCTAGACCTTGAACAACAAAATTACCTTGTGTGCAATTGACAATGATTCCAGTCATGTATCCTGTAATCTCTTATGTTTTATGGTTCCATACATGCCCGTGGGATTTTAATTGGCCGGTTCATTCATTTGAGTATAGTTGCTTCATAAAAAATGCCTAATTAGCCCTTGAAGACAGTCAACATCCTGTCGGCAAAGACCTTTATTTTCCAGACCCCAACCCTTCCCTTTGGGGATTTGTGTAACTTCAAAAAGGGTGTTTGAGTCCATAAATTTTTTAAACCTAAGGTATCTTTACCCTCTAAATAGGGCTACAAGCAACTAGGCCTAATTAGGTGAGTTTCTTAAGGAATGGGCATGAATACTTACAACTGGTGCTTGGTATGACCTTGGGGAGTCTTGTATGACCTAAAACTGGTATGCAAGTTATTTGTAACCCTTGGAGGTATCATGGAGTATGTTGTAGCAAGATACCCTTGATTGAGTAGGTATGAGTCTTGAAGATGGTGAAAAGATTGAACTAATGTTGTAGAGCCTTGTCTTGATAGGATCCCATTCTTGGATTGAGGGTTCAGTGTCATACATTTTGAGGTGTTTGGTAGGTTGCAAGGAGGGTTCTGCATCACACATGTCCTTTCAACTTGGTACAAGAATATTTCACCTTCTTGTATTCAAAAGTGTTTTAAAAATCAAAATACTTTTTTGTCTTCATAATCCAATCGAGAAATTCATCCGAATATAACTTGCCATCATAATCTGGTGGGTTAAAATGTGGTCTAGTATTCACTTGGGTCAAAACCCTTGAGAATTCTCTTCTTTCAGATCGATCACCGATTGATTCGCTCCTACTTCTCCTACATCCACTTCTTCTTCTTCTTCATCACTCACATATTTGACATGTTGACCTCTTCTCTGGGCCATCTCAACAACTTCCAATTGGGCTATATTTCCTCTCAAAATTTCCATCACTGCAGGGTCTACATTTCCACACACTCTGCTACCTCTAGCATTTATCTGGGCCATATTTACACAAGTCCTCTATAGTTGCAGGTCGGATCCTCATTCCACCACCCCATAACAAATTCTTATAGGATTTAGCAATCTCCAATATGAAAAATCGCTCTGATACCACTTGAAGTAGTGACGTCAAGAGAGTCCTCAAAGAAATCAATTCAAACCATGCAAAAAGAGTAAACACAATAGAAGCAACACAATGTGATGGAGGCAATGCAAATACATATGACATATCATACTTATACTATATCATGGAGTTCAAATACAAATTGGTCAGTAACATGTGGGCTTTCAGATTTGGCAACCAATTTTGATTACAAACTTGCTCAAAATACAGTATCTAAGCTCAAGCAAGAATGTGAGCCAACTTTGGATCTCCTAATCTTACAATTATTCCTCTATTTTCTATGACCTCTCCCATATTCTTAGTTACACTGATCTATATGATATTCATAGCTCTAGGATGATCCGCTTCAGCCCATGATGAAAATAATTATTGAAGAAGAAGGTGTAATGTGTAGAACAACTAAGTCATCGTCCACCAAAAGAATTCCTTCGAAAAAAACATAGAATGAAGTCTAGACCCAAGCAAAGGTTGGCCACAAACCAATGAACATTGGAGGATACAAAATTAGGCTCTACAAGCTACCAAAATGATCAGAAAGATTCTCCATTAGCAAATAGGTCCAAGCAGCTCTGGTGCATAGGTCGAAAAATTGTCCCACATTCCGGAAGCAAGAACTTGCCAAAAAAAGATCCAAATGACCCACAAACCTAGGATAAGGTAGATGAACATGTCCATAAAAAAAATCTAGCTCCACAAGATCAGATGAACAAATGCAGTGAAATACAAAATAGAATGCTAAAATTGCAAAGCCAAACTAAACAAAAGCAATTGAAATAAAATGTTTTTGGTTGATGCAAGATTGCCAAGATCTAGTGATGGTCATGCATCAGAAACAATTAAACAATGCAAATTTTTGTAAAAATGATTGTTCAATTATTTAAGCAAATTGGTTTGAAAAGATAAAAAAAGATTGTGAAATTTAAAATTTAAAATTAGGGTTTTACTAAAATAACCTCTTAATTTAAATTTAAAATTGACCACTAGGATATTTGAACTTAAAAATTTAAAACTACCCAAGAGAGATTTAAATTTAAAATTAGGGCTTTGTGAAAATAACCTATTAATTTTAAAATTAAATACAAGGAATTTAAAATTTAAAATTAGGGTCCTGTAAAAAGAACCTCTTAATTTTAAAATGAAATTTAAAATTATCCAAAGGAAATTTAAATTTAAAATTAGGGTCTTGTTGTAAAAAGAACTTCTTAATTTTAAAATCAAATTTAAAATTATCCAAAGAAAACTTAAATTTAAAATTAGGTCCTTGTAAAAAATAACCTCTTAATTTTAAAATTGAAAATTAAAATTTCGATCTAAGGTTGAAATTAAAATGATTAATCCAAAACTGGGCAACCCACAAGGTTAATTTAAATTTAAAAATTATGGTTATTTATGTAACTATTACCAAAATTTTGCACATGCCAAATTTGGTGCCCTAATGAAGCCTTGCATTCATTCATTCTGAAAAGATCAAATCATGAACTAGGGAGAAATGTATTGTTTTTGTCTAACTTGTTTTCTTCATGTGCAGATATAGGAAAGTAAGACAATAAATGGGTTAAAATGTGGCTCCCATGAGTGTTGAGCTCAGCATGTTGTAGATCACAGAAAAATCTATGTTGTAGGTCACATTAACATCTATGCTCCATTGCAGATGAAATTGCATGGCTATTAAAACCTTAAGGCCAAAAGAAACTTAGAGAAAAATGAAGTCAGCCTGTGTAAAGTTTTACTTGGGCACCAAAAAGGGTTTTAAAAGGCCTTAAAGTTTCCAAGCGTTTTTAGTCACTAGGTAGGAAGACCTTGTATCCCACATTGGCTGCACAGAGGGAGTTTATCACATTTAAATATAAGGCCACATATAACTATAGTGTCAAAGCTTATGGGCTTTTGGCAAGAGGAGGCAGCTCGTGGCTTGGTGGACCCCATGTGCACGCATCTCAAGGTATCCTAATTTTGTGACCGACCAATAGGCAGAGAGACTAAAGAGCGAGCAAGTTGAAGAAAGATCAACAGTAATCATAGAGATCTAATGAATATTGCTATGTCACAATGAAAATATGCATGCTAGTTATCTCCGTGACTTGGCGACAAAGCACATGCAGAAAAGGTGAGCAGCTAAGAGATTAAAGATCGAGCAGTTTGAGAGTAGATCAACGGCCGTTGCTATACCTCATGATGAAGGTGCTCGATAGTTATTCTCTGTGACTTGGTGACTGATGAGGTGGTAGACAAGTGGCCATCCAGGTGGGCTAAGACTGAATGAGGATGCCCCATGAGATAGATAGTAGATGAAGAATCAAGGTAGACCAAGTCCAGTGGTAGGTCCAAGTGGCAAGACAAGGTGGACCCATGAGCGAACCAGTGGTTGATGCGTGGTGACACCATGGCATAAGAGAAAGTGCTCAAAGAGGCTAAAGATCAAGCAAGTTAGAAAGATCGGACACAAATCATGGTGATCCAATGGCTATCGCTATGTCATGATGGTTAGATGCTCACCAAATATTGCCGTGACTTGACGACTAATGATGTGGTAGGACAGAGAGTATAAGACCAAGGATAGGTGGTAGACAAGTGGAGATCTAGTGGCTAGTGACATGGCATGGATGGATGACATCGACCAAATGTTGGCCACGATGAGTCCCAAAAAGTTTCACTGAAGGCTCTGTTTCATCGACATAATAATATTGATGAAACTGGTAAGCGGCTCACCAAAGGAATACTTTCACCGAAAGAATGAGATCTGACAAAGGAGGACATATGGTGGCCCGACAGACAGGTGGTTCCTAGGCAGATCTTATGAACCAATTAGAGGGTGATACACGTTGAAACATGACACAAGAGAGAAGATCAGTCAGGGTTAAAGGTCAAGCAAGTTTAGGAAAGATCAATGGTAATCCAAAGGATCTAAGGGCCATTACTATACTACTATAGAAAGAAGCTTGCCAGTTATCATAGTGACTTGGTGACTAAGCACATGTGGAAAAGGCAAAGAAAAGGTGAGTAGCTAAGAGATTAAAGATCAAACAGATTGATCACATCCCAGGTTGATCGTACAGATCTGACGGTGGTCACTAAGTCGTAAGGAAAAGTTGCTCACCTAGTTATTGATGCAACTTGGCGACAAGGTGTGTCCAATCCAGATGGCAAACAAAGTGGACCCTCGAGAAAAATAGAGGCTAACACGTGGAAAAAGTCTACAGACAAGCGGATATCTATATTTTTAAGCCAACTTTGAACCAATTCAAATTGGTTCAACGCTTCAAAATGGTTCAATGGTTCAAAGTACATTAGCATCGCTCTTTCTCATGGGCCTTGGAAGATAAAAGCAAACAAGCAGACTAAAAGGCAAGCAGGTTCCTGATAGATCGACAATCGTCGCTATACCACAAGATAAAAATGCTTGATGGGTAATCATAGTGACTTGGCGACAAACGGTGGGGCCCGCTAAGAACTAAACGAAAAAGTTAAATGCAAGCAGCCATGGTCAATGCAAGCGATCCAGTGGCTAGCAATAATATTAAATTACATGGTGGACTCAAAACTGGTTGTTTGAACAGTGAAAAGCCCGCCAAGCAAGGGGATGATTTCTACATGAAAGATTAATGCAATTCATTATCTGAATATGAAAGTGTTACATATTTTTGGAAAGATTGCGAAATAGGGAGATCATTTCCACAACCATTTTTAACAAAAGTTCTCAACACAGAGAGCAGTTGCCAAGGGATGCATAAGATTTTCTCAATGGGATTTCTTTTAAATATAGTCATAGTTCAGTTCATCATGCAACTTTCACATGAGGATAGCTATTTTTTGCATTTAGACATGCAAATTTTCTCTTCATGCAGGATCAGTGGCAGTCCTTTTAAGCAGTAAAGATTATTATTTTACAATATTGTACATGAGTTTTTATACTATTTTTGGGGCAGATTCACCCAAGGCTTTTCTAATGCTGTGTTTTTAGGGTTTTTGAAGGGGATTCAACATGATTTCTATATATTCCTTCCCTCCTTCTTTTTCCCTCTGGTTCTTTCTTTTTGCATACACATTTTTTGCAAAAAAGCATTGTATCTCATCACTTTTTTTTAGTTTTCAGCATTGTAATAGAGATTATTTTTTAGTTTGCAATAGAGATTTTCAGTTTCCTTGTCAATTATTTCTTATTTTTCCGTTGTCAAATGAATGATTTTATAGAGTTATTGTGATTTAATTCTTAATCATCTTCTCTATCTCATTTATGCTTTGTAGAAATAGGAAGATTTCATAGTAAATTTAGGTTGTGGGTTGTGTTCATTTGGTTTCTAGTTCTTTGCATGTTTGTGAAAAATCACTTTTCTTACATGCAAAAGTTAGATAACTTTGAACCTTCACATGAAATTTTTATGAGTTTCATGATCTTATTTGATTCATGAGATAATTTTTGAGTCTTGTTGTAGCTAGTTATAGTTTTAGGACAACAAGTAGAATTGCATCATTTTGGTGTATCACCTCTATTATGATAGTTTTTTTCATTACATGCAAGACTTTTACCCTTTTCCCACAAGAAGTTAGTGTAGGAGATCTATCAGAATAGGAAGTCAGCCTGATCTCTAGAGATTCACCTTCATTTTGAGCAACCCATAGGCTCGAAGGTGTTTCCATATTTCACAGGATTGCTTGTTTTCGAACTTACCATCATGGGTGCAATCCTTAGTGACAACAGTAACCACTTAATTTTTAAATTTAAATTTGAAATTGGATTTAAGATTACAATTTTGAATTTGAGGTAGCTCTAAAATGATAAATTCAAAATTTAAACAACTCACAAGCTCATTTTTAAAAATTTTTAAAATTAGGATTTTTGAAGTTAACCACTTAATTTTAAAATTTAAATTTGAAATTTGTCTTGTAGGTGAAAATTTGAATTTTGAAATTGAAAAATACTTAGATCTAAAATAATTAATCCAAATTAAGCAATTCACAAGCTCAAACTTGAAATAAAAATTATGGTTTTAGTGAAATTAACCTCTAAATTATTAAAATTTGTGAGGAAATCAAACTTGTAAATGAAAACTTAAATTTAAATTGCATAAACAATCAAATTTGAGAACATAAATCAGAAATAAGGGTGTAAGGAGTCGATTTCACCAAAATGTAAAGGGGAAAATTTGATTTAGCGATGTGCAACATAGAATGGAGAAACTACTGAATCAATTTTCTCTTTGGACCTTTTATATTCAAAAAAAGGTTAGAATCCACTAGATTTAGTCACCATTTAGATAAGGACTCAATACTAAATGGATTGAATTGGTTTTGATTTTCTCTTTTGTAAGTTGAAATGCTAAAATAGGTAAATTGCTAAAAAATGAAGAAAAATATGCAGAAAAAGTGAGCTACAGATGTGGGAATTTTGCATGCACCTAGATCTGAGTAGTATAAGCTGAGTTGGATCTGACCCTCAAAAAGGCTCCTATAAAGTCAGGATCATGTCGCGAAAAACTTTTTATGCACCAACAAGGGTTGATTCGTCTCTATGAATGAAGATTATTCTGAAGAGTACAACTATGTACCTTTTTCCTACACACAGAAAGAAAGGGAAATATGTTGGGAATGTGAGGATTCCCATAGATACTAAGAGGGGGGGGTGAATCAGTATCTAGCCGGTTAGACAATTTTCTTAACTTAAAACATGTAGAACACATTAATACTGTATACTGGTAAACAAGAAATAATGCAATAAACTGAGATAATAGCAACCACATGAAAAACATACCATAACACAGTATTTTAACGAGGAAACCCGGTGTGGGAAAAACCTCAGTGGGATTTGTGACCCACAATATTCACTTGCTAGCCAATAAGATAATATTACTGCTACAAGAGGGGCCTGCACATATAGGATGGCCAAGTGCCTAGAGCTCACTGCTCAATTACAAAATGGGAAGTCTCACTAACTTACAAAATGGATTATATAAATCCAATGTCTTGTACTACTTCATACATAAACCCTTAACCTATAATTTGCATAATAGGTCTACCTTATTTCACCTATATATTTTCCTCCATCTATTACAAAATGTTCTACAATGATCTCTTACATATATGAGTCATTTTACAACTTGCCAAGTTGGCTTACAATGATTTTACAATAATTAACAAAATATATTACAAACAAAATTCCTCTAGGCTTCTGTGCCGGTGTGCTTCCTTTTACTGCCCGTGGTCTCTGTGTCGGTGTAGAGTTTGTCTTTGTCGGTGCCAGTAAATTGTCTTCTCGGTGTCATAGGATTGTAAGGTTGTCATCAATGAAAAAACCTTCAATCACCTACAATGTCTCATTGGAGTGTGCATTTGCCAGCAATCTCCCCTTTTGGCATTGATGGCAACACTCATGAGAAAAATCCAAAAACTGTCATCCAAAAAGAATCTACCGGTATTGTCTTACCAAAAATGTGTACCAAAAGAATGTGTACTCCCCCTAAGTTGATGAGTCATTTTACTGTTTATTTTTCTCATTCCACTACTCCCCTTTTGGCATCAATGACAAAGGTTGTCAAAGTGTCAATGAGTGTGGTTTCCTGCTTCATCCTTGTAACCGGTTGGTTACAATCTTAAAAAGATCTACCAAAACTAGATTCAAACTCTCAATGAACTTTTTGTTGTCTTTTATTGTGGCCTCTATCCTCTCAACTATATTGGTGAGGTGTTGCATTTTCTCTGCCGGTGTTTTATGTCCTTGTATCAAGGAATCATATATTTCTTTCCTTAAGGAGGTGAGATAGTCCAATTTTGTACTAAGTCTCCATTTAAGATCTTTAGCCTTTCCTTTTACTCTTTCTTTGTCTCTTTCCAACTTTAGTAGTTCTTCCTCAAAACCTATTATTTTCTACTCAAAAACTGATAATGAATCAAATGAATTAATGAAATTGTCATCTAGTTGATTTATTTCTTCCTGTATCTTGCTAATTTTCTTGTCTATATCAACTGTCAAAAAGTTAGTTTTACATGTATCCCTGTACAAAGTTTTGAATTCCTTCAATGTGCTACATAGTTCTGGTAGAAGTGTGTCAAATTGCCCTGTACACTTCTTTATTTCTTCCTCAAAGAATTTGTGTTTTTCCTTCTCTAATCTCTCCTTGAATGCTTCCTCTTTTATTTGTTCAACTGTCACAATGTTTTTAGTAATATACTTAGACAAAGTGTCAAGTTGACTCAAAGAATCCTTATTATCTACATTACATTTTGGTGCTATCATTTTCAAAATTGGAATGGTGTCATCTATTGCCTTATAAGCCTGTGAGCTACAATTTGTTATCTTCTTTATGGAATCCAAAAGAACTTATGTTACATTAGTTGGTTTGAATTCTGTAAATGAAGAGCCAACACTCTGTATTCAACTGATGGGAGAAATATCCTTGCTTGTGGTGACCTCTAGTAGGTCAGTTTGTGTTTCCATTTCTTTAAGCAAAGGTTTGTCTTGCTTAGCTATTGTTGGTGGCACTGACTCTATGTGAACCTGTTGCTATGATGGAGCCTGTTGCTTTGCTTGTTGCTCTATGTTATCATCTACTGGTTTACCTTTTGTACCATCAGTTACCGGTTTCTCATTAGCCATATCTATCTTCAGTTGTATCCTTATCTACCACAATATTGACCTTTTGAGTATCAATTTCCACTATGTATAATACCTCAGAGTTAGGATTTGTGTCGTCTTGTGGTATGTCCATGCTCTCACTATTTGGTTGATTATTAGTAGTCACTACTGGTGGAGTATTCAGAGGCAATGGGGATAAGTTATCTTTTATTTTTATGCTAGGTGGTCCACCAACCTTGCCTTTTCCCTTATCTTTATCCTTTTGATATACTTTGATGTGTTTGGGTTTTCTATATTCTTCCTGCTTTTCCTTCTCTACAAGGAATATGTCCCATGCATTGGTAGTTTCCTCTGCAACCTCATTTACTCTACCAACCATAATTGCTACATGTCAGTGTGTAGTTGAAAATACTAACTAGTTAGCCTCTGAGATCAGATCATCTATCTCTTTTGGTGAGTTGACAGGATAAACAAGTAGTTTTTCAATTTTCATTTTCTTATCAAGCTTTACAATAGCTTTCCTTCTAGCTTCAAGTCTTTTAAACAGTTCTATCAGTAATTCATCTACAACTTGCACTAGAAATATCTTGTAAATGTCCAAGTATAGAATTACACTATTTTCAACTTTCCCCTTGTCATCAACTGATAATGAATCATATAATTTATTGATGTTTTTTAGCTATCCATCCTTTGTTATTTCATCTAGTAGTTTGTCAATTGGAGAAATGTTTTGTTGAGTCTTCTTCTTGAGTGTTAACTTCTTCTTCTTGTTAGGATTCTCACAGATACTGAGAGGTGGGGGTGAATCAATATCTAACTGGTGAATAGAATTTCTTAACTTAAAACATGCAAAACATATTATAATAGTGTACCGGTATGCAAGAAATAAAGCAATAAATAGAATTAAAAACATCCACATGAAAATCACACCATGACACAAGGATTTAATGAGGAAACCTAGTGTGGGAAAAACCTCAGTGGGATTTGTGACCCACAATATCCACTTATTGGCCAATAAGAGAATATTACTTACAAGAGGGGCCTGCACATGCAGGAAGGCCAATTGCCTAGAGCTCACTGCTCAATAGGAAGTCTCACTAACCTACAATGTCGATTATACAAATCCAATATCTTGTATTGCTTTAAAATAGCATCTATAATGCCTGATCCAGTACCAGTTTCTGCTCTGTTCTTTACATAAAACCTCTAACCTATATTTCACATAATATTGTCTGCCTAATATCTTCTTCTTTTTTTCTTATCATTTTTTAAAATTTCTACAATGATCTCTCTTATATGTAAGAGTCATTTTACAACTTGCCAAGTCATCTTACAAAGTTTTTACAATAATAAACAAAATATAATATATCAAAAATCCTATTGGCCTCTGTGCTGGTGTAGAGTGTGATTTGTTGATGCTGGTGAACTATCTTCCCTGTGTAATGCCTTGCCGGTGTAATCCCTTGCTGGTGCCATATGATGATAAGGTTGCCATCAATGACAAAACCTTCAATCACATACAATTTTCTCATTGGAGTATGCATATGCCAACAATCTCCCCCTTTGGCATTGATGGCAACACTCATGAGAAATTTCAAAAGTGTATCCAAAAATGTTACCAAAAATGTGTTCTCCCCCTGAGCATATGATTCCTGTGATATTGAATTTTCTCATAACACTACTCCCCCTTTGGCATCAATGACAAAGGTTGTCAAGGTGTCAATAGAGTTGTAGTCTCAACCTTGTAACTGGGTGGTTACAATTTGAAAAAGATCTACCAAAATCAAGTTTATACTCTCCATAAACTTCTTGCTATCTCTTATTGCTATCTCTGTTCTTTTAATTGTACCAATGAGGTGTTGCATACGCTATGCCGATGTTTTCTGTCCCTGTATCAGTGCCTCAGATATTTCCTTCCACAATGATGCCAGATAGTCCAATCTTGAACTCAGTTTTAGTCTCAAATGCTTTGCCTTATTTACTATACTCTCCTTTTCTCTTTCTAATTTAAGTAACTCTTCCTCAAAATTTGTTATCCTTTGCTCAAAGAATGATAATGTATCAGGTGAGTTAACAAAATTATCAGCAAGTTTATTGATTTCATCCTGTACCTTGCTTATTTTCTTATCTATGTCTACTGTCAAAAAGTTTGTCTTGCAGGTGTCTTTGTACAGAGTTCTGTATTCCTTCAATAAGTTGCATAGTTCCGGTAGAAGTGTGTCAAATTTCCTAGTACACTTCTTTATCTGATCTTCAAAGAATTTTTGCTTTTCAATTTCTACCTTGTCCTTCAATATCTCTTCCTTTATTTTCTCAATAGTCATTGTGTTCTCAGTGATGTATTTACACAAAGTATCAAGTTGTCCTAAAGAATCTTTATTGTCTATGTTACAGTTAGGAGCAATTACATTCATAATTGGGATTGTGTCATCTATGACTTTATAAGCCTCTGAACTACAATCTATTATCCTTTTGATTGAATCTAAGAGTACTTCAATTACATTAGTTGATTTGTGGCCTGCTGAGGAGGAATCAACATTTTGAATTCCATCGGTGGAGGAAGTAACCAAGCTTGTTGTGACCTTTGGTAGGTCTATTTGTGTTTGCATTTCCTTAAGCAATGGTTTGTGTACTTCTCCTGTTGCCAGTTGCACTGTTTCTTCATGAACCTATTCCTATATCTATTGCTCTTCTTGTTTCTTTGTTTGTTGCATTGTCTCAGTCTGAGTTTTTGCCTGTTGCTCTTTGTCATCTGTCGGTTTCTCTTGTGTATTATCAATTTGCTTAGCTACAGGTGGCTCACTAGCCATTTCAGTCTTACTAGTTGTATCTTTATCTATGACAATGTTGATCTTTTATGTATCAACATCTATTGTATATAGTACTTCAGGATTAGTATCCTTTATGTCCATACTCTCAACTGTCGATTGATTTTCAGTAGTTTTTACCGGTGATGTAATTTGAGGTGGTGGGGATAAGTTATCTTTAACTTTGATACTCGGTAGTCCACCAACCTTTCATTTTCCTTTGTCTCTCTCCTTCTGATATACCTTTATTGGTTTGGGGTTCTTGTATTCTTCCTATTTTTCTTTCTCAACAAGAAATATGTCCCATGCATTTTTTGTTTCTTCAATTATCTCATTAACTCTTCCAACCATTAATGCAATGTGTTGGTGTGCAGTAGAGAATATTGATCGGTTGGCTTCAGCAATTAATTCATCAATCTCCTTAGGTGAGTTTACTAGATAAATAGCTAGTAACTTTTCAATTTTGATTTTCTTATCAAGCTCTATAACAACTTGTCTTCTTGCTTCTAGTCTTTTGAATAGTTCATCTGGTACTTCATCTACAACTTCCATCAAAAATTTCTTATACATGTCCATATGCAATATAACACTATTTTCTACTTGTTCTTTTTCATCTACAGTCAGAGTGTCATACAATTTCTCTATATTCTTTAGTTTCCCTTCCTCTGTAATTTCATTTAGCAATATGTCAAGAGGGGCCAAATTTTGTTTTGTTCTCTTCTTCTTCTTGGGTGTTAGTTTCTTCTTCAGTGTAGTCTTTTTAATCAGAGATCTTACTGCTTGCTATTTCTGTCTAGTCCTCCTAGGTGAGGGTGTGGTTGCTGGTGAAGGATCTCCTTTCCTTACAACTCTTTTGAAAGTTGTAGGCATGTCACTCTCCAAAGAAGTGCCTACCGGTGATAGGTGAGTCTCAGGCTATAGAGTTTCTAGCTCATCCTCAATGACACCGATTTTTTTGAATACATCTTCTTTAATAGCCTTTGCCTATCTAGAACCTTTTCTCACAACTACCTCAACCTTTTTCACTCTGTTGTTAGAATGTATTTGTTTTTCTATGGTCTCAGCACTACCAAATACTTCTTCCTTTGGTTAGTTTGGAGCTTCCAGAAGTGCTTTAGCATAAGTCTCAATTATATGATCATCTGTCTCATAGCCCATCTTTGTTACCTAGATTGTTCTTGGGATGACTGCTTCCATCCAAATCTCATCCTTTTTTATTACAAAACATATATCATCCTAATATTTGTCAACAATATTTTGTGATAATCTGATTCTCTTCTTCATTTTGGCCTTAAGTGCTTGAAAGTAATCATGGATATTGTTTTCCTTATTTTCTCCCATATTGTTGAATAGTTTTGTTAGTTGTTTACCTACCGGTATATCGAATCCAAGTTCTTTATAGCCTATATCAGGAACTTGTTTGGTTATATGTAGCATCAAACATACTAGTAGATTTCCAAACCTAAAAGTTCCTTTCTTATCCTTCTTAATCTTGCCTAGGTTGTCAATTAACTCATCCTTCAACCACTCACATATGTCAATCTTTACATTATCTATGACCATATCATAAGCACTCTTAATGCATAAACTTGAAACTGAATTGATTCTATTTGCATGAGTAGCTTTATACCCTAAAATCATGCTAACAAATTAATATTTGTTACATCATTTACCCTCAAGGACCTTCTATCAGATGTTGCATCAATTAGTTTAGTTACTAGGTCATTGGAGACCTTTTTAGTCTTGTTTGGTCTTTTACTGGTGGTCAATAACCCTATGACAGCTTCCTTGGTGATTATGTGAATTGCATCTAACCAGAAAAATTCACCATGTACCCTACTTAAGACTATCCTAATCACATCCTTGGGAAATTTAGGAATGTAGAGGATTTCAGTAAATCTTAGTGTTTCAATGATTTTATGTTCCAGTTTCACATTTCTGGAATTATCACATATGACAGATTTATACATTGTTTTGATCTCTTCATCTCCCAATTCCTCTATGTTGCAATGAATGTAAATTTTGGGGTCTTTAGCATAAACAACTCCTTTTGGTATTTGAGAGAAAGCACCTATATTGTCATCTTTCTTTGCTACTTTGGGAACTAGTTGAAATACGGGCCTAGGGCATTTTACAACCTTGACTATAGAAGGGTTTTCTATGTATTCAAGTGCAGAGGTAGATGCCATAATGATAAATACCTTTTTCTATCTTGGATGGATTGATTGCTTGAAGTGCTTCCCCTCTTTTCTTGAAATCCCTTAGCTCTACAAATTTGACACTCTATGAATATTTGAAATCACGGTGAAATGAAATGGAGCCAAAACCACAAATTTATAGTGTTAATTTTCCATCTACCACATTTAATGCATGTCAGTTAAGTATTCACTTAACATTGTCTACCAGTAATGAAGTAATTTCCAACTTCTCATCTCTAATCGAGGGAATAATAGCACATGTGTCATTAGATTGCCAAACCCTCAAGGAAACTTTCTTCAATTTGATGAAGAACTTCTTGCTAGTGGAGCACTACTCTGTCCTACTAGTGAAGCATCACTCTATCCTGCCGGTGAAGTATTGATTGGTTCTACTGGTGGAGGAGTATTCCCAACATTTAGATTAGCTTTTCTAATCCATTGTTTTGAGAATTCTTGCTTAACCTCTTCAACTTTTTCTTTACCTTTCAAGATATAACTTTTGTTGTCTGCCAGTGATCCTTTACTTCTATAGAATTTTGCAATATGCCCAATCTTGTTACATGCATAACAAGTCACATTATTCTTCTGAATTGCTTTGCTATAACCTATGTCAGTTTGTGTTTTGCATTGATTAGATAAATGTCGAAATCTTCCACAAACATAACATCTCACATTCATTCTACAATTTTCAGAGTTGTGACCAACTTTGTTGCATTTAGAACATAGATCGGTGGGTGTGTTGATATTCTGACAATTTCTAGATCTACATTCATTTGCTCTATGATCATACTTATTACAGTTAAAGCATTTTTCATTGAATTTATAAGCATTAGGTTGCCTTAATGGTTTGCTATGATCTTGTGTGTTTGCAGTACCAGAGCTTTCACCAACTTCAAAGCCAATTCCAGAAGTGTCACCTTTAGGTTTTTGATTCTTCAGCAAGTTACCAAGTTCCTCTGAGCTTTTCTTGATTTTTTCTTTATGTTGATTTGCAGTTTCTTGTTCTCTTTATAAGACTTCTTTTTGCCTCATTAGTTCATTAGAGTCATTCCGAGTGTGCATCAGATCTATCTTCAATAAGTCATTTCCATAGCTAAGTCTTGTGTTCTCATTTACTACATCACTTAGTCTTCTGGTCAATTCTTCTTCATTCTTCTTCCTATCTTCAATTTCCTTACAAAATCTCATAGTCATATCCTGCATCTCATTTTTTGTTGTCACGTTCTCCAGTTTCAGCTTTCTTATCATATCATTAAGTGATTCCTTTTCATCATTCTCATTTTACATCTTTTCACAAAGTTCTCTTCTCTTATTTCTTGCAATAGTAAGATTCTCTTGTAGTGCTTGAATGATATCCTGAGCTAATTTTAGATCATCTTCTAGTTTGATATTTTTCAATTTCTCTCTATCATAGTCGGAAACAGCTGCTTCAAGTTGCTTCATCAGATTTTCCATCTCTACTGGCGTCAAGATCTTCCTCAAGTTGTTAGGCTTCTGAAAATAGAGGACCAGGCTCTGATACCAATTGTTAGGATTCCCATAAATACTGAGAGGGGGGGGTGAACTAGTATCTAACCGGTGAATAAAATTTCTTAACTTAAAACATGCAGAACATATTATAATAGTGTACCGGTATGCAAGAAATAAAGCAATAAATAGAATTAAAAACATCCACATGAAAAGCACACCATGACACAAGGATTTAATGAGGAAACCTGGTGTGGGAAAAACCTCAGTGGAATTTGTGACCCACAATATCCACTTACTGGCCAATAAGAGAATATTACTTACAAGAGGGGCCTGCACATGCAGGAAGGCCAATTGCCTAGAGCTCACTACTCAATTGGAAGTCTCACTGACTTACAATGTGGATTATACAAATCCAATATCTTGTACTGCTTTACAATAGTATCTATAATGCCTGATCCAGTACCAGTTTTTGCTCTGTTCTTTACCTAAAACCTCTAACCTATATTTCACATAATAATGTCTGCCTAATATCTTCTTCTTTTTTGCTTATCACTTTTTAAAATGTCTACAATGATCTCTCTTATATATAAGAGTCATTTTACAACTTTCCAAGTTGGCTTACAAAGTTTTTACAATAATAAAAAAAATATAATATATCAAAAATCCTATCGGCCTCTGTGTCGGTATGCTTCCTTTCTCTATGCTAGTGTAGAGTGTGATCTGTTGGTGCTGGTGAACTATCTTGCCAGTGTAATGCCTTGCCGGTGTAATGCCTTGCTGGTGCCAAGGATTGTAAGTTTGCCATCAATGACAAAACCTTCATTCACATACAATGTCTCATTGGAGTGTGCATATGCCAACACTTCTTTGGAGTTATCTTCTTAGCCGGGGGCCTTACTGCCTATTGTTTCTGTCTGGTTCTTCTAGGAGAAGGGGTAGATACCAATGAAGGTTCTCTTTTCCTTACAACTCTTTTAAATGCAGCTGGCATATCACTTTCCAAAGAAGTTGCTACCGGTGAAAGGTGAGTTTCTGGTTGTAGTGTTTCTAACTCATCTTTAGTGATACCGGTTTGTTTAAGTACATCTTCTTTAATAGACTTTGCTTACCTAGATCCTCTTCTTACTATTTCTTCTACCTTCTTTACCCTTTTCTTAGATTGAATTTGATTCTCAATAGTCTCAACACTACCAAATACCTCTTCTTTAGGTTCCTTGGGTGCTTCCAGAAGGGCTTTTGCATATGTTTCTATTATGTGGTCATCAGTTTCATAACCCATTTCAGTAACCCAAATGGTTCTCGAGACAACTGCCTCCATCCAAATCTCATCCTTCTTAATAACAAAGCATATTTCATCCTTATACTTATTTACAATTGCTTGTGAAAGTCTAACTCTAGTATTCATTCGGGCCTTCAATGCCTGAAAGTACTCATTTATATTCTTTTCTCTATTTTCACCCATGTTATTTAGTAAATCAAAATCAAAATCACAATTGTTTGCTTACTGGTATATCAAAATAAAGATTCTTATTACTGATACTGGGCACTTGTTTTGTTATGTGCAACATTAAACAGACAAGTAGGTTTCCAAATCTAAATGTCCCCTTTTTGTCTTTCTTAATTTTTCCAAGATTATAAATAAGCTCATCCTTCAACCATTCACACACATCTATTTTCGCATTATCCTTGTTCATATCATAGGCACTCTTTATGCATAGGCTAGAGATTGACTTTAACCTATTTGCATGTGTGGTTTTGTAGCCTAAAATCATGCTAATGAATCTGACATTGATGTCGGTTACATCATTTACTCTTAAAGATCTCTTGTCAGATGTTGCAACTGTTAGGTTCATCACCAGGTCATTTGAGACCTTCTTTGTCTTATCAGGTTTGTTACTGGTGGAGGGTAACCTTGTCATAGCCTTTACTGCCTCTTTAGTGATTTTGTGAACTGAGTCCAACCAGAAAAATTCACCATGGACCCTGCTTAAAACTATCCTTATAACATCCTTATGAAATTCTAGAATACTAAGAATTTCAATGAATCCTAGGGTTTCAACTATTTTGTGTTCAGGTTTCACATTATCGAAATTGTCACAAATTACAGTCTTATACATGCTCTTGATTCTTCATCACCTAATTCTTCTATGTGACAATGAATGTATATTCTAGGGTCTTTTGCAAAAACTACTCCTTTGGGGATTTGAGAAAATGCACCAACATTATCATCCTTCTTAGCGATTTCGGGAACTAACTAAAATATGGGTCTAGGGCATTTAATCAGTAGGGTTTTCTATGAATTCAGGAACAGATGAAGAAGCCATGGATATAAATACCTTTATCTGCCTTAGGAAAGATTGCTTACTGAATTGCTTTTCTTCTTTGCTCGAAATGTCTTTGCTTAGGAATTTTTGTGCGCTTTGATTGTTTGAATGCCTAGTGAAATGAAATTGGAGCCAAAACACTGATTTATAATGTTAATTTTGCCAACTACCACATTTAATGCTTGTCGGTTAAGTAATGACTTAACTTATCTGCCCATATAGAAGTAATTTCAATTTCTTACCATTAACTAAGGGAATAATAGCATGTTTCACATTTGATTGCTAAACCCTCAAGGAAATTTTCTTCAGTTAGATGAAGAGTCACCTGTCGGTTGAATGTTACTCTCTTCTGTTGATGGAGTGTTACTTTGTTCTACTGGTGGAAGAGTATTCCTATCAACATTTAGTTCTAATTTCCTGATCCATTGTTTCGAGAATTCCTACTTAACTTCTTCAACTTTTTCTTTACCTTTCAAACTAGGACCTTTGTTATTTACCGGTGAGGACTTACTTCTACAAAATTTAGCAATATGTCCAATTTTGTTACAAGCATGACAAGTCACATTTTTTTTGAATAGATTTTCCATATCCTATGTCGGTTTGTGTTCTGCATTGATTAGATAAGTGTCCAAATCTTCCACAAACATAACATCTTACATTCATTCTGCAATTCTTAGAATTATGACCAACTTTGTTGCATTTTGAACATTGACTGGTGGGTGTATTGGTATTCTGATAATTTCTAGATCTACATTGATTTTCTCTATGACCATACTTGTTACAGTTAAAGCATTAGCCATTAAATTTATAGGTAGTAGGTTATCTTACCGGTTTTCCATAATCCCGTGTGTTTGTAGTACCAGAGCTTTCACTAGCTTCAAAGCCAAGACCATTAGTGTCACCATTAGGTTTTTGATTCTTCAATGAGTCACCAAGTTCTTATGAGCTTTTCTTGAATTTTTCTTTATGTTGATTTGCAGTAGCCAGTTCTCCTTCCAAGATACCTTTTTTTCTCAGAGTTCATTTGAGTCATTTTGTGCATGCATCAGATTTGTCTTCAACATATCATTTTCATAACTAAGTCTTATGTTTCATTTGCAACATCATTCATTCTTCTAGTTAAGTCTCCTTCATTCTTCTTCTTATCTTCAATTTCTTTACAAAATCTCATAGTCATATCCTGCATCTCATTCTTTGTTGTCATGTTTTCTTGTTTCAGCTTATTCATCAGATCACTAAGAGTTTCTTTTTCATCATTCTCATTTTGCATCTTTTCACAAAGTTCTCTTCTCTTGTTTCTTGTAATGGTAAGATTTTCTTAAAGTGCTTGAATAATATCCTGTGCAGCTTTTAGATCATCTTCAAGTTTGACATTTTTCAATTTTTCTACATCATAGTTTGAGAGAGATACTTCTAATTGCTTCATCAAGTTTTCCATCTTTGTCGGTGTCAAGATCTCCCTCAAGCTATTAGGCTTCTGAAAATAGAGGACCAAGCTCTGATACCAATTGTTAGGATTCCCATAGATACTGAGATGGCGGGGTGAATTAGTATCTAATAGATTAAACAATTTTCTTAACTTAAAACATGTAGAACATATTAATATTGTATATCGGTAAACAAGAAATAAAGTAATAAACAGAGATAAAAACAACCACATGAAAAACACACCATAACACAGTAGTTTAACAAGGAAACCCGGTGTGGGAAAAACCTTGATGGGATTTGTGACCCACAATATTCACTTACTGGCCAATAAGAGAATATTAATGCTACAAGAGGGGCCTGCACATGCAGGAAGGCCAAGTGCCTAGAGTTCACTACTCAATTACAAAATGGGAAGTCTCACTGACTTACAAAATGGATTATATAAATCCAATGTCTTGTGCTGCTTCAAAATAGCATCTACTATGCCAGATCTAGTACCGGTTTGTAGTTCTGCTTCATACATAAACCCTTAACCTATAATTCGCATAATAGGTCTACCTTATTTCGCCTATATATTTTCTTCCATCTATTGCAAAATGTTCTACAATGATCTCTTACATATATGAGTCATTTTACAACTTTCCAAATCAGCTTACAATGATTTTACAATAATTAACAAAATATATTACAAACAAAATTCCTGTTGGCTTCTGTGCCAGTATGCTTCCTTTTACTGTCTGTGGTCTCTATGCCGGTGTAGAGTCTATTTTTGCCGGTGCTGGTAAATTGTCTTGTCGGTGTCATAGGATTATAAGGTTGCCATCAATGACAAAACCTTCAATCACCTACAATGTCTCATTGGAGTGTGCATTTGCCAATAGGGAATAGATGTTTGCCTAAGTCAAACCCCAATTTAGGAATTAACCTTGAATAAAATATTGTAAATACTTGAAATAAATGATGGAAAGGTATACCTCAAATCTACAATGATTGGTAATAATGCTTTGCTTCTTGAATGTAATCACATATGTTGTATGAAAATGGCATGAACATGACAAAACCCTAATCACACACACATTCTTGCAAATGAATGATGTAAAGTTGGTCCAAAATGGATAGATGAAGAATATGCAGCCTTTAAGACCTCTAGAACTGCTTGATGATGAATTCTTGAATGCTTGATTTCTTGATTGCTTGTTCTCCCAATGTCACCTATCATGAATATATATCCACTTTCTATCCAAATTAGAGTGGAAGACCTCTTTATATACTCCTCTTGCCATTAATTGTGTTAATTTTATGACCTAGGCTGACATAGGGAAAGGTTTCCTACTCAAATTCAAGATAGGACCTAGGGTTTAAAATGGGCCCTAATTAGGGAGGACCATGGTGTGGTGCCATGGTCCTAGTGAGGACTACGGTGCCACACCCTATTCCAACCCCATAATTGGGCCAGGATTAAGGGTCCAACAAGATGAAAATGTAAAAATAAGGCATTATTGCATGGTTGGGACATAAATAGGTCCACATCAAGCATGGGGATGTAGGTGCTAAGGTGAGGGCCCCAAATATGGTCAAAATTGTAAAGGGTGCAATTTTAGGATGCCACACTTTCTAAGGAATCACTTTCCCTTTGTGAAGTAGGGCCTTTATTAAGGATTACTTGTCGATTGTGGAGGTGTATATCCTTTTTTAGGATCTCCTTCCTCTTATTGGAGTGAATATCTCTAATGAGGATCTTATCCTTGCCTTATAAGTGCATATTCTTAATTGGACCTTTTCCTTATTGTTGAAAGTCTCTAGTCACTCATCAAATTATTCTCTTTATCTAGTTGTATCTTTAATAATGGACCCTTCTACTTTATGATATGCATCTCTGATGATTATCTTTTTCTTATTTTAGAAGAGTGCTTTTTTATAAATGATCTCTCTTTTTCCAAATATTATATTTTTATTTTGTTGAGTTGCATCTTTCATTATTTGATGTCATTTCCTCTGAGTGTGTGTACATTCCTTGTTTGAAATGGTGCATCTTTTACGAACAATCTCCTTAGTGAAAGTGGGCAATCCTAAGAATCCACTTTGGAGAAGGTGTGTATTCTTAGTTCTCTTATCCTTCCAAAATATCATCTTTATTAAGGATCTCCTCTAGTCTTGAAGATAGATATCTTTATGAAAATATCTTTTCATCCTTTCTTACTCATGCATTCCTCAAAAGGATCCCTTTACATTTGTTGAAATATATCTCTTCCTTGCGTAAAGAAAAAGAGCCTATTCATGAGTCTTTATTTCTAGCTTGGAATGCATGTATTATTGATAAGTGGATATCTCCTTGGTGTTAAATGTGGGTGCTCTTTTTTCTATCTAACTTAAGACATCAACATAGAACTATGTTTACATCTTAAGGGGGGCATATATGTGGCCTCCTAGTTACATTTTTTGATTATCGATTATCAATATGGGATTGTTACATACTCATATTTTATCCCTAATTTGTCCATCATTTATGGGATTATTGCATCCTCCTACTTAATCCTCATTTCATTTATCAACATGGGATTTTTGCATCCTCATTCTTTATCCTCATTTTATACATCATTTTTCTTACATGAGATGCTTCATCAACATATGCAGTAGGGTGAGTGGAACGAACAAAACACAACTAGACTAGTCTCACTCTCCTCTCCTACATGGATCACCTAGCTTGATGTAGCATGACAACCCATGGAATTCACATCCCTTCTTTCTCTCCCATGGACCCATAACATAACACACATTTCCTACTCTTGGATCATGTTTTCTTATGCTTTCAATTGGTGTATGCCCTTTTTATTTCTATAAGTCCACTTTTTCTCTTGCAATAACATGCCAGGAATGATATTAGCACTTGAGATATTTTGATTATCGAGGTCTCTTCAACTAGTTGGCTTGGAGCTTTATGTTTTAGTACTAATGATGTTTTATCTTGATTATACTTGAAATTTAGTTGCATGGATTGATAGGATCCTATGATTGGGGGCTTGATCATCCCTCAATGTTATCCTATCTCTAGTTTTTCTTTCTCTCGGATGGTCTACCTCTCATCTCTTGACTTTATTGAGTGTATGATTGTAAGTTCATACTCTGCTAAAGTGGGGGCTAAATGTGGTGTCATAAATTGTACACCCTTAATTGGGTGGTACAATTTCACACTTAGGTTAGCACCCACCTTAGTGTGTTGCATTTTGCATGTTAAATTAGGTTTAAGCATTTATTTAATTAATGTAATTAAATCTAAAGTCCTGTTTTATCACTCCACATATCATAAATTTAGAACCTTAACCCTAAGTGTGCCTCTTTTTATTTTATCCTTTTAATTAAGTGATTGATTAAAGCCCTAATTAGGTCCTATTTTGACCTTCTAGGCTTGATTTGGCATATCTAAACATCTTCAATTGTTGCATCAAGTTGGGAATTACTTTATAATCATGATACCTTGTATCCCTAAAAATTCAAAAAAAAAATGACCATACTAGGATTATTCACCCCAGTCCCAAGTTTTTCTCCCCGAATTTTGGGATCATGTTTTGGCTATATTATAAATTTAATTAAATCCTTGATGCGAAAAATATATCAATTTTATGTTATCCTTATGGTTATTTTAATAATGAAATCCCTATATAAGGAATCCTCTCAATCTATTTTACACACAAAGATCACAATTACATCATATGTGAGCATTATCATCAATTCAAGAGTAAATCTGATTCAAGGAGAAGCAAACTACATCAAGGAATCTTCAACTTATATTTCAATTATGATTTGATGATGGATTTTATGTGATTTATCATGTTATTGCATCAACACATGAAGGGCTTATCCTAACAACATTGTATCACCTATTGAAGGTATAATCATCTAGATTTAAGCATTTCAATCCCTAACACTCAAAAGGTAAGATTTTCCAATACATTCCAATTCAATTTTAATTTCTATTTCAATTAGGGTTGATTCCAAACCCACGGTTTGACCTAAGGAAGCCCTGTTAGGATAACAGGTGGACAACTCAGGGGGTGGGGTAAATTAGTTGTTAATAGATTATGAAACTTTAAGCACACAAAAACTTTTACCGAAATGCATAAACCAAATACCAAAATAATAGATATCAATTAAGCACAAACATAAATCATAGAACAATTACCATCCATCCACAACACATAACACTGAGATTTGTACATGGAAAACCTTGTAAAGGGAAAAACCACGGTGGGAAGCCTACCTATAGTCAAATAATACTTTTGTAGTAAGTACATGATTACAATAAGAAGGTCCTACACATGGAGGAAGGAACACTTCCTAGAGTGAACTACTCATCACAAAAGGAGTCTCACTAAATGCAAAATAAATCCAGACTACAATCCAGAAAGGTGAATGAGATGCAAGAATAAAATCTCTTATGTTTGAGTACAGTTTTAGTTAAGCTTAATACTGGAGGTCTTAAAACTCTTACACAAACCCAATTCGGTCACCTATGATTGACCAAAACCTCTACATATGATTACAACCTTATTCACATACAAATAATCCCATAACCCACATACCACAATCTACAAAGAGATCCTACATCATATTTATACCAACCAAAGACCAAAACAATTAGGCCAGCCACCCAAAAGAAAATACAATAAATTTGTTACATAATTCTGCAAACCAATGATAAATCAATTCATCCTAAGACCTAAACAACATAAATCAATCAATAAATCAAACTAGTAACACATCAGGAGCATCAACCAACATGTTACATAAACCGGTCCATAACCTAGTAGAATAACACCAGACCTAAAATAGGTTGCCATAAGCCAAATGAAACACCACCGATCAACTACAACACAAACATGATAACCATCAGCATCCTGATAACCTTCTATAAGTCACATCAAAACCACTTATCAGACTTATCAAAAGATCTTCAATAAAGATCTGTTGTTAAAACCCTTACCGGTAACCAAAAGGCTTACTAGAACAAATGATAGCTTCCAAATCATCAAATCCTTAACCAACTGAATGTGATACGCATCATTAACACATGAATAACCAATCCAAACCAATTCCACAAGCTGAAACATACTAGAGAAGATCTCTAGATCAACATCATAATCCAACCTGTTATCACTGTTTTAAAATTGGGTTCTTCTTTCCCATAATTGGCTGTGGTATTTTAAAAGAAAAATTTTGAATAAGGTGTAGTCCCTGGTGCTTCAGCTTCTTTGTTCTTAACCTAGAGGGTTTAAGGGTTTTTTAAAGTTTTAGACCTTATCTTTTTGTGTTAAACCCTCTGGTTTCTATTTTGCCGTTACTTTATTTCACTTAGATTATGGGTCGCGGGGTCGTAGGAAGTGTCCCCCCTTGTTATTTACCTAGGCGGTTATGTTGATTATTTGAAAATTTTTCGCCTTGTATTATTTCATTCTAAAGTGTCAGGCCCAGTAAACGCCGATCAACTTGAGGAAAGATCCGACGGTTGGCGCTATTTCGCAAGGGTTAAGTGCTCGCCCTTTAAAGCCGTGAAATAGCGAGAATGAATATCAGCCGTCCATGTGTCATGACGGAGGAAGTAAAGGATGTGGCTGTCAAAGAAGGTAGGCCCCCCCCCGCCCGTCATTTTCTTCTGGCGTATTAAAAGATAGCATGTGGCACAAGTCACCACAGTCAGTGGGAGAGGATTAAAGGTTCGAAGTGGGCCCCAGAGATGACCTGGCCGGGACAGCTCTTAACAATTTGTTGAAACCCCGTGGCTCCTTCCAGCAAATGAGAAATTGATAGGTCAGCTCCGAAAGTGACAAGGCACCAGGTGTCCATTGCATGTCAGTGGGCCCACCACTTCTGAGAGCCTTCTCAAGGGGTTAAAAGATGAGCAACTTGAAACATGATCTAACGGCCCGTGCTATTTCGCAAGGGTGAGATGCTCACTTCTTAAGGCCGCGAAATAGCGAAAATGAACAAGGACCGTCCACGTGTCTTGATGACACGCGGTCTAAAAGGAAACTGTGGGTCCTTATGGTTCCTACTTGACAAATGAGAAATTGACAAGTCAGCTCTAAAAGTGACAAGGCACCAAGTGTCCATGACATGTTCGTGGGCCCACCATCTCTGAGAGCCTTCTCAAGGGGTTAAATACCGATCGACTGCAGAGATGATTTGACGGTCGTTGCTATTTCGCAAGGGTCAAAGTGCTCACCATTTAAGGCCTGAAATAGCGAGAATGAATATCAGCCATCCATGTGTCTTGATGATGATCTAGGAGATAGACCTGTTGAGACGAAAGTGGGGCCCCCATGGTTCTTCTTCTGGCAAGTGACAGAGTGACAAATCAGCACAACAGGTCACTAGGTGCCAAGTGTTAATGACGACTCAGCGGGCCCACCATTCCTGAGGACCTTTTCGAAGGATTAAAAAGTGATCAACTTGAAGGATGATCCAATGGCCCGTGCTATTTCACAAGGGTGAGGTTCTCACTTCTTAAGGCCGTGAAATAGCGAGAGTTAACAAGAGCCATCCCCGTGTCATGATGATGACATGGCCAAAAGGGAAAAATATGGGCCCGCCACAATATAAAGGGAGACATTCGGCCAGTATCAAAATAGAATGTGAAGGGATTTTCTAAGCCAATGGTCGGATGGTGCATGGTATTATGTAGCCAATAGAAAGACGGGACCCAGACTAAAGACAAAGCCGTCAAAATGAAATTAACAGTGAGACACTTGCAGGAAGGCTGCGACCCGTTGGAGCTAAAATATGAATTCTCGTATGAATTTGATTTTGAAGGGACGGCCGAAGCATGCGGAATCAATGTTATAGTTAAGGCTTAGAGTACAAGCATTTGATTTCCTAACAACCAAGTAGGGATATCTTTTAAAAGGATTTTTGCAGAAGAAGCAGACGCAAAGTTATCTTGTTCAAATACAGAGAAGGTGAATCAGTTGCAAAGCGAATTCCTTCAAGCAAGCATCAGGTTCTTTCTTATTTTGTAGCTATTCTTGTGTGGTGTAATAAGTGAAATTATTCTCGTGTTACAGGAGTGTTTAAGAAGTGATATTCATCTTGTTGCATTTTCAAATGGCTCCTAAAAGGGAATTTTCTGGCAAGGTTGATTATTTAGAAAGAAGTGTATGTGATGACTTTTTAGAGTAGTTGACGTTGTCAACTAATCAGGCATCTAAGGCCAAAGAGTTAGTACCCAGGGCTCCCCGTCTGAAGATAGGAGAAGGATTATATGACAAAGGTAATTGGTTAAGAGAGCCACAGGTTGGACTGTCTGGGTTTGGGCTGTTTAGAGTCGGATTTGGGATGAGGAATTCTCCTACTCCTCAAAATAGCATTTGGGAACTAGATGTCGGGAAGTTGGTAGTCCCAGGAGTATTCATGGATACAGACTTGCTAACCCAAATGGCATTAAACTATGATTCAATCACAACGTGCATCCGGGATGTAAATGGGAAAACCCTCATGGAAATCAATGCAGAAGAATTGAGAACAGTGTTTGGGCTCAGTGAGTTTACAAACTTCTTGGAACCCATAAACTTCACACAATTAGCTCAAGTGTACAGTGCACAGAGGAGTCATCTTAGGAATGGGCCTCTTAAAGAACTTTTTCTTAAAATAGGAGGGTTAGCAGTTGTAGGGCCCAACACACAAGAGCCTTTTTCAATGAGTATGTTTACCTTGAGGGCGAAAGGGATGTATTGGGCACTTTGCCAAGTTCTAGGAGAGGATGCTGAATCCAATATGCCAAACCATTATTTGTTAATGATTGTTCAAATTTTGAATCCTTCTCTTGCTATTACATTTGATTATGCTTCTTATATTGCCGATGCTATCCATGGAGGGTTGATAGGAATAAAAAATGGAAAGGTGGATAGGCCATTCGGATGGTACTCACTCTTGATGCACCTTTTTCTCTTCAAAGGTGGTGATTATTTCGCCAGTGGAATGGACCTGGTAAAAGAGAAGGAAGGAGAGAAGATGCCGGTACAACTATGGAGCACTGTGTTGTCATGGGACAGAGAGGATGCTAGTTTCTTAAAGTTTGATAAATATTTTGCATCCAAAATAAGAACTCTCCTTTGCTCCGACAACCCAAGAGTCCCCAAGGTTCTCCTGGAATTCCTAAGGCCATAAGAATTCGCCGAGAACATCAAGATAGTTCATAACTGAGATGATATGTACTTATATCCAGTCTCCACAGTTTTCAGAGTTTTTGGTTTCAGAGGCACCCCATTTTTGTTACCCTACCAGGTCCCCCTCAAAGTAGGAATAGCTGAGATTCTTAGACAAATTGGTAGCCTACAAGAGGCAGAGCTAACAGGTAGAGGTAAAGGGACTATTTTCCCTGCAGCTACAATAGCCCACCAATTTGTAATTACAAAGGGAGGCTAGAATTGTTTTGAGGATTTCCTCAAACCCTACCATTTGTCCACTGCAGTGTCTAGATGTGCTGATCCAGAGGACTTCTACAATGGTGTGTTCTGGAAGAAGGTAGCATGCAGAGGTAGGCCTCATCAATTCCACTTTCCTGAAGACCTCATCAGGAATGAATTTGATTTAGATGAACAAGAGTTGAGGAAAGAAAAATGGGTGGCTTACAAGAAAGCCTTGGATTTTGTGCATCAATTTGATGCTAGCTACGACCCATTGTCTAGCTTCTTCCCATTGGAAGAGAAAATAAAATTTTTGATAGTTTGCTTTGAAGATGTGATGCAAACACTAAAGGAGAAGAGGGAAGCTGTAATTAAGAATAACACTGAAAAGGCAAGAATGATTTTAGGCAAGTCAGCTTCCACTAAAGCAATCCCTCCTGGTGACTACACCCTGCATAAGAAAGTAGGTTACAGTTTGCTGGTGCCTACAACAGGGGAACCCTCTTTATCCAAAGGAAAGAGGAAGGCACAAGATGTCATTGACATCCAGGATAGCCCAAAGAAGCAAAGGGTGGGGAAAGAAGTACAATCAGATACACCCCTGTATTCCCCATCCCAATCCCCTCTCCACATAGGAGATGAACAAGCAGCAACTGAATACCTCTCTTAGTTGGGCAGCTTGGGGGAGATTGCATATACCTATGATGAAGTGGAAGAAGGGATGCCAGAAGAGCCCACTGAAGCACAGATGGATATCACCTCAACTGAACTTAAAGGCCAGGAGTGGGATCCTGAGATAAAGAAGGCCACTAGTGCCTTTTTAGCTAATGATAGCTTTCTCACATCTGAAGTATTCATGCAATTTATCTGGAAGCAGCATATAGATAAATATAATGCTAGATGTGAAGCAAGAAAGGCAGAGCAGCCTAATAAAGATCCAGCCTCAGTGGAGGAAGAAATAAAATAGGAGATGATTGAAGAATTCAAAACCATCACTCCTGAACAGGGAAGGGATCTAGTAGCACAAGCTTGAGTGCTCATTTTACCAGAGTGGAATTTTTTTGATGCTCTGGTGTTAGATGCAGTAAGAAAAGAGACTAAACCCATGGAAGGGGTTACATTCAGTAAGGACAATGTTGCACTAGTCATGTGGTCCCTCAAAAGAAATGAGGACAAGAAAGGTAAAGACACCTCAGGGACAAGTCACATTGGTGGATTGATGATTAAAAGAGTAGAGAGTACAGGGGTAGTAGAGGCTGCTAGCACTATGTTAGAGACTGCCAAATTCAATGTTGCAGTGGCTGAAAGGGAAGCCAAAGAGAAGGAGGCCCTCCAGATTAAATTGGAAATAGTTTTGAAGGCCTATGACAGTGCCAAGGAGGAGATAAGAGGCAAAGATAGCATCATTGCCCAATTGCAGAGCCAGCTGGTAGGACAACGCCAACAAGGTGAGTCTTCAACATTGATGATCGCCTCTTCTCCTGCAAGACCTCCACCTATGAGCCCCATTATTGATCTCCCACCATCTCCTGTGCCTTCCAGCTCTCAAATGATTGAGATAACTCCCCAAGACTTGGAGAACCTAAAGCAAACTCAGGCCTTTTATGCGAGGAAGTATGAGGAGAAAATAAAAGCCACAATCTCCAGTTTTGCAGACACTATAAATGCCTCACTACTTCACAATAGTGTAGGAAAGGTCATGGAGATATGGAATGAATTAAGGAGAGATAAGACCATTTTGACACCCATTTTTGACAGATGGAGGCCTAGGGAGCAAGATTTAGAGTTCATGTGTGTTTCCTGTGATGAAGCAAGGGCCAATCCCATTATAAAATCTACCTTTGATGTTGGTAAAGTTTAAATGCAATTGGTTACAGATGTAGACAATGTGGATAGGAAGGTCAATTTATGCAAGAAGGAATACACTGATCAGGTTTTTGAGTTGCTCCCAGGAATTTTTGCCAATCCAGATCAGTTGAAAGATAAGCAAATATGGCTCAATGAGATAGAAGCCAAGTTGTCAGCAAGGGTCAAGGGAATCATTGATCTGGATGATACCTCTTTCTTTGTTATAACCATACAGGAAATAGAAAGAATTAAATCACATTATAGTTTTCTTAACTCAGAAGTCAACAAACTGAGGAATTCTTGGAAAAGGTTGACTAAAGTTAAAAATGATGTGATTAGTTTTTCATGGCCGACAGAAGAGACATATAATGAGTGGGGAGTTAAATATTCCACCCAAGATCCGGAGTAGTTGGAGAGCGCCCCTGAAGAGCCAGAAGTGGTTGCAACCAAACAACTCGTTGAACAGACTACTGGGGAAGCTGAAAAGAGCACATAACTGCTTTACGCAAAAATTGTAACCACATCAATTTTGGAAATAATTGTAACAAACTCTCCTCGAGAAGTCCGAAGCTTTGTGCATCCATGTTGTTATAAATGGATACCAGGACTAGAGGGAAAGGGATCACAAAATGTTGTAAGAAAACGCTGCAGAAAAATTATCTGAGCTTTTCGAAGTTAATGGAGAAACAGAACTTTTTGTAAAATCTCTTTGAATGAATATCAATATACAAGCCATCAGTTTTTAAGTAAAACTCTGTGTTGTCTTCAAAGTTTATTCACAAATTTATTTACTGTTTTCATTCTGAACAATCTAGGATTTTTCTGTTTGAATGGAATTGCAAAGCAATCTTAGTATGAGAGTTTTTAGCTTTTCTCTTTAGGAGGGAAATTAAATATGCAAGATCACTTATACCAGTAAATTCTTTGGGAGGAACTTTGAATTTTGAGGACCATAGTTTAGTGTGAAATGATAAAATTCTTGTATGTGTCAGGCACATGTAAGGATTAATGGAAACCGAGCAGATGGGAGGCATATAGATATATTGTTTTAGGAGTTTTATTTGAGTTAGGTGACTCTATAACCTTGGATAAGGCACTGGTATTAATGGAAGTTGTTCATTGCATGCTTTGTTGATCAAAATGCTGAAGTCAAGTATAGTATTCATGCTTTGTTTTCAGTTGCTTTCAAGGTGAATAAATCCACTGGTTTGCTGTGGGTTTATTATTTAAAAGTGTGAAGTTAATTCACAAAGGTATACCCACCTGGCTCCAAAAAAAGCCCGAAGTGTAGAAGGTTTAAACAAACCTTGTCATATGTTGTTTCTAGAATTTCCTTATCTTTGATGTCTTCTCGGCACCCATTCTAAATCATCTTATTCTAAAGACATTGAAGGAAATCAGATTTTGAGAACAACAAAAGTGGTGACTCTACTGGGGACCAGTTATAACAAAGATATAGATACAGATCTATGCCAAGATTTGTGGAGAGTATTGTTGTGTTTGTGAGTAAGACTGCTTGTTTTTATCTTTCCCATAGTTTTGTGGGTGGCGACTCTGTTACTTTTGAACCAGTCCTTGTGAGATATAAACTTTCCAAAATAAAGACAAGCAAGATGCAAGGAAATAAGAACACAAGATCATTCATGAAGAAACATCCTCGTGAAACCTTGCAAGAAGGTCTGTCAGAGCAGTCACGAAGAGGCCAGAAGAGATCTGTGATGCATGAGCCATCAAATGCTGCGTGGGTGTAGAAAAACAACAATACTGGTAAGATGCCTAACCGACCTGTTTATGCAAAGTCAAATTCATCTTCTAGAGATTCAGAGCATGATATTTTAGGTTTCCATTCAGGATTGTTTGGAAATATTGATGATGTGCCTATTTTAAGTCGAGACTTATCTCATGTTAGTGTTTCTGCAAAAGATAGAACCAGTTCAAATGCAATTAGGCACTCTGTTCCTAGGACAATAGATGGGAACATTAGTTTGATTGATATAGATCAAATTAATGCATCAGATTCTGAAGAAAATTATCCCGATGAAGATAAAATGTCTCAAGAGATTGAAGAGTTAAACAAAAGAGTTCATCATTTAATATCCCTGAGAGCCCAAAAGGAGGCAAATAAGGAAAAGGAGGTTAAAGCCAAAATAATGGAGAGAGATAGGATTCTTAGACAGATAGCTGATCTTGAAGTGCTTGCCAAGGAAAAAGAAAAGGGTGATGAGGAAGGCCCAGTGATTAGGGAGATCTTAATCCCTAAGATTAGACCAGTTTCTAAGTCAGTAGCCCAGCCAAGTAAGGAAGTATCTAATGACTCCCAGCTTCTTAAAGTCAATTTAGACAAAGGGAAACAGATATGGATAGATGATGAAGTAGATTCTAAAACTGTAGAAGGGATTTCTCATAGGATCCTAACACATGAGAGAGAGATGGAAAGGATGAGAAAGGAAAAGGAAGATCTCCAAATGGAACTGGAAAAGGCTGAGTTAGAAGCAGCAAATCAGGAAGTTAAAAGAAAGATTAACTACTTAAAAGCTCCCCCTATTACATTCCCATCAGAAGATCTTAGCAAGCCTAATCCCCAACACATCTCTTTTCCTCAAGTCAATACTCAACCTGCAATACATACTAACATTGCCTCAGCAAGCCAGATACCTTCAAATAAACAGTACACCCAAACATCTCAATCCCCAATCCCAAAAGCTAAAATGATCATGGGGAATAATAGAACTGTTTCCCCTTTTCAAAGAAGACCAATTAATCTAGAACAATATAGGCAATTGTTTTTTGATGGGATCCCAGGGTATCCAAATCATGTTCCCACTGAGCTAAGAGATAAACTCCATAAATTTGCTGGGAACAATGCAGTCAGTGTTGAGGAACATCTGAAATCTTTTGGGGATTTGATAAATGATTATGAGATAGCTGATGAAGATGTTATTATGAAACTATTTGTTCAATCCCTGGTTGATGATGCAAGAGATTGGTACAGAGGCCTCCCAGTAGCTAGCATAGGTTCATGGGAAGAGTTCAAAAATTGCTTTCAAGAACAGTATGGTGATAAGACTAATGTGAGTTTCATGCTGAATGAGTTCAATAACATTAGAAAATCTGAAAATGAAATAGTCACTGATTTCAATGCTAGATTCCAAAAAGCTATGCATAGATTGTATCAGGTAATGAGGCTAGATGACAATATGTGCCTTACTACATACTATAATGCATTTGATTCCAAGATGGCTTATATCTTGAGAGATAAAAATCCTCATAACCTGAGGGATGCTTTTAGAATTGCCATAAATGTTGAAAGTAATAGAAAGGCATCTGGAAAATTAGGAAGGAGGATAGATGGAAGATTATGGCATGAAACCAAATAGCAACCTAACAAAGTTGCCAAAGAAGAGGATAAAATAGAAAAACTGGTTACTGCTATGAAAGATTTGACTGCTAAGGTTAACAAAAATGATAAACCTCATTACAACTGGCAAGATAGACCTCCTAGACTACATGATATGCCATACAATACAAATTAGAAGGATGGTAAGCCCCAAGTTGAGAAGCCTAAAATCGCCCAAAGTCAAGATACACCAGATCCTTTAAAAGGAAAAATAGTTAATAATATAGAAAATACTCCCTGGTGTATTGCTTGTGATGGACCACATTCTCCTCATCAGTGTGCAGTGGCTCAAGCTCTAGAAGAATCCATGAGACCAGAAGCAGAGCTTGACATTAATATGTTTGAAACTATCATAGAAAGTGATGAGGAATCTATGCAAAGTGAATACAGTGATGTGCTATATAATGAAAGGTTAGTGCAAGGACAGTTAGCCTTAGGTTGGCATCCTACATTGAATGTGGTAACAATTGAAGATGAAGAAGTTCATCTTAGGAGGCCTAGTGAAGAGGAAGTTAAAAATCTCACTAAGGCTGCAATTGCCAAAGCAAAACATAACTACAACCTGAGAAGCACCAAGAGAGATACTGATCAAGGTGAGCCAGGTTCCATGTTTGTAAAAGAAGTCATTAAGAAAGGGGCATCAAGCAATGTTACTGCTACTTTTAAAGCTAGTCAAGAAAAAGAGGAACAAGTTAAAGACTTCCCTAGAACCATAGATGCCAAAAATGTTGGTGATGTACAAAAGGCGGAAATAGTAAAAAAGGCCAATCAACTCAAAGCAGAAAGGGTTAAGGCTAATACTGAAAAATGTAATTATTCTACATTTGATATGGCCCAAGCTTTAACTCAAATGAAAGTCACTATCCCATTAGTAGAGTTACTAAAGATTAAAGAACACAAGGATGCAGCTTTGTCTCTATTCTCTAGTATATTTGATGGTGACTCAGTATTACTCACTGGTTCAGATAGAGCTGGAAAGGATCAAGAGTTCCAAACTCCAGAGGTATATGTTGGAACCACTATCACTCAGGAGCCTTCTCAGGTGGATCCCTTCTATGTTACTCTGCTAGTCAATAACCGGTTAATTAAAAATTGCATGATAGATTCAGGAGCAGCTGCTAATGTAATGCCCTATGGTGTTATGAAAGAATTAGGATTGTCAGTAACTATTGTGTATGGGAAATGTTATGCCATGGATAATAGAGAAGTGCCTGTGATAGGTACAATGAAAGATGTAGAAGTAAAAATAGCTGCATTTCCTGAAGCTACTTATAAAATGGATGTTATTGTCACAGACACTAAACCCCACTATGGCATGTTACTTTCTAGGCAGTGGGCAGCAACAGTGGGGGGAAATGTTCAATTGGACTTGTCTTATGCTACTATTCCTGTTGGTGGCAATAAGGTCAAACTATACAGGGAGCCACGAGCTCCTAAGGTAATTGAAAATGTGGACCCTAGTATGCTTAATTGTATGATTGATGTGGATTTAGATAACTTCAGAATTCAGCCAGTATCCCCTCAATTGAAGAACACTAACCCAATTGAAGTTGAACTACAAGCACAGCAGTATGGATTGTGGCAGATGTATTTTGATGGAGCTTGCTCCAAAGAAGGGTCTGGAGTAGGGGTTCTTTTTGTATCCCCATCAGGTATAACCTTTAAATATTCATTCTTATTGGCATTCCAGTGCACAAATAATACTGCAGAGTATGAAGCCCTGTTATTAGGACTTGAGGTTGCAAAAGGGCATGGAATCCGACTATTGAAAGTGATGGGCGATTCAGAGCTGGTTGTCTCTCAGGTAAGATCTAAATATGCATCCAAGAATGATAAATTGAAGCAATATAAGCATGCTGTTTGGGATGTTATTGAATATTTTGATGCCTTTTCTATCAACTGGATAGAGTGAACAAAAAATATTATGGCAGATTTCCTAGCTAATATTGCTTTAAAAAATGATGATGCAACACTAACTGGTATTTCCACTGTGGAAATAAAAGCTAGGCCTGCTATCGCTGATAATGTATATAATTGGCAAGTTTTTGCTGATGATGAAGATATTCTTAGGTTCATCCAATGTGTTGATGATTATGATGGACAAAAAATTGATTGCAATGCATTGGTGGAAGTGGTGGATGATAGAGAGACAGTGTTTGGAAATGATATTGTCCAGTTGGAAACCAACGAGATACCTAAAGGGTTGGTGGAGTTAGAAAGTATGTTTAGTTATAATGACAGTCATTTACACCAGCAATCTACCACCAAGTTAGAAGAGTTGGAGGAGGTCAACTTGGGGACAGAATCATCCCCCAAGTTGGTATATATTGGAAAGAAGCTACCCCCTCATGTTAGGACTAACCTTATCAGTTTAATAAAAAGGTATAAGCATGTTTTTGCTTGGTCTTATGAAGACCTGAAGGCGTATAGACAAGATCTTTTTCAGCATGAAGTTCCCTTACTTCCAGATGCTAAGCCTTTCAGACAGAAACAGAGACCTATCAACCCCTTATTAGAAACTAAAATGCAGCAAGAGTTGACTAAATTGAGAGAAGGGGGGATTATCAAACCAATAAGACATTCTTCATGGGTCTCTAATCTAGTCCCAGTAAGAAAGAAGAATGGAGACATCAGATTGTGTGTTGATTTTAGGAATCTTAATATTGCCTCTTTAAAAGATAATTATTCATCCCCAAATATGGAAGCAATGCTACAAAGAGTGACAGGATGTGATCTTTTATCCATGATGGATGGTTTCTCAGGATACAATCAAGTGCTGGTAAAGGAGTCAGAACAGTTTAAAATAGCTTTTACTACCCCATGGGGAACCTATGTATATGTGAGAATGCCATTTGGATTAAAAAATGTAGGGGCTACATTTCAGAGAGCTATGGATGTGGCTTTTAAGGAATTCATAAATATCATTATGGAGGTTTATCAAGATGATTTAACTTGTTTCTCAAAGAAAGCTGATGATCACTGTGGACATTTAGAGAAGGTGTTTGATAAGGCCTTGGAATTTGGTGTATCACTGAATCCCAAGAAATGTCATTTTGGGGTCACTGAAGGAAAGTTATTGGGACACATAGTTTCCAAGGAAGGAATAAGAATAGACCCTAAGAGAATTGAAGCAATCAACAGAGTGTCTGAACCAAAGAATGTGAAAGGAATCCAGTCTTTTTTAGGCAACGTGAATTTTGTCAGGAGATTCATTGCAAACTTTGCTGAGATAGTGAAGCCTATTGTCAAGTTGCTCAAGAAGGATGCAAAGTTTCATTGGGATCAAGAAGCCTCAAAAGATTTTAATGAGATTAAGAAGGCAATCCAGGAAGCACCAGTGTTGAAATCCCTGGATTATGGTAAGCCTTTTTCTCTGTTTTCTTTTGCTTCATATCACATAGTGGCTGCAGTATTATTACAAAATGATAATGAAGGATATGAACATCCCATAGCTTTCTATAGTAAATCTTTGCAAGCGGCAGAATTAAAATATGAAACCATGTAGAAACAAGCTTATGCTTTGATTAAAGCGGTTAAAGCTTTCAGGCCATATCTAGTGAATGCAAATGTCACTGCCTATGTTCCACATGCTGCAGTTAAAGATATTTTGTCTCAGTTTGAGGTTACTGGGAAGAGATGTAGGTGGATCAATAGAATTCAAGAGTTCAATTTGGAGATAAAGATCACTAAATTGGTGAGAGGGTTAGGTTTGGCCAAACTCATGACTGAGTCAAATCTCATGAATGTAGAAGTACACAATGTTGAGGTTAAAGATACTTTAGTCACTAGTATTGAGAGACAACCATGGTACACAGAGATAATCCAAGTATTGAAAGGTAATATGTTGTCAGAGGGAATGACACACAACTAGAAGAGAACTGTAAAGCTCAATTCCCAAAAGTATGTGCTCATTCAGGGTGATCTTTTTTGGAGAAAAAGAGATGGGGAGTTACTACTGTGTTTGGATGAATTTCAAGCTAAACAGGTGTTGAATGAAATGCATGACGGAGTATGTGGAGGTCATTACTCTGCTAAGACTACTGCTGGTAAGATAATACGGGCTGGGTATTATTGGCCTACCTTGTTTAAAGATACCCATGCATATGTTCGAAGATGTGATTCATGTCAGAGATTTTCTTCTAAGCTCAAGTATGAAGGAGCCTTACCCTTAAATCCAGTCTCTGTAGAAGCTCCTTTTGTCCAATGGGGCATTGATTTTGTTGGAGAAATTGCTGAGAAGTCAGGAAGAGGTCATGGATGGATTATGGTGGCCATAGATTATTTTACCAAATGGATAGAAGCTATTCCCACAAGAAGAGCTACTAGTAAAATTGTCATTGATTTCTTGATGGATAATATTGTGACTAGATTTGGAACACCTGTAAAATTGGTAATGGATAATGCTATGTGTTTTAGATCAGAAGAATTTGTAGGTTTTTGCAATAGTCATGGTATACTCATGTCATACTCATCGCCTTATCACCCTCAGGGGAATGGACAAGCAGAATCTAGCAACAAAAGCTAGTTAAATATCATCAAGAAGATCCTAGAAGAAAACAAGAGGTCTTGGGATCAAAAGTTGAAGTTAGCTCTGTGGGCAGATAGAATAACAGTTAAAAAATCCATTGGAATGTCACCTTTTGAGTTAGTTTATGGTACCCAAGCCAGATTACCGGTAAATAACCTTCAAGTGTATAAGTTTTTGCAGGAAGAGAATATGGAAATATCTGAACCAATGGAGAACAGAATGATCCAAATTGTAGAAGTGGAGGAGCTTAGAACTTCTGCCCATAAGAAAAATCAGAAGCTTCAGTTACAGTCAAAATATCTTTTTAATAAAAGGACATCATTAAGGAAGTTTCAAATTGATGACATGGTTCTTCAGTGGAATGCAAAAGGGCAGGATAAAGGAAAACATAAAAAATTTGAATCATTATGGATTGGCCCTTTTATAGTTTGTGACCTGAATGGTAAGGATTCATATTTTTTGAAGAATATGAATGATGAGATGGAGGAATTTCCAGTGCATGGACAATTCCTGAAGCATTATTTCTCTTAATGTCCATACACGGTAGGTCCTTTGTTTGTATATATTTTGTTTTCTTTCCTGTTTTCCTGGTTTTGGTCTGTGTTTTGGTCTGTTTCTCCAGAGTTTCTAAGTTTTCTTGTGTTGATCTCGCAATCAACCATCCCTAGTCAGAGTCGTTGTTATCATTGTTTTCAAATTGGGTTCTTCTTTCCCATAATTGGCTGTGGTATTTTAAAAAAAAAAAATTGAATAAGGTGTAGTCCCTGGTGCTTCAGCTTCTTTGTTCTTAACCTAGAGGGTTTAAGGGTTTTTTAAAGTTTTAGACCTTATCTTTTTGTGTTAAACCCTCTGGTTTCTATTTTGCCGTTACTTTATTTCACTTAGATTATGGGTCGCAGGGTCCTAGGAAGTGTCCCCCCTTGTTATTTACCTAGGCAGTTACGTTGATTATTTGAAAAAATTTCGCCTTGTATTATTTCTTTCTAAAGTGTCAGGCCCAGTAAACGCCAATCAACTTGAGGAAAGATCCGACGGTCGGTGCTATTTTGCAAGGGTTAAGTGCTCGCCCTTTAAAGCCGCGAAATAGCGAGAATGAATATCAGCCATCCATGTGTCATGACGGAGGAAGTAAAGGATGTGGCCGTCAAAGAAGGTCAGCCCCCCCCCCCCGTCGTTTTCTTTTGGTGTATTAAAAGATAGCACGTGGCACAAGTCACCACAGTCGGCGGGTTAGGATTAAAGGTTCGAAGTGGGCCCCAGAGATGACCTGGCCAGGATAGCTCTTAACAATTTGTTGAGACCCCGTGGCTCCTTCCAGCAAATGAGAAATTGACAGGTTAGCTCCGAAAGTGACAAGGCGCCAGGTGTCCATTGCGTGTCAGCGGGCCCACCACTTCTGAGAGCCTTCTCAAGGGGTTAAAAGATGAGCAACTTGAAACATGATCTAATGGCCTGCGCTATTTCGCAAGGGTGAGATGCTCACTTCTTAAGGCCACAAAATAGCGAAAATGAACAAGGACCGTCCACGTGTCTTGATGACACGCGGTCTAAAAGGAAACTATAGGTCCTTATGGTTCCTGCTTGACAAATGTGAAATTGACAAGTCAGCTCCGAAAGTGACAAGGTGCCAAGTGTCCATGATGTGTCCGTGGGCCCACCATCTCTGAGAGCCTTCTCAAGGGGTTAAATACTGATCGACTGCAGAGATGATCTGACGGTCGGCGCTTTTTCGCAAGGGTAAAGTGCTCACCATTTAAGGCCGTGAAATAGCGAGAATGAATATCAGCTGTCCACGTGTCTTGATGATGACGTAGGAGATACACCTGTTGAGACGAAAGTGGGGCCCCCATGGTTCTTCTTCTGGCAAGTGACAGAGCGACAAATCAGCACAGCAGGTGACTAGGTGCCAGGTGTTAGTGACGACTCAGCGGGCCCACCATTCCTGAGGACCTTTTCGAAGGATTAAAAAGTGATCAACTTGAAGGATGATCCAACAGCCCACACTATTTCACAAGGGTGAGGTGCTCACTTCTTAAGGCCGTGAAATAGTGAGAGTTAACGAGAGCCGTCCACGTGTCATGATGATGACATGGCCAAAAGGGAAAAATATGGGCCCGCCACAGTATAAAGCGAGACATTCGGCCAGTATCAAAATAGAATGCGAAGGGATTTTCTAAGCCAATGGTCGGATGGTGCGTGGTATTATGTAGCCAATAGAAAGATGGGACCCAGACTAAAGACAAAGCCGTCAAAATGAAATTAACAGTGAGACACTTGCAGGAAGGCTGCGACCCGTTGGAGCTAAAATATGAATTCTTGTATGAATTCAATTTTGAAGGGACGGCTGAAGCATGCGGAATCAATGTTATAGTTAAGGCTCAGAGTACAAGCATTTGATTTCCTAACAACCAAGTAGGGATATCTTTTAAAAGGATTTTTGCAGAAGAAGCAGACGCAGAGTTATCTTGTTCAAATACAGAGAAGGTGAATCAGTTGAAGAGCGAATTCCTTCAAGCAAGCATCAAGTTCTTTCTTATTTTGCAGCTATTCTTGTGTGGTGTAATAAGTGAAATTATTCTCGTGTTACAGGAGTGTTTAAGAAGTGATATTCATCTTGTTGCATTTTCAAATGGCTCCTAAAAGGGAATTTTCTGGCAAGGTTGATTATTTAGAAAGAAGTGTATGTGATGACTTTTTAGATCAGTTGACGCTGTCAACTAATCAGGCATCTAAGGCCAAAGAGTTAGTAACCAGGGCTCCCCGTCTGAAGATAGGAGAAGGATTATATGACAAAGGTAATTGGTTAAGAGACCCACAGGTTGGACTGTCTGGGTTGGGGCTGTTTAGAGTCGGGTTTGGGATGAGGAATTCTCCTGCTCCTCAAAATAGCATTTGGGAACTAGATGTCGGGAAGTTGGTAGTCCCAGGAGTATTCATGGATACAGACTTGCTAGCCCAAATGGCATTAAACTATGATTCAATCACAAGGTGCATCCGGGATGTAAATGGGAAAACCCTCATGGAAATCAATGCAGAAGAATTGAGAACAGCGTTTGGGCTTAGTGAGTTTACAAACTTCTTGGAACCCATAAAGTTCACACAATTAGCTCAAGTGTATAGTGTACAGAGGAGTCATGTTAGGAATGGGCCTCTTAAAGAACTTTTTCTGAAAATAGGAGGGTTAGCAGTTGTAGGGCCCAACACAAAAGAGCCTTTTTCATTGAGTATGTTTACCTTGAGGGCGAAAGGGATGTATTAGGCACTTTGCCAAGTTCTAGGAGAGGATGCTGAATCAAATATGCCAAACCATTATTTGTTAATGATTGTTCAAATTTTGAATCCTTCTCTTGCTATTACATTTGATTATGCTTCTTATATTGCCGATGCTATCCATGGAGGGTTGATAGGAATAAAAAATGGAAAGGTGGATAGGCCATTCGGATGGTACTCACTCTTGATGCACCTTTTTCTCTTCAAAGGTGGTGATTATTTTGCCAGTGGAATGGACCTGGTAAAAGAGAAGGAAGGAGAGAAGATGTCGGTACAACTATGGAGCACTGTGTTGTCATGGGACAGAGAGGATGCTAGTTTCTTAAAGTTTGATAAATATTTTGCATCCAAAATAAGAACTCTCCTTTGCTCCGACAACCCAAGAGTCCCCAAGGTTCTCCTGGAATTCCTAAGGCCAAAAGAATTCACCGAGAACATCAAGATAGTTCATAACTGAGATGATATGTACTTATATCCAGTCTCCACAGTTTTCAGAGTTTTTGGTTTCAGAGGCACCCCATTTTTGTTACCCTACCAGGTCCCCCTCAAAGTAGGAATAGCTGAGATTCTTAGACAAATTGGTAGCCTACAAGAGGCAGAGCTAACAGGCAGAGGTAAAGGGACTATTTTCCCTGCAGCTACAATAGCCCACCAATTTGTAATTACAAAGGGAGGCTGGAATTGTTTTGAGGATTTCCTCAAAACCTACCATTTGTCCACTGCAGTGTCTAGATGTGCTGATCCAGAGGACTTCTACAATGGTGTGTTCTGGAAGAAGGTAGCATGCAGAGGTAGGCCTCATCAATTCCACTTTCCTGAAGACCTCATCAGGAATGAATTTGATTTAGATGAACAGGACTTGAGGAAAGAATAATGGGTGGCTTACAAGAAAGCCCTAGATTTTGTGCATCAATTTGATGCTAGCTACGACCCATTGTCTAGCTTCTTCCCATTGGAAGAGAAAATAAAATTTTTGATAGTTTGCTTTGAAGATGTGATGCAAACAATAAAGGAGAAGAGGGAAGTTGTAATTAAGAATAACCCTGAAAAGGCAAGAATGATTTTAGGCAAGTTAGCTTCCACTAAAGCAATCCCTCCTAGTGACTACACCCTGCATAAGAAAACAGGTTACAGTGTGCTGGTGCCTACAACAAGGGAACCCTCTTTATCTAAAGGAAAGAGGAAGGTACAAGATGTCATTGACATCCAGGATAGCCCAAAGAAGCAAAGGGTTGGGAAAGAAGTGCAATCAAATACACCCCTGTATTCCCCATCCCAATCCCCTCTCCACATAGGAGATGAACAAGCAGCAACTAAATACCTCTCTTAGTTGGGCAGCTTGGGGGAGATTGCATATACCTATGATGAAGTGGAATAAGGGATGCTAGAAGAGCCCACTTAAGCATAGATGGACATCACCTCAACTGAACTTAAAGGCCAGGAGTAGGATCCTGAGATAAAGAAGGCCACTAGTGCCTTTTTAGCTGATGATAGCTTTGTCACATCTGAAGCATTCATGCAATTTATCTGGAAGCAGCATATAGATAAATATAATGCTAGATGTGAAGCAAGAAAGGCAGAGCAGCCTAATAAAGATCCAGCCTCAGTGGAGGATGAAATAAAACAAGAGATGATGGAAGAATTCAAAACCATCACTCCTGAACAGGGAAGGGATCTAGTAGCACAAGCTCGAGTGCTCATTTTACCAGAGTGGAATATTGTTGATGCTCTGGTGCTAGATGCAGTAAGAAAAGAGACTAAACCCATGGAAGGGGTTACATTCAGTAAGGACAATGCTGCACTAGTCATGTGGTCCCTCAAAAGAAATGAGGACAAGAAAGGTAAAGACACCTCAGGGACAAGTCACATTGGTGGATTGATGATTAAAAGAGTACAGAGTACAGGGGTAGTAGAGGCTGCTAGCACTGTGTTAGAGACTGCCAAATTTAGTGTTGCAGTGGCTGAAAAGGAAGCCAAAGAAAAGGAGGCCCTCCAGATTAAATTGGAAACAGTTTTGAAGGCCTATGACAGTGCCAAGGAGGAGATAAGAGGCAAAGATAACATCATTGCCAAATTGCAGAGCCAACTGGTAGGACAATGCCAACAAGGTGAGTCTTTAACATTGATGATCGCCTCTTCTCCTGCAAGACCTCCACCTACTAGCCCCATTATTGAGCTCCCACCATCTCCTGCGCCTTCCAGCTCTCAAATGATTGAGATAACTCTCCAAGAATTGGAGAACCTAAAGCAAACTCAGGCCTTTTATGCGAGAAATTATGAGGAGAAAATAAAAGCCACAATCTCTAGTTTTGCAGACACTATAAATGCCTCACTGCTTCACAATAGTGTAGGAAAGGTCATGGAGATATGGAATGAATTAAGGAGAGATAAGGCCATTTTGACACCCATTTTTGACAGATGGAGGCCTAGGGAGAAAGATTTAGAGTTCATGTGTGTTTCCTGTGATGAAGCAAGGGCCAATCCCATTATAAAATCTACCTTTGATGTTGCTAAAGTTTTAATGCAATTGGCTGCAGATGTAGACAATGTGGATAGGAAGGTCAATTTATGCAAGAAGGAATACATTGATCAGGTTTTTGAGTTGCTCCCAGGAATTTTTGCCAATCCAGATCAGCTGAAAGATAAGCAAATATGGCTCAATGAGATAGAAGCCAAGTTGTCAGCAAGGGTCAAGGGAATCATTGATCTGGATGATACCTCTTTCTTTGTTATAACTATACAAGAAATAGAAAGAATTAAATCACATTATAGTTTTCTTAACTCAGAAGTCAACAAACTGAGGAATTCTTGGAAAAGGTTGACTAAAGTTAAAAATGATGTGATTAGTTTTTCATGGCCGACAGAAGAGACATATAATGAGTGGGGAGTTAAATATTCCACCCAAGATTCGGAGCAGTTGGAGAGTGCCCCTGAAGAGCCAGAAGAGGTTGCAACCGAACAACTCATTGAACAGACTGCTGGGGAAGCTGAAAAGAGCACATAACTGCTGTATGCAAAAATTGTAACCACATCAATTTTGGAAATAATTGTAACAAACTCTCCTCGAGAAGTCCGAAGCTTTGTGCATCCATGTTGTTATAAATGGATACCAGGACTAGAGGGAAAGGGATCACAAAATGTTGTAAGAAAACGCTGCAGAAAAATTATCTGAGCTTTTTGAAGTTAATGGAGAAACAAAACTTTTTGTAAAATCTCTTTGAATGAATATCAATATACAGGCCATCAGTTTTTGAGTAAAACTCTGTGTTGTCTTCAAAGTTTATTCACAAATTTAGTTACTGTTTTCATTCTGAACAATCTAGGATTTTTCTGTTTGAATGGAATTGCAAAGCAATCTCAGTATGAGTGTTTTTAGCTTTTCTCTTTAGGAGGGAAATTAAATATGCAAGATCACTTATACCAGTAAATTCTTTGGGAGGAACTTTGAATTTTGAGGACCATAGTTTAGTGTGAAATGATAAAATTCTTGTATGTGTCAGGCACATGTAAGGATTAATGGAAACCGAGCAGATGGGAGGCATATAGATATATTGTTTCAGGAGTTTTATTTGAGTTAGGTGACTCTGTAACCTTGGATAAGGCACTGGTATTAATGGAAGTTGTTTATTGCATGCTTTGTTGATCAAAATGCTGAAGTCAAGTATAGTATTCATGCTTTATTTTCAGTTGCTTTCAAGGTGAATAAATCCACGGGTTTTTTGGACTGGTTTGTTGTGGGTTTATTATTTAAAAGTGTGAAGTTAATTCACAAAGGTATACCCACCTGGGCTCCAAAAAAAGCCCGAAGTGTAGAAGGTTTAAACAAACCTTGTCATATGTTGTTTCTGGAATTTCCTTATCTTTGATGTCTTCTCGGCACCCATTCTAAATCATCTTATTCTAAAGACATTGAAGGAAATCAGATTTTGAGAACAACACAACCATTCTACTAGAACCCAGTAGACAACAAAATAGCTAGTGTTGAGATCAATTACAAACATCAATGAAACACATAATCAATTCCTCCAAATTTCCAACAATCTCTCCCTTTGGAATTGATGGCAACACTAGATGTGAAAAACATCCAAGTGCCAAGAAATGCCAAACAAATCTCCCCCAAAGGAAGACATCCAACAATCTCCCCAACATGATATGAAAAAGAAGTTTTGAACTAACAAACCAAACTCCCCCTTGTGAATAATATCCCTGTTAAGCTCTATTTTTCCCATAAATATCTCTCCCCCTTTGACATCAATACCAGAAATCTGACATAAACATCAAACAAAAATCATAAATCCTTTGAACCACACAACTAACTACCCCCCCTGAGTAGTAGCACCATCACATCAATGCAGAATGAATGATAGCTCTAACAAATGCATACTAGACTGATGCTAATCAGCATCACTCAAGTCTCTACTAGAGGGGCAGAGACCCCCAATATGTCTCTATTGTATTCAAATGATTCTTCAGGTAAAAGTTTAGTGAAGATATCTGCAATTTTCTCTTTAGTGTTCACATAAACCAGTTTGACTTCATTTTCTTCCACCTTCTCCCTTAGAAAATTATACTTGATTGATATGTGCTTTGTCTTAGAATGAATGATATCTCTGATACCAATTGTTAGGATAATTGGTGGACTACTAAGAGGGGGGGGGTGAATCAGTTGTCAATAGATTATGAAACTGTAAGCATGCAAAACATTTTACCGGAATGTATAAACTAAATACTGGAATAAAAGATATATCAATTAAGCACAAACATAAATCACAAAACAATTACCATCCATCCACAACACATAACACTGAGATTTGTATGTGGAAAACCTGGTAAAGGGAAAAAACATGGTGGGAATCCTACCCATAGTCAGATAATACTTTTGTAGTAAGTATGTGATTACAATAAGAGGGGCCTGCACATGCAGGAAGACATGCTGCCTACAGCGCACTGCTCATCACAAAAAGAGCCTCATTAACTACAAAAAAATCCAAACTACAATTGGGAAAGATAAATGAACTGCAAGAATGACATCTCCTATGCCTGAGTATAGTTTTAGTTAATCTCAATACTGAAGGTCTTAAGCCTCTTACACAAAACCAATTTGATCACCTATGATCGACCAAAACCTCTACATATGATTACAACCTTATTCATGCACATATAATCCCATAACCCACATACTACGATCTACAAAGAGATCTTACATCATATTTATACCAACCTAGGACCTAAACAATTAGTGTGATCACCTGAAAGATAATACAATAAATCTGTTACATAATCCCGCAAACCAATGACAAAAAAGTCACCCTAATACTGAAACAACATAAACTAGTCAATAAATCCAACTGGTAATGCATCGGGAGCATCAACCAGCACGTTACATAAACTGGTCCATAACCTAGTAGAATAACACCGGACCTAAAAAAGGTCACCATAAGCCAAATAAAACACCACTGATCAACTGGATCATGAACATGATAACCATTAGCATTATGATAACCTTCTAGAAGATGCACCAACACCACTTATCAGATTCATCAAAATATCTTCAACAAAGCTTTGCTGATAAAACCCTTACCAGTAACCAAAATACATAGTAGAACAAATGATAGCTTTTGGATCATCAAATCTTGAACCAACCAAATGTGATACACATCGGGAACACATGAATAACCAATCCAAACCAATTCCACAAGATGAAACATATCAGAGAAGATCTCTAGATCAAAATCATAATCCAATCATTCTACCAGAACCCGGTAGATAGTAAAATAGCTAGTGTTGATATCAATATCAAACATCAATGGAACACAATCAATTCCTCCAAATTGCCAATAAAACCCCTATCCACAAAAAAATCTCCCTTCTTTTTGTGTGTACATGGGAAAGTAAAGAGATGATTGAGACAAAGTGAACTACCTTTTTTAGAAGTTTTGTACACCTCAGGACCAAGGCACTATAGAGGGACTTGGGCGCTCATGGAGGATGAGGGTGCTTCATCCAGTTTTGGCCAGGACTAGGGTACCTTGCACTTTGTTCTTGATAATATTTCCCAAATATTCACGTATAGGCTCTAATCCTCTTCTCCTACTTAGATCTTAGCTTACATCTTTATTTGATTTCTGCAACATTCCATTTTCATCATTTCATTTCAATTTCTTATTGTTTGTTATAGATTTAGTATTTTCAATTCAAAACTTAATTCAAACACAATTTAAAATCAAACAAAAAGGGGAAATAGGACGTTAATCAACATTCAACCCTCTTCTTAAAATAATTAAGGTTGGATCTATTGAGGATTCATCCCCCTTTTAATGTATTGGTTAATTTTGCTAATTGATGGTGTTACCCTACTTGGTCAAACCTTAGTTTGAAATTACACCATTACAAGTATTAAGATAGTTCCACTTCTAAAAGAGTTTTAAATAAAAAATTGAAAGAAACTAAGAAATAAATCTGAATTCATAGTTTTGAATTTGTATGTATGAGCTGAAGCTTAGTAGATGTAAGTTGAACTTCAATTGTGGAAGTCTAAATGAAGTTGCAAAAATATTTGGATTTTGATGAGATTGTTAACAAATAGTTAAAGAAATCATGGGGAGAACAACAATGTTGTCACCCTCAAAATAAAAAATGGTTGAAGAAAAAGAAAAAGGTTTGAAAACCATTAATTAAATGTTTGAAGAAACTATTGTAGAGGAGAAGATGAGAAGTTTATTTGAAATCAATCTTTGTATAACTATAGTTGTTGGAGTAAGAGAATGCTGAAGGAAGTTCTAGCATGTTGTCGTAGTCATGGCCAAATCAAGAATTTTTTCAATGTTGAAAGTATTAATGGTAGAAACTATGGGAGAGTGTTGAAAAGAATTAATTTCTCCCAATCCACATTTGAAGAGAAAGAGAAATAAAACATACATGCTACAACATACCAACACAAATTTTATTGATTGTTCAAATGTATTATAGTCACCTCTTATTAATAGATGATTTTACAATACTAAACTTTAGGAACTCAAATCAAAACATGACAGTAGAACATAATAGATTGAAAAACATGGAGAAAAAAATTGAAGATGAAGAAGAGACATGGTAGGGAGTCTATCAGAATTTTAGGAAACATTGGAAAATTGAATAATGGATTCAACATTCTAACAAAGTTTTATTAAATATTGGTTGCATATATGGAGGAGATGTAGGATACAATCTATTATATCCTTAAAAAATGTGAACAGTAGTTCTAATAGCTACATCTAATATGCAGTTCAATTGTAATTAACTATGTACATGGAGGAGAAGAAATTATTGATCAATAAAAATCCTCCTTAGTTTATTATACTAATAATTTCACCATTAATTATAGCTAGATTTTTCCCTAAATGCTCTAAATTCTCCTTAGGTAATGCCTTAGTGAAAATATATGTTAACTAATCTCCAGAGTTTCAAAATTCAAGGTAAATCTCTCAATTGTTGATTGATTCTCTAATGAACTGGTATCTCATATTAATGTGCTTTCTCATTTTGTGAAAAAAATTATTTTTTGATAGTGCGATTGCTGATTTGATGTCACAAAAGATTGAAGTTGGCTCCACTTGAGCTTGTAGTAAATCTAATAATATCATCATTATCCTAACTACTTGTCATGTTGTTGATGTGTCTACAACATGCTCAACTTCATATGATGAGAGTGTCACTATGGTTTGCTTCTTTAATGCCCATGACATTGCACTTGTACCACAATGAAAGAAATATCTAGGATTACTCTTCCTATAATCAAAATAACCTGTAAAATCATTGTTTGTATAACCAATCAAATCAAATTAATTAGTTTTAGAATATAGAATTCCATATCCTATTATTTGTCCAACATATATTAGTATCCTTTTCCCAATATGCCAATGAGAGTCTTGAGGTGAATCCATAAATATCGAATCAATCTAACACTATACATGATATCTGGTCTTGTAACTATGAGATACATTCGACTTCCAAAAAATCTCTTAAACAAAGTTGGAACAAAATTTGACCTCTTATCCTCTTTGCTTGGTTTTGTTCCTCCAGCAACTAGAGTTGATGTTGGATTATAATTTAATATCCTAAATTTTCTCAATACATCATTGGCATACTTAGACTGAAAAATAAATATTCCTTTATTATATTGAACAACTTCAATGCCTAAAAAGTATCTCATCAAACCTAAATCTAATTTCAAATTCATTTGTCATTTCTAACTTGAACATGTCTATAAATAACTTACCCATAAAAAAATCATCATTATACAGGGAAAGAATAAAATTTCACTTTGTTGACTAATTTTCATATAGAATGTGGGCTCACTACTACTTTTACGCAATACACCACTTAACAAATATAAATCAATTCAACTATACCATGCCCTAGGTGCTTATTTCAAACCATAGAGTTCCTTTTTCAATTTACACTCCTTACTTTCATGCCCACATACCAATTTGTAAGCAGAGAAAGAGAAATAAAAATATGCATGCTACAACACACTAACTTAGATTTTATTGATTATTTGAATGTATTATAATGATGTCTTATTAATAAAGGATTTCACATTACTGAGTTTTAAGGACTCAAATCAGAACATGACAGGATAACATAATAGATAGAAAAAAATTGAGAATAGAATCCTTGATTTGGAAGAGAAGTGGTAGGGAGTCTATCAAAATTTTAGGAAACTTGGGAATGTTGATTAATGGATTCAACATTCTAATAGAAGTTTGTTTAATATTAGTTGCATATATGGAGGAGATGTGGGAGAATCCATTATATCTCTAAGAAATGTGAACAACAATTGTAACACCCACATCTAATATGTAGTTCATTTTTAATTAATTACAACTGCACTATCAAACTTTACCAGTTGACCAAAACATCAATGATACAATGCAAGAAATCTGAAACTCACATACCATTTAACCAAAACATTAAACCACTTTAATAACATCAATAATAGCTCATTTCATATTGCTTCTAGTCATCTAAACATATCTAAGTGGTTTTACTAGTTAATCATATCAATCATATCAAAACACATCCACAAAATCATTCACCACTTGACACAATGATTTTTCACATGGAAACCCAAATGGGAAAAACCACGGTGGGGATGAATAACCACAACTATTTTGAACTCTTGCAAATTTTTCCCTATTAGGAGCCAAGCCTTGTTAGAAGCTTATAAAATAATGTCTTGTTAAGAACAGATCTGATTAAGGACCACCTGGTTAAGGGATTGACTACAATACCCTATTAAAGGAAACCTTAGTAGAGGATTTAAAATCCAAGCTAATGGATCACATAGTTAGAGGATTTAAACAACCCCAAGCCTATTAAAGCTTACTCGGTTAAGGGATTTAACTGTTGTAATGGGTAGAGAATACTAGGGTCTTTGTTGATCTGGTAATAGCACTGCTCTACTTAATCAGATTCTTTTCTGCTCTTATCTTCCTTCACAACATTTTGCAGACACTCCTTCTGGTTTGGCAACAATCACACTACCACACTTAACCAAATTTGCCAACACAAGTACAAACAACTCATCGAACTTAAATATAAATACAATAGGTCGGTAACACAACATAAAACCTACAAATCTCATAGAGATTAAAAACATATCAATTCAATCATAACCGTTGGATTACATAGAAATCAAATACACATTGTTCTAGACAACTTCAACTTCTTCTAGATCATCGTACATCAAATCCTGTAACTCATCAAGCGGTTTTCACTTCATGCTATGCATTTTCTCATTCCCAAGATAAACAGTTATCTTCACATGCCAAAACCACTTTGAAACTCATCACATGCATCATGTATACATGGAATCTTCACTTTTGATCACCATTTGATCATAGATCATCACAATCAATTCTCCAAGCTCCATCGGTTAGGGTTCTAGATATCAACTGGTTAGGGTTACCGATTGATCACTCTTCTTGAATAACAATACCGGTTGCCTTCACTGCTTTACTACTGGCTGCATTATTGCATCACTACTAGTTGCATTACAAACCCATTACTGATTACTATTGACATCAATGACAACACTATACTTCATCAATGCAATATTCATGCAATGCCAACAATCTCCCCCTTTGGAATTGATGGTAATAGAAATATCAATACCTTTGATTGTGATGATTGAGAGTAAAACACATACATAGGTATAGGAATCCTCATTTACATTTTTCCTTTATAGTCTCCTTCAACTGTATCTTCATGTCTTCAGCTGGTAACTTGCTATTCAATCATATATAGTTCTTCTCCCCCTTTGACAACAATTGCCAAAGTGAAGGTTAACCATTCCATGCTTCATCGATCTGTAACAAGTTGCTCCCCCTGTGGAGTAGCTCCACTCTACACCAATCCATCTTCAAGATTTTCAATAAGCTTTGGGACTAATGTCTTCCACATCTACTTAATAGATTTCATGTAGGGTACAACCCCTAACTTACCTCTAAGATACTCAAAAGTAGCCTTAGGCAGAGGTTTAGTAGAGATATCCACTAGTTGTTCCTTAGGAGATACATGCTCTATTGACACATAGTTAATTTTCCCTTTCTCTCTCAAGAAATGATACTTTAGTTCAATATGCTTTGTCCTAGCATGCAACACCGGGTTCTTATAAATTTTTATCACACTGGTGTTATCACATAAAATCCTTACCAGTTCTGATAGCTTCAACTTGAAACCTTCCAAAATGTGTTTCATCCAAATTGCTTGGATACAATTCATAAATGTTGCAACATATTTAGCTTTTGCAGTTGATTGTGAGATACAACTTTGTTTCTTGCTGCTCCAAGACACTAGTCTTCCTCCAAGAAAGAATGCTCCTCTAGTTGTACTCTTCTTGTCATCAACATTGTCTGCCCAGTCTGTATCTATAAAGGCTTTTAAATCAAGGTCTCTTGCTTATGGATACCATAATCCATAATCAATTGTGCCTTTTAGATACCTAAAAATTCTTTTGGCTATAACCATGTGACACTTCTTTTGGCTTTTCTGAAATCTGGCAACCAATCCTACTACATGAGAAATGTCTAGTCTATTGTGGACAACATAATGTAGTTTACCTATCGTGGACCAATACTCCTTTTCATCCACTAATGCAGAATCATCCTCCTTAGACAATTTACAACCTGTAACCATTGGTGTTCCAACTAGTTTGCATTCTCCTATTCCAAAAATCTTCAATACTTCTTTCACATATTTGGACTGTGTGATGAAAATACTTTGCTTCATTTGTTAGATTTGTACACCTATAAATTTTTTTATCTCACATACCAGTGACATCTCAAACTCATTCTTCATTTCATTAGCAAAGTCATGACACATATCATCATTTCCTCCAAAAATGATATCATCCACAAATACCTCACTTACCATTATCTTATCTCTTTCTAACTTGAGATATATGTTACTAGCTTCACTGGTTCATTGAAAACCTATCTTCACCAAGTGAGAGTGCAATCTTTCATACCATGCTCTAGGTGCTTGCTTTAGTCCATATAATGCCTTATTTAATTTGCACACCATGTCCTTTTCTATAGTTAAAGCATAACCATATGACTATTCAATGTAGGCTTCATCTTCCAATATTCCATTTAGAAATGATGACTTCACATCCATCTGTAAAGCAGAAAATCAAACCCTAGGTGTTCCCCCACTCAAAGGAGAGAGAAAGGAGGTCACTAGCATTGACGGTTTTCACTTAGGAGAGACTTTACATTCAAAAGAGGGGTTGAAACTCACAAGATCCAATCCCACACAATGCAAGATTGAATTCTAAACGAGTTTCAAGGGTTGAGACAGCAAGGATACCCTCTTTTGTAAAGAATGTAGATAGAAGGATTGAACTAGGAGTGTATATGAAAGTAAGAAAGATTCACTTGTAGACGGAGATAGAGACACAGGATGAAGCTACGGACCTGAAATTAGTAGTAAAATGTCGAGACAATGCTGTCCTGCAATTTTGAGCGAGGATTGACGGGATGATGGCGCCTAGAGTGCACACGGTCCTCCGAAAAATCTGTGAAATGAAGAGGGATCTGTTCATCTTTGCACAAGGATTCTAGATCTTCAATTATAGCTGCGTACCTACAAACTTGTTGTAAGAATGTTTGTATTCTTACATGCGAAGGTGTAATGATGTTGTATGTTGTATGTTGTGTGTTATAGGTGATCTCCTCTTCAATGGTTGAATCCTTGTCTTGAATGCAACACTTAGCCTTGAATGGAGACCTAGAATGCTCAATTGCTTGAAGGAATGCTTGAATGCTTGAATGTTTGAATGTTTGCCTATCGCTTCCGCCTCTTGCACACATATGTTTTTCCTTCCTTTTTTCGTGAGGGGAAATGTAGTTTATATACTTGTCAATTAGGGTTAGGAGACTGATTTTTCTGACCTTAGGCCGACCTAGAAACATTATTTTCCAAATTGCAAACCTGAAGACCCAATGCCCAACAAGAGACTGGGCCCAAAATAGGGCCAGGGACTAGGGCACTGGGTGCCATGGTCCCACCTCCCGGGACAACAGGGTGCAAGGAGGATTAGGCCAAGGTGCAGAAAGATGCAGTTTTTTATGTCATAAATAGGTTTCGAGGTCTCCATTCAGGTTCAACATTGCATCGCCATCGTGAAGACCCAAATGTAGTCGAAATTGCAAGTGTCACAATTTTATGATGCTACATTTAGCCCCCACTTTAGTGGGAGTATAAGCGTATGCCCATACTTCCAGTAAAGTACAAGGAAACAACATTGAAAGACTTTCACCATGTCAAGGAGGCAAGATACACCAAGCCCCCAGTGGACTGAGGATCTTACGACTTCGATTGACAAAGTAAAAGGGAAGATCACGAGGGAGAACCATGACTGATAGTAGTGCGGTTCCCTCACTATGAGTTGTGCAAGAAAAATACCAAAAATTTTCAAGGCAAAGCTAAGTTCGCCAAGAAATTTTTAAGAATCTTGAAGAGATATGGATAGAGTGTATGCCCCCTACGTTAAAGCAATCGCACACGCCTCATTGGGGGTGATTGATTTAAGGTAGTGATACACATAAGAAATGAGAAGGGAAAGTAGCATGTTATCACAAAGATTTAGCCCCCAAGTGTGAGATAAACCCAAGGATAATAGACACAAAACACAAATCACGAGGTGACTTCTCTTTCCTTGGGGTCAGTATGTTGTATGATAATTCATGTATATCATATGTATGTATGCATAATTGTTCTTCATTCCCAAATCAAGGAAGGTCACCTAGAAGAAGGGAACACATGTGTCTTTTGAGTCAACATGAGAGAGACCAAAAGAGATCTCAATGCTTTGCATCATCCTCAAGTAGACAACACTAAGGACAACAAATAGAAGAATGAAAATAACACATAGAAGAAGTAACAAAAGAGAGGAGGAGAGAGTTTGCTATGCTAATGAACTAGTCTAGCACGTCATCCACCCCCCGATCTTGCTGATCAATATTTTAGGAAGGCAGGAAACATGCTAGAGGAGGAACATCCAACACAGCAGATGGAGCTATCACAAGATCCAAACAAGGGCTATGTTCATGTTCCAAGCCACGTTGTTCTTGTCTAGGAGCTAAGATAAGTGCTTTAGAAAATTTGTTAGATAAATGGTTATCAATATCAACATATTCATATTCACTATCAGAAGCAAGAGAAGTAACATTTTCATCATGAATAACATTTTCATCTATATCATCATCAAGATTTATAAAAATAGGATCTTTAACTCGCACAGGATCAAAACCATCATGCATCTTATGCTTAGGAGATTTTGGCTCAATTTTCGGCTGAGGAGAAAATGGAATAATACTAGCTAAAGGTGTTTTTGAGGATTGCAAAGTTTGAGAAGCAGCCGCATGAGCTCTAAGACAATGCTTTTTTCGGCGTTCACGCGCAGAATGATTTCGTCTAGTCTTAGTAGGAAGTTGAGAAGATTGAGGAGGAGGAATGTTCTCATCCTTATCACTTGGGTGTTTAGGTTGTGGTCTCTTAGGTTGGATAATAGGAGAAGAGGAAGGTCTCTTCTCTTTATAAGAGGAAGGAGGAGGAACTGCTCCATATAAAGGAGGAATATTTGGTTTAGGAAGGAGACCAAGTCCATCATGACGAGGAGGTATAGGTCTACTTTTAGAAAGTTTATTAGACATAGACATAGTTGCATCCATAGGAATGGGTTGGGAATCTTCTTGAGGAAAGATATTAGTTTTATCTTTCAAAGGAAGAACTTCCTTCTCAAGAACGATAGGAATATCAAGTTTGGGTGTTTGAGGTTCACTTAGAGATAGGATCATATATTTTTTCCACTTTTGATAAGATTTGAAAAGATGATCACTTCACAATGGAAGAGATTGGAATTGTTTAGGCCAAAAATAATCAATAGGAATGCTAGAAGTTCTTTCAGCTGGTTTAAAGAGACTATGATTGACAGTAACAACTTCACCATTATGGGGAAATTTCAAACACTTGTAAATAGGAGAAGCAATAGCTTTCATGGAAGATAGCCAAGGATAGCCTAGCTTCACACGAAATTGTTTGGATGATGGAATAATAGCAAAGCTCACATCAAGGGATTTGTTATGGACCTGAATAGGTAATGTAATAGAACCAATTGCAGGAGAAGAAAATGCATCAAATAATTTCACAACCACATTTGTTTTGTCATAGATCACTTGATTCAATTGCAAAGTAAAAAGAAATTCTTCTATAATAACATTAACCATGCAAGAAGGATCAATAAGCACTCCATGACAAGGTGTATTCTTGACTTTTGCAACTATATATAAAGGACCATCAGGTGCCCTGATTGTTTCATTGGAATCAAATGTGATGAAAGGTTCTTTAGGGATTTTCAGTTGCTCTACAAAGTTAATCACATTCGGAGTCATAGACACAAGACCATCAGATGAGAAAGAGGAATCATTAGTCTCAATCACATTAGAGGTATGAGAAGGTAATGGATCAGTGAAAATCTTAAGATTTTAGTTAGGAAGAGCTACAGATGTGTTGCCTTTATCATTCACACCTGAAACAGAGATAGTATTATTATCACTCAAATCTTGAATTTTACCCTTTAAAGCAAAAAAATTTTCAGTATCATGCCCAGGTTGATGATGAAATTGACAAAAAGATTTGTTATCAAAATAGGGTGAATTAATCTTTGTAGGATCTATTTGCTTTATAGGAGGGAGAGTAAGCACGTTTTGTTCCAATAACTTATTCATAATACTATGCAATGATTCATTCAAAGGAGTAAACTCTCTTTCTTTCTTGAAAAACTTAGAAATAGGAGGCACACCTGATGCTGCATTCACATTGTTGTTGATGATGTTTTTATTGAACTTAATAAACCCTCTGTTCGGTTTAAACTTCCCAAATGGTTGTTGACTACTATCACCCTTATCACTCAGAGCCATAGGATTTGCTTGTTCCGTTTGACTCAAAGTCAGTTGATAATTGTGAAGAGTTGCACACAACTGTTGGAAAGAAGTAAACTCAGAAAACAAAAGTTTTTCTCTAATATCTTTTTGTAAATTAGAAATAAAGATTCTTTGAATATCATTGTCAGGTACTGGAAAAGAAATTTAAGCACACAAATGCTTATATCTACCAATGAAATTAATCACTTTTTCTTTAACACCTTGTTTACAATGCAATAAATCAATCAAAGTAACTTTAGGACTTATATTGTTTTGAAATTGTTGAATAAAAGCATTTGCAAGTTGTTGGAAAGAAGTAATAGAATAGGAAGGCAATGAGCAATACCATTGTAGAGCCTTATCTCTTAATGTTCTAGTAAACAGTTTTGCAAGCAACCTTTGGTCATGAGCAAAATCGGTACATATTGTTTGAAAGGTCTTAACATGTGTTAGAGGATCACCTTTACCATTATAAAGCTCCAACTGTGGGATTTCAACATGCTTAGGGGGGATAGCTCGAACAATGTCAAGAGAAAGTGGGCTCGCAACATCAAATGTGGGCACACTAAACTTAGATTGATTCATAGAGGCAATTTGTTGCTGTAAAGAAGAGACAATTTGTGCAAGATTGTTAATGGTCGCTTCAGTCGAAGAGTTCATGTTAGATTGTGATGGAGGTATTATGTTATTGAAAGAAGGTATTGATTGAGAGTAAGGTGGCGGGACACTATGATAGTTAGTCATAGGAGATGATTGGAAAAAAGGAGCACTACAAGGAGGAATGGAATGGTTGAATGAATTGCCCCCTTGCGTCACGTTCATTTGTGGAGATGTAATAGGGACACTCATTGAAGGAATGAATGAAGAAGTCAGATTAAATGAAGGAAGAGGGTTGATTGAAGAGGAAGGATTGCCCCCATGACTGGTGATCATAGGTGGAATGTTTTGTATTGAATTAGACATTATGTTTGATGTAAAAGTAGGTATACTAGCAATAGAAGTTGTCAAAGGAATAGAATGATTGACTTGAGTAGGAGGTTGTGTATAACCTAAAGTTTCGGCACAACTCTTCATAGGAATCACATTCAAATCCACGATGTGTGCAATACTATGCAAAATATCAATTCCATTCTTATCACTTTGAACCATACATTTTAGACCCTCAATTAATGAAAGAGCTTGACTATCGAGGTATTCTTGAGACATCCATTGCTGAAAATCATCAAATTGGTTATCCAATTTTGAAAGTTGTTCTACAGAAAACTCATGGAGATCTTCTTCATCATTAAGAGGATTAGAGGAATTACCCATGTCCTCATTAAAAAGGCCATTCAAATTAGATTCCATCTCCTCCGTAATTAAACCTTGGAAAGACTTAATTCTAAGGCTTCGTCTAACGGGAATAGTGTAAGTAGGGCTTATTGTTGTAAAACTCATGCACTAGAGAGAGAGAGAGAAGATTTTGAATTTTGAAAATAAAGTTGGCAAAATTGAACAATGAGATAATGATTATCCAATTTGAACTTTGTGAAAGAAGAGGGAAACACAACTTCCAAGAAAGGTAGGCACAATCGAAAAATTAGGGCCAAGGGGGGTAGCTCTTAATTTTAATTGTTATCTTGAAAATTGAAATCTTGAATTTTGAATTTATTTTCGAATTTAGAGATAGCAAATTTCAATAAAATCAGCCAATCTCCTAGATTTAAGCTGCTAAATGCAATCATGACAATCTCCCAAAATTTCAGAAAAAATGTCAGGGACCGTGGCAAACAGAGTGCACACGGTCCTTGCAACTTTTTTTGAAATTTTCAAGGATGAAGGTTATGATGATTTTAAAGCTAATCTGAAAAAATTGAGTGATTTTACGATCTGTAGATAGGCCAAATTAAAGTTGCAATCTCAAAATTGAATCCTACGAAGATTGTTGAAAAATGCAAAATTTGAATTTTGAGAAAGAGAGGGAAACAAAAATTTTGAATTTTATGATTTTAGAGGGAATACTAAAAGCAATGCAAGCTTTGAAATTTAAAAGTTGACTCAATTTCATGCAAAATTCAATTTTGAAAGCAGAAATCAAAGTTGTTGCAAAAATTTGAATAAAGCACTGAAACTTTGAATGAATGCCAACACACTTTTTAGATTTAGGACAGTAAGAAACACAATTTTGACACAAAATTTCAATTTCAACAATTTTTGAATAATTAGAAGCCTTAATCCAAGCAATCACTAGACAACCTTTGACTTTAATTTTGAAAGTGTTAGAATTGATGAAATCGGCCAAGATTCTAGATTCTAGCAGAAAAATACAGTAAGATCTAGCTCCCGAAATTTTGGAAAAAATGTCGGGGACAATGGCGCTCGGGTTGCACACGGTCCTCGCAACTTTTTTCAAAATTTTTAGGGATGAGAGATATTATGATTTTGTTGTGGAATCCAAAGTTACAGCCGATTTGGAGGTGTTTTGATCAATGAAATCATCGGTCAAAGGTTGAATCAAGAGGGTTTTTAAAAATTAGGGTTTTGACACTTAACCACTTAATTTTCAGAATTAAGACACAAATATGAATAGATAATTTGCAATAGAAGGGTAGATCTGAAACAAGCATTAACAATTAAACATTTCACAAGTTCAATTACTAAAAAGAAAATTTAGGGTTTTTATGCAATTAACCTCTAAAATTGGCAAAAGGTCAAACATGGAAATGTAATTAAGGAAGCAAAATTTTTCAGATCTAACCATTAATAATCAGAATTAGGATGTTCACATTGGGTTCACCAAAATGTAAAGCGGAAAATTGAACCCTAGGTGTTCCCCCACTCCAAGGAGAGAGAAAGGAGGTCACTAGGATTGATGGTTTTCACTTAGGAGAGACTTTACATTCAAAAGAGGGGTTGAAACTCACAAGATCCAATCCCACACAATGCAAGATTAAATTCTAAATGAGTTTCAAAGGTTGAGACAACAAGGATACCCTCTTTTGTAAAGAATGTAGATAGAAGGATTGAACTAGGAGTGTATATGAAAGTAAGAAAGATTCGCTTGTAGATAGAGATAGAGACACGGGATGAAGCTACGGACCTGAAATTAGCAGTAAAATGTCAAGATGATGTTGTCCTACAAGTTTGAGTGAAAGTTGATGGGACGATGGCGCCCGAAGTGCACACGGTCCTCCGAAAAATCCACGAAACGAAGGGGGATCTATTCATCTCTGCACAAGGATTCCAGATCTTCAATTACAGCCGCATACCTGCAACCTTGTTGTAAGAATGTTTGTATTCTTACATGCGAAGGTGTAATGATGTTGTATGTTGTATGTTGTGTGTTATAGGTGATCTCCTCTTCAATGGTTGAATCCTTGTCTTGAATGCAACACTTAGCCTTGAATGGAGACCTAGAATGTTCAATTGCTTGAAGGAATGCTTGAATGCTTGAATGTTTGAATGTTTGCCTATCGCTTCTGCCTCTTGCACACATATGTTTTTCCTTCCTTTTTTCATGAGGGGAAATGTAGTTTATATACTTGTCAATTAGGGTTAGGAGACTGATTTTTCCGACCTTAGGCCGACCTAGAAACATTATTTTCCAAATTGCAAACTTGAAGACCCGATGCCCAAAAAGAGACTGGGCCCAAAATAGGGCCAGGGACCAGGGTGCTGGGTGCCATGGTCCTGAGGGACCAGGGTGCTAGGCACCATGGTCCTAAAGGACCAGGGCACTGGGCACCATGGTCCCACCTCCCGGGACAATAGGATGCAAGGAGGATCAGGCCAAGGTGCAGAAAGATGCAGTTTTTGATGTCATAAATAGGTTTCAAGGTCTCCATTCAGGTTCAACGTTGTGTCACCATCGTGAAGACCCAAATGCAGTTAAAATTGCAAGTGTCACAATTTTACGATGCTACACCATCTAATATACTTTGAATCCTTTATATGTTGCAAATGCAAGTACAGTCCTTACTCCTTCCAATCTTGCAACTGGTGCAAATGTCTCACCATAGTCTTCACCTTCTTCTTGTGCATATCCTTTTCATACAAGTTTGGCTTTATTTCTGACCACTACTCCATCTTCATTCAGTTTATTCTTGAATACCCATTTTGTACCTATTACATTCTTGTTCTCCGGTCTGGGTACAAATGAACATGTATTGTTATTCTCTATCTGGTCAAGTTATTCTTCTATTGCCTTGATCTAGTCTTCATCTGCAAATGCTTCTTTTGTAGTTCTAGGCTCAATGGTGGAAATCATTCAAGAGTTCTCTCTAAGCCTTGTTCTTGTTAGCACACCTACATTCATGTCTCGAATAATCTGATAGGGGCTATGATTGAGTCGAACATATCTTGGAATGACATGATCTTGATTTCCAAGTTTTTCTTCTTCTTCACTTTCTTCTTCTTTGACTAGACCTCCCTGTTCGAATTGAACTGGGGCTTCTCTGATCTATTCTTCAACTTCTTGCTTCACCGATTCCTGTTCCAAAAATAGTGTTTAAGATTCTTTTTCCTCCTTCTCCTCACTAGTTTCTCCTGATTTCTTAGGAAACTCATCAACTTAGACATTAACACTTTCAATGATCTTCTTGGTCTAGTTGTTGTAACACTTGTAGGCTTTTCTCTTGGTGGAGTAACTGATAAATATGCCTTCATCACTTTTGGCATCAAACTTACCAATATAATCACCTCTTTTGATAAAACATCTGCTACCAAAAATATTAAAGTAACTGATATTAGGTGATCTACCATACTAGTACTCATAGGGATTTTTATCCTTACCTCTTTTAACCAGTATTCAGTTCAATGTGTAAATAGCTGTGTTGACAACTTCTCTCTAGAATGTTTTAGATACACCTCCTTGAATTAGCATAGTCTTAGTAGCTTCAACAACTAACTAGTTGTTCCTTTATATGATACCATTCTATTGTGGTGTCCTAGGTGCACATATTTGCCTCTTAATTCCATTGTCTTCACAGTATCTAGTGAATTCCTCTAAAGTAAAGTCACCACCTTGATTAGTTCTTAAGAACTTTATCTTCTTTCCACTTTCATTTTCAACTAAGTCTCTGAATGCCTTAAACTTGCTAAAATCTTCTTTCTTGTCTTTCAAGAATGTGACCCACATCATCCTTGAGCAATCATTAGTAAAAAATCATGAAATACCGATCGCCTTGAATACTCCTAGTCCACATTGGTCTACAAAGGTTGGTATGAACCAAATCTAGCAAATGTTCAGCCAAGAAAGATTTTCTCTTGAAGGTTGAGGATGTCATTTTCTCTAACTGACATTCCTTGCACAGAGCATTCACTGATTTGTCCAACTATGGCAAACCTCTTACTGATTTGGACTTGTTGACTTTTACAATGTTATCAAAATTTACATGATAGAATATCCAATGCCAAAGCCAACTATCTTCTACTTTTGCAATTAAACAATTGTTGACTTTAGACTAATGCCTTCTGATATGATGTCTCTTCTTTAGTAGCAACAAAGACAATGTCCTCATTTGCATCTTCCTCATATTCCTCATCTATATTTCCTCCATCCACTGCAATGAGACAATCTCTTTTACCTTTCCCTTTATACTTCTTATATTTCTCTCATTTTTGCTCATTATCTCCATTTGGATAGTTAGCAGCAATATGTCCAATCCTATTACATGCAAAACACTTCAATGGTAATTTGCCTCTATACTTACCAGTACCTCTGGGTAACTGCTTGGCCAAAAAATGCTTCAAGCTCAATCAAACTATCTTCATCATCTACCTCTCTGTTAGATCTAGGCTCATGGCTGTAGCTCACTTCTCTGCTTTTCCTTACCAGTGGGGTAGAAATTGAGGCTCTAAATGTAGATTCTGATCTCTAAACACTTCCATCAAAACCATTTAATTCAAGTACAGTTCATTTACCAATGATGGAGTCAAGAGTTACCTTTGTTTTATCAATAGACTTGAGTTGCTAAATGACTTTAACTCGAATAGCATATACTAGTAAAAGGGTTCTCAACACCTTGCTAACTACTATGGTATCCTCCACTCTACTTCCAACACTTTTTATCTCACCGACTATATCCGCGATCCTCTGACCATACTATTTAATTTTTTCTACTACAGCCATCCACATATCATCAAATTTACCTCTTAGACTCTCTTCTTTGGCAATCTTAACATGCTCATCACCGCTATAGATATCTTCCAAATTCTTCCAAACTATTGGCAATATAGAGGAATTGATTATGTGTTGCATTGATGTTTTTTCATTGATGTCAACAATAGCTATTATGATTGGTTATTGATAGACAGATTTTGGTTATTGGTAGAAGAACTAGTGTTACCTGTAAGGGTTTAAGGTTTTACTAGCAAATCTTTTACTGAGAATCTTTGACACGATGCATATGTGTTGTTGGTGCGGCTTGTATATGGAATTAAGGATTAAGAAGGTGATCCTTGATCATGGCTCGACTAATTGGAGACACCACTTTGGCATTGAGAATCTAATTAGGTCTGATACCTATCTAGGTTATGGATCAGTATCATGTTACATGTTTTCTACATCTTATCAGGATGATTTATGGATTGGTTAATGTTGTTTAGGTCTAAAGCTAACATGGCATATCATTGTAATATGGATGTATGTAATGATCTTATTGTAATATCTTTTAGGTGGCCAACCTAATTGTTTTAGGACTTAGGGTTTGTATAAATTGATGTAAGATATCAATGTAGATTAGTGGTTATAATGGTCATGGTCATGGAATGAATTATCATATGAAAAGGTGATTTGGTTGAGCATAGGTGTTCTAATTAGGTTTATGTAAGAGGTCAAAGGCCTCTAGTATTGAGCTTAATCAAGACTATAATCAGACATGATAGATGCTATCACTGGTAGTTTATTGTTTTGGACTATTATCCAATTATCTTGAAGTGGTTATAACCTCTCTGTAGTCAGTGAGACTCCTTTGTAATGAGCAGTACGCTCTAGGTAGTATGCCTTCCTACATGTGTAGGCCCCTTGTTTTATCACATACTTTTTGCAGAAGTATCATCTGTCTGTGGGTAGGCTTCCCACCATAGTTTTTTGCTTTACTAGGTTTTCCACATACAAATCATGGTGTTATGTGGTATGGTTGCATTGTGTTAATTCTCTATTTCATACTTAAGTTTTATTTCTTACCAGCATCTATTTTTGCTATTCCGGTATTCAATGTTTATGTGCTTCGGTTAAAGGTTATAAAGTGGTTTGATTAATATAATCTATTGACAACTGATTCACCCCCCTCTCAGTTGTCCACCAGTTATCCTAACAATTGGTATCATAGCATTGGTCCTCTTTTGTAGAAGTTGAACCACTTGGGGTAGATCTTATGGCAACTAATACTTCAAATCCATCAGCAACTATTTTCAGAAGAGGAATCCCTAAGCTTGATGGAACAAACTATGGGATATGGAAAATATGAATAGAGACACATCTTAGATGTCTTGGCAAGGATATTTGGGAGATCATTGAGAAAGGATATACACCTTATGACCTACCATCTGGCAATTCTACTCCTACAGACCTAGACAAGAATATTGAAAATGATTGCAGAGCTAGAGAAGCCCTCCTATGTGCACTCACTAGTCAGCAAATCATGGGATTGACTAATAAATCATCTACAAAGGTTATGTGGGATAAATTGAAAACTCTAAATGAAGGTGAACTTACTGTCAAAATTGCTAAACTTGATGGTTACTGGGTAAGATTTGAGCAACTTGAAGCCTTATTTGCTAGAAGAGTACCTAAAAGACCAACAGTAAGTAAGTATGAAGGAAAAAACACCTTTTCAATGTTTTACATGTAATAAGATTGGTCATTTTGCATCTAGATGTCCTGAATGGAATGCAAGATTTGAAGAAAGAGTTAAGAAATCATTTAAGCCTAATTAGAACAAATATAGATTCAAGAAAAACAAACAATGCTACATAGCAGATGAGGAAGGAGTAAGTGATGATTCCAAGGATGAACCAACAAGAGACTCTACTAGTGGATCTGGCAATGGAAAGGAATGGGTGTTCTATGCTTAAAAAGAAGATGAACCAGAACTGACTATCAAGAATGAAGAAAAGGCCCTTGTAGAAAAAGTTGAAGACAATGATGAATGGATAATTGATAGTGGATGCTCACATCATATAACTAGAGGTAATATCTTTCACTTGAACACTGGTAATAAGATATGTTTGATTGGTCATATTAATGAGAGTTGGTTATGTCATGTTAATTTTAATTGTATTATTAAGATCAATTCAACAAAGGCAGTTAGAGATATACCTAAGAATATAAAGCCTCATAATCCGGTATGTAAGGATTGTTAATTGGGAAAGTAAGTTAGAACTTCTTTTATGAGAATACATTATAAATCTAATGATGTGCTTGATTTGATTCATAATGACTTATGTGGTCTAGCAAGGACCAGAAGCTTTCAAGGTGATAGATACTTCATTATGATAATTGATGATATTCTTATTATTGAAGTATTTGTTGATGATATCATTTTTGGAGGTGAAGATAAATTGTGCATGGAATTATCTAATAATATGAAGAATGAATTTGAAATGTCCATGATTGGTGAGATGAGATTTTTCTTAGGTTTGTAGATTACTCAAACTGATAAAGGCATTTTTATCTATCAAACTAAGTATCTAAGGGAATTTTTGAAGAAGTTTGGAATGGATAATTCCAAACCGGTAAGTACTCCTATGGTGACAAGTGAGAAATTATCTATCAAAGACACATTTGCACTAGTAAATTTGACAAGGTATAAGTCTATGATTGGTGGCTTGATGTATCTAACTCAGACTAGACTGGATATTATGAATGTAGTAAGTATTGTTTTAAGATATCGAAGTAATCCTAAAGAAAATCATGAATTTGCAGTAAAGAGGATATTTCGGTATTTGTAAGGAATAATAGAATATGGCCTATGATATTCTAGAGATGGTGACTTCACTTTATGTGCATATACAGATTAAAATTGGGAAGGAGATACTGATGATAGGAAGAGCACTTATGGTGGAGCTTTCTTTATTGGAAAGAAATTGGTTTCATGGATCAGAAAAAAACCATGCATTTCTTTATCTACTACAAAAGCTGAATATGTTGCAGTAGCAACTAATTGCACTCAATTCTTGTGGATGAAGCAAATGTTGAAGGATATCAAGGTAAATTGTAGTGAACTAGTAGTTATCTATTGTGATAACTTTGTAGCTATTGACATGTCTAAGAATTTGGTATTTCACTCTAAGACTAAGCAAATTTCAATAAAATATAACTTTCTGAAGGAAAAGGTGGAGGAAAAGGAAGTCAAATTGGTTTATGTGAAAACTAAAGAGCAAATTGCAAATATATTCACTAAATTATTGTCTAAGGAATCATTTGAATATTTTAGAGATAGGTTAGGGGTATCTAACCCTCTGACATAAACTTAACTGATGGAGCAATGCATTAGTCTGATATGCATCATTAGCTTTATCCTTTACTCTAGGTTCATGTAGTGGTGCTACTACTCAAGGGGAGTAGTCAGCTTTGAGATTCATAGAACTTTGATATCTATGTCATATCTTTGGTATTGATGTTAAAGGGGGAGAGTTATATGTGAAAAATAATGTCATAATATGTCATATGGGAGAAAGATTCATATCAGTTTCAGATTGGAATGCACTCGTCAAGGGGAGTTGTTGGGATTTTTTAGTTTTTCATTGTTATATCTTCTATGAGAGATGTTTGGCATTTCTTGGCACTTAGATTTTTTATTTTTCACTGTAGGCACCTAAAAATGGCCAATGCTTGCGGAGTCATACTTTAACATTTGCACATTGCCTCATTTTATGTTTTTGCATCGCATTAACATTTCTCCTATGATTCGCACTTGGTCTTTATCACTTGTGAGCATCGAGTCATTCTTCTACATTCTTCAATCATCTCGCTTTCAAATTTGGTCTTGTCGACAACAATCTTCAGTCATGATTTTGGTCAAACTTATCTTGTTGCATCAATGTGTGTGCTTATTTGTCATCATTTTGGACATCGTCAATCCTAATTAGGGTTTTGTCCTCTTATCAATCTTATCATCATGCGATCGATTTGTCATCGATCGTTGTCATTTTCAATCTTGTCATTTTGCAATTGATTTGTCATCGATCATTGTCATTTTCAATCTTGTCATCTATTTTGTCATCGATCCTTGTCCTCTTGTCAATTTTGTCCTTTTGCGATCAATTTATCATCAATCATCGTCGTCCTCTCAATCATGTCAATTTGGATCAATTAGTCATTGTTCCTCGCCAATTGGCGCATTTGTCAATCAAATAATTTATCACATTGATCATTTATTAATTCAAAATTATGATCAAATCAAATCGACATTAATTATCTCTTGTTAAGACCTAATTGTCATCCTTGCATTTCTTCTAAGGTTTTATGATTTATTCATTTAACCTAATTTGTCATTTCTTCCTCTAGGTTAAATAATTTATTTATTTATCCTAAGTCTTCTCATTGCAATTAAATGTTCATTTAATTGGTTAATTATTCCTCTTTTTGTGAATTAATTAATAAATGACAAATTATTAATTAATTTACCTAATTTTCTATTTTCCATCATTTCTAATTTCCTAATTTTCTAATTTTCCATCATTTCTAATTCCTAATTTCCACCTATTTTCTAATTTCCTAATTTTCATCATTTCTAATTCTTAATTTCCACCTATTTTCTAATTTCCTAATTTTAATTTCCACCTAATTAAATTCTTTCTAGTTTCTCCCTACTTTTGTGCTTCGGTGGAAGCATGAATTTCTCATGCGTCATACTTTTGACATAGCAAGATGTCATAAGATTCTAGTTCTCTTTGGCAATATGTCATAATTCATGACATAGAAGGTGTCATAACCTTCTTCTTTCCACTCAATTGTGCCATTTTTGAAATCAATTGCTTCTAATATCCATTTCATGCTAATTTGATCTTTTCTCCAATTTGTCTATAAATTGGATGAATTTCTTCAATCCCAACTAATCACTTTATTGAACTAATCAGATTATTGAATCAATCACACTTCGAGTACTCTTGCGCCATAATCTTGTCTATTTGCTTTCATCTCATGTGTATGCACTTGAAGGTGAGATCCACAAACAAAGGCTATTTGAAGAAGAAATAAGAACAATGGAGCCACATGAAGGAAGCATTCAGATCTACATTTGGTTTGCATAGTCTTTAGTTTTGAATGTTTTATTTTCATGTCTTTATTGAGTGTGTTTAGGATAGATCATTGCATTTTAGCTTTCATGATTGAGATAGATTAGTTTTGATATGCTTTGATGATTTCCAAATTCCTAACCTACATTCACATCTAGTGTTGCCATCAATGCCAAAGGGGGACATTGTTGTAAATATGGAGGAATTGTTTATGTGTTGCATTGATGTTTTGTCATTGATGTCAACACTAGTTGTTACGATTGATTACCATCAAACAAATTTTGGTTACTGGTAGAAGAAATAGTGTTACCAGTAAGGGTTTAAAGTTTTACCGGCAAAGCTTTTACTTAGAATCTATGACAGGATGCATACGTGGTGTTGGTGTGGCTTCTAGATGGAATTTAGGATGCAGAAGGTGATCCCTGATCATGCCTCAACTAATTGGAGACATCGCTTTGGCATGGAGAATCTAATTAGGTCTGATACCTATCTAAGTTATGGATTGGTATCATGTTACATGTTCTCTACATGTTACTGGGATGATTTATGTATTGGTTAATGTTTTTTTGGTGTAAAGCCGACATGGCATATCATTGTAATATGGATGTAGGTAATGATCTTATTGTAATATCTTTTAGGTGGCTGACCTAATTGGTTTAAGCCTTAAGGTTTGTATAAATTTATGTAAGATCTCATTTTAGATCGGTGGTTGTAATGGTCATGCTCATGGAATTAAATATCATATGCAAAGGAGATTTGGTCGATCATAGGTGATCGAATTGGTTTTATGTAAGAGGTCAAAGGCCTCTGGTATTGAGCTTAAATGGGACTATAACAAGGCATGGTAGATGCTATCACTGGTAGTTCAATACTCTAGATTGTAGTCCAATTATCCTGAGGTGATTATAACCTCTCTGTAGTCAGTGAGACTCCCTTGTAATTAGCAATACGCTCTAGGTAGCGTGCCTTCTTGAATGTGGGGACCCCTTATTGTATCACATACTTTCTACAGAAGTATCATCTAACTGTGGGTAGAATTCCCACCGTGGTTTTTCCCTTTACTAGGTTTTCCACATACAAATCATGGTGTTATGTGGTATGGTTACATTGTGTTAATTCTCTATTTCATACTTAAGTTTTATTTATTACCGGTATCTTCTTCTACTATTCCAGTATTCAATGTTTATGTTCTTCATTTAAAGGTTATAAAGTGGTTTGATTAATATAATCTATTGACAACTGATTCACCACCCCCTCTGATTTGTCTACCAATTATCCTAACAGAAAATTCATATGCAATCTCCAACCCATGAACATCACCATACTCTGAATCAGACAAGGAACTAATTATGGCCTCCAATGCTTGATTGTTTTCCTATTGCTCCTATTTTGATCATCTAACAAAATCCCACTAGGCAAGTTATATTTAGTAACAACATGTCCCCAATATTGACTTCCTAAGCTCTTGATATAGATCTTCATCCTATCACTCTAGATTTTGTAGTTTTCCCTATTGAACTTCGGACCTTCTTTCTTCATCATGTTCTCCTAGATCTTTTCCTCAAGCTATTAGGCTTAAACACAAGAGGACCTAAAAAGCTCTGATACCAATTGATAATATGATGAAACAATAAGGATCCAGTCAACTACTAAGGGGGGGGTGAATCAGTGAATATAAAACAATCTAAACTATCACCAAACTTATTCCCAACTCAAAAACAACTTCCTAAACTAACCGGTTTAGTAATTGTATCAAAAACTGGAACTACACTATCAAACTTTACCAATTGATCAAAACATCAATGATATAATGCAATAGATCTTAAAATAACATACCAATTAGCCAAAACATTAAACCACTTTACTAACATATCATTCACCACTTGACACAATGATTTTTCATGTGGAAACCCAAATGGGAAAAACCATAGTGGGGATGAATACCCACAAGTATTTTGAACTCTTTTGAAGTTCACCTTGTTAGGAACCAAGCCTTGTTAGAAGCTTATACAATAATGTCCTATTAAGAATAGATCTAATTAGGGACCACCTAGTTAAGGGATTGACTACAATACCCTATTAAACGCAATACCCTATTAAAGGCAACCTTGCTAGAGGATTTAAAATCCAAGCTAATGGATTGTCTGGCTAGAGGATTTAAACAACACCAAGCCTTTTAAAGCTTACCCGGTTAAGGGATTTAACTATTGTAATGGTTAGAGAACAATAATGTCTTTGCTGATCTGGTAATATCACTGTTATGCTTAATTAGATCCTTTTCTACTCCTATCCTCCTTCACAATATTTTGCAGACACTCCAACTAGTTCGGCAATAATCACACTACTACACTTAATCAAATTTGCAAACACAATTACAAAAAACTCATTGACCTTAAATAAAAATACAATAGGTTCATAACACAGCACACAACCTATAAATCTCATTGAGATTACAAACATATTAGTTCAATCAGAGCCATTGGATTACATAGCAATCAACTACACATTGTTATACACAACTTCAATTGCTCCTAGATCATCACACATAGAATATTGTAACTCATCACACGATTTTCACTCCATGCTATGCATTTTATCATTCCCAAGATAAGTAGTTATCTTCACATGCCAAAACCACTTTGAAACTCATCATGTGCATCATGTATACATGGCATCTTCATTTCTGATCACCATTCAAGCATAGATCATCACAACCGATTATCCAAGCTCCATCGGTTAGGGTTCTGCATGTCAACTAGTTAGGGTTACTGGTTGATCACTCTGCTTGAATAACAATACTAGTTTCCTTCACTACTTTACTACCAGTTGTATTACTACATCACTACTAGTTGCAATACAACTCCATTATTGGTTACTATTGACTTCAATGACAACAGTATATTTTATCAATACAATCTTCATGCAATGCCAACAGATTGTAGGTATTTTATTAATAATGAAATTAGGGTTAAGAAAATATTACAAATACTAATCATGATACATGTGTTTAATACAATCTATTGATCATCATAGAGGATTTAAATTTTATATGAAGATATTTGTATCAATATTACATTGATAATGAAACCATATATAAAAAGTTTTATTTACAATGACTAAATATGCCACATTTTATCTATGGTTAATAATCTATATTTAATACAAATTATTGATTGCATGGAATATTTAACATTTGATTGAATATTGCATTGATGACCTATTGTGTTGTCATTGATATCAATTGAAATTGGTAATGATGTTGTTATGATGTTGTTTTGGAACCAGTAGGTGAGAAAGTGAAGGAAAATGATATTACTTTAGAAGCAGTGAGATCAACCGCTAACCCTAATCGATGGAGCTTGGTGAAATGGTTATATTGATTTATTATCAAATGGTGATCGGTAATGATTATGCCACATATGAATGTTATATGTGATAAGTTTCAAGTGGTTTTTGGTCCATAGAGATAATGGTTTTATCTTGGGAATGATCGAATACATTGCATGAACTAGAAACCATGTGATGAGTTACAGGAATCGATGAGTGGTGATCAAGGAGCGGTCAAAGTTGTCTTGAGAAATGTGAAATTATTGCTATGTAATTCATTGGTCATACTTGAACTAATTTGTTTGTAATATCTATGAGATCTTAGGTTTGTTATGTGTTACCGACCTATTGTTTTGATTATAAGATCAATGAGTTGTTTTCTTGTAGTGTTGGCAATTTTGGTTAAGTATCAGTGTGATTGATTGCCGAACCAGAAGGAGTATCTATAATATGTGTGAAGGTAGATAGGAAAATGAAAAATATTTGATCAAAAAGAGTAGGGCTATTTACCAGATCAACAAACACCTATTGTTCTCTAACAATTATAATAGTTAAATCCCTTAATCAGGTAGATTTAATAGGCTTAGTGCTTTCTAGATCCTCTAACTAGGTGATCCATTAGCTTGGATTTCAAATCCTCTATTGAGGTTACTCTTAATAGGGTATTTCTTCTAACAGGGTATTATATTCAATCCCTCAACCGGGTGGTCCCTAACAAGATTTGTTCTTAATAGGACATTTTATAAAGATTTAACAAGCTTGGCTCCTAACAGGGTGAACTTCAGGAGGGTTTATAATACTTGTGGGTATTCATCCCCACTGTGGTTTGTCCCATTTGTGTTTCAATGTCAAAAATCATTGTGTCAAGTGGTGAATGGTTTTTGTGGTTATGTTTTGATATGGTTAATTTGCTTAACTTTTAAATCCACTTAGTTATGTTAAGATGATTGGCAGTTATCTAAAATGTGCTTTTACTACTATTAGTAAAGTATTTTGATGTTTTAGTTAAATGGTTTGGGATTTTCAGAGCTATTATATTGTTATTTTGATATGTCAGTCAATGGGTAAATTGTCAGTGCTATTGCAGTTTGTAGTTCAGTGTTTAAACCAATTAGTCCAGAGATTGTTTTTGAGTTTGGTAAAAGTTAAGTCAGTTTTCTACCTATTGATTCACCTCCCCCTCTCAATAATTTTTTGGATCCTTATTGATTCATTGTATCATCAATTGGTAATAAAGCATTTCAGGTCCTCTAGTGTCTAAGCCTAACAGCTTGAGGTAAAGACCTAGAAGAACATGATGAAGAAAGAAGGTGTGAAGTTTAATAGGGAAACTATAGAATATGCAGTGATAGGATGAAAATCTATATCAAGAGTCTAGGAAGTCAATATTGGGAACATGTTGTTACAAAATATACTGCACCTAGTGGGATTGTGTTTCATGATCAAAAGAAAGAGCAACAAGAGAATAATCAAGCATTGGAGGCCATTATTAGTTCCTTATCTGATTTAGAGTATGTTGATGTCCATTGTCTAGAGACTTCTTATGATGTGTGGAATAATCTTGAGGATATCTATAGTGGTGATGAGCATGTGAAGATTGCCAAAGAAGAGAGTCTGGGAGGTAAATTTGATGACATACAGATGACTGAAGGTGAGAATATTCAACAGTATGGTTAGAGGATAAAGGAGATAGTTGGTGAGATCAAGAGTGTTGGTGGTAAGGTGGAGGATGCCATAGTGGTTAGTAAGGTGTTGGGAACTCTTCTATCAATCTATGTTATCCGAGTTGCAACCATTCATAAGCTAAAGTCTATTTATAAAACTAAGGTAACTCTTGAATCCATCATTGGTAAAATTACTGCATTTGAATTAAATGGTTATGATGGTAGTGCTGAAAAATCTGAATCTGCATTTAGAGCTTCAATTTCTAATCCACCTGTAAGGAAAAGCAGAGATGTTAGTCACAGTTATGAGTCTAGATCCAGCAGAGAAGTTGATGATGAAGACAGTATGCTCGAGCTTGAAGCATTGTTGGCCAAGCGGTTACCCAGAGGTACTAGTAAGTATAGAGGTAAACTACCTTTGAAGTATTTTCCATGTAACAAGATTGGACACATTGCAGCTAATTGTCCTAATGGTGACAATGAGCATAAGTGTGAGAAGTACAAGAAGTACAAAGGAAAAGGAAAAAGAGATTGTATCATTTCAGTTGATGGTTGAATCAATGATGAGGAATCTGAGGGAGATGCTAATGAAGACACTGTATTTGTTTCCATTAAAGAGGAGACATCTGATAAGAAGGTATTAGATTCTCGTATGGATAGTTCTAATGACTAGATCATAGATAGTGGTTGTTCATACCACATGACTAGTGACCAGAGTAAATTTCTTACTTTGAAGGAATTTGATGGAGGAGTAGTGAGATTTGGAAATGACTCACCCTGCATGGTAAAAGGAAAGGGAACCATTTCTCTTAATTGAAAGAGCAGTGCAGATGATGTCTACTAGGTTGAAGGATTAAAGCACAATCTATTGAGTGTAGCTAAACTAAATGACATAGGTTATCCATTGGAATTTAAGAATGGAATGTGCAAAATCTATGGGAGCAAAGATGAACTAATTTCAACTAGCAAGTAGACAAAAGGTAACCTGTTTCACCTAAATTCTAAAGTCAACAACTGTTTAATTGCTAAAGTAGATGATAGTTGGCTTTGGCATCAAAGATTTTGTCATATAAATTTTGATAAAATTGTCAAAGTCAGTAAGAGGTTTGCCTCAACTGGACAACCCGATGAATTCTTTGTGTAAGGAATGTCAGTTAGGGAAGATGACATCCTCAACTTTTAAGAGAAAATCTTTCTCAGTGGAACATTTGTTAGATTTGGTTCATACAGACCTCTATGGACCAATAAGGACTAAAAGTATTTAAGGTGATAGATATTTTATGATCTTCACTGATTATTGCTCAATAATGATGTGGATCACATTCTTGAAGGACAAAACATAAGCCTTTTGTAAGTTTAAAGCATTTAGGGACTTAGTTGAAAAGGAAAGTGGTAAGAAGATAAAGTGTCTGAGAACTGATCAAGGAGGTGAATTTACTTTAGAGGAATTCACTAGATATTGTAAAGACAATGGATTTAAGAGGCAACTTTCTGGACCTAGGACACCACAACAGAATGGTATTGCAGAGAGGAACAATCAGTTAGTTGTTGAAGCTGCTAGAGCGATGCTAATACAAGGAGGTGTAGTGAAAATTTTTTGGAGAGAAGTTGTCAACATAACTGTATACACTATGAACCAGATATTGGTAAAGAGAGGTAAGGATAAAACTCCTTATGAATATTGGTATGGTAGATCACCTAATGTAAGTTCTTTTAAGATTTTTGGTAGTAAATGTTTTATCAAGGCAGATGACTATGTTGGTAAGTCTGATGCTAAGAGTGATGAAGGCACATTTCATGGTTACTCCACCAAGAGTAAAGCTTACAAATGTTACAACAATCAGACAAAGAGAATCATTGAAAGTGTTGATGTCTGAGTAGATGAGTGTCTTGAAGTTTAAGGAGAAACCAATGAGGAGAAGAAGGAAGATTAACCTTACATTCTAATTTTGGAACCAGAACTAGTGAAGCCAGGAGTTCCTGAAGTGAATGTTGTAGTACCAGTTCAACCAGAACAAGTAGATTCTACAGAAGAAGATGATGATAGCGAGGAAGAAGAACCTAAAGATAATGATCATGTTATTCCAAGGTATGTTAGACTCAATCATAATCTTGACTAGATTATTGGAGATAAATATGCTGGAGTGTTAACTAGAAGAAGAATTAGAGAGAATTTTTGCATGATCTTCACTATTGATCCTAGAGCTGCTAAGGAAGCCTTTGGAGATGATCACTGGATCAAGGCTATGGAATATGAGCTTGACCATATTAAGAAGAATAATACATGGACCCTTGTACCTAGACCATTGAATAAAATTGTGATAGGTACTAAATGGGTATTCTGGAATAAACTGAATGATGATGGAGTAGTAGTCAGAAGCAAAGCAATAGTGGTATTCAAAGGTTATGCACAGGAAGAATGAGAAGACTATGGTGAGACATTTTCACTAGTTTCTAGATTGGAAGGTGTTAGGACTCTACTTGAATTTGCATAATATAGGGGATTCAAAGTATATCAGATGGATGTGAGGTCAATATTTTTAAATGGAATACTGAAAGAGGAAGTATACATTGAATAGCCAGATGGTTATGTTTTGACTGATGCAAAGGATATGGTATGTAATTGCTCAAGGCACTATATGGTTTGAAGCAAGCACCAAGAGCATGGTATGAAAGAATACATTCACACTTGATGAAGATAGGTTTTTAGAGAACCAATGAAGACAACAACATATATCTCAAGACTAAAGTAGATAAGATATTGGCTGGTGAAGTGTTTGTGGATGATATCATTTTTGGAGGCAATGATGACATGAGTGATGACTTTGAAAATGAGATGAAAAGTGAATTTTAAATGTCTTTGGTAGGAGAGATAAAATTATTCATAGGTTTGCAAATTCAACAGATGAAGAGTGGTATTTTTATCATAGTCCAAATATGTGAAAGAAGTATTGAAGACATATGGAATGGGAGACTATAAACTGGTTGGGACACAATTGGTTACAGGTTGTAAAACTATCTAAGGAGGATGATGCTGCATCCATTGATGAAAAGGAGTATAGATAATGATAGGGAAACTACGTTATGTTGTTCACAACAGACTGAATATTGCTCATGTAGTTGGATTAGTTGCCATATTTCAGAAGAACCCAAAGGAGACACACATGATTGCAACTAAAAGGATATTTAGATATTTGAAAGGTACTATTGATTATGGATTATGGTATCCATATGAAGGTAACTTTGATTTGAAGGTTTATACAAATGCAGACTGGGTAGGAAATGTTGATGATAGGAAGAACACAATAGGAGGTGCATTATTTCTTGGAGGAAGACTTGTATCTTGGAGCAGCAAGAAGCAAAGTTGTATATCATAGTCCACTGTTGAAGCTAAATATGTGAAAGCGTATATGAGTTGTACCCAGGCAATCTAGATGAAACACAGTTTGGAAAGATTCAAGTTGAAGATCACAGAACCCGTAAAGATTTTATGTGATAACACCAGTGCAATAAATATCTCAAAGAACCTGGCGTTGCATGCTAGAACTAAGCATATTCAGCTGAAATATCATTTCTTGAGGGAGAAAGTGCAGAGTAAAGATGTGTTACTGGAGCATGTATCTACTAAGGAGTAGCTAGCAGATATATTTACTAAACCTCTGCCTAAGACTAGTTCTGAGTATCTTAGAGATCAGCTAGGGTTTGTGCCCCTACATGAGGTTGATTGAGCAGATGTGGAAGACATCAGTCCTAGAGCTAATTGAAGAATCTTGAAGCAAGATTGGTGTAGAGTGGAGCTACTCCATAGGGGGAGGATCAAGTTGTAGATTGTTGATGTAGAATAGTGAAGTATGACACTACATGTTTTACTTTCACATTGGCATTGTTGTCAAAGGGGGAGAAGAACTGTATGATAATGGGGAGAAGAATTGTATGATTGATAGAGAGAAGAACTATAGCCAATTACCAGCTAAAGACATGGAGACTCAATTGAAAGAGAGTACATGGTAAAATATAAACCAAGATTCCTATACCTGTGTATGTGCATTGATCTCAATCATCACAATCAAGGGTATTGATATTTGTATTGCCATCAACACCAAAGGGGGAGATTGTTGGCATTTGATTGAAGATTACATTGATGACCTATTGTGTTTTCATTGATGTCAATTGAAATCGGTATTACTTTAGAAGCAGTGAGATCAACAAATAACCCTACTTGTTGATGTGTCAAACCTTAACCGGTGGACCTTGGTGAATCAACTATATTGATTTATTATCAAATGGTGATCGATAATGATTATGCCATGTATCCATGTTGTATGTGATAAGTTTCAAGTGGTTTTTGGCATGTAGAGATAATGGTTTTATCTTGGGAATGATTGAATACATTGCATGAAGTCAAAACCAGGTGATGAGTTACAAGAATCAATGAGCGGTGATCAAGGAGCGGTTGAGGTTGTCTTGAAAAATGTGCAATGATTGCTATGTAATTCAATGGTCATACTTGAACCAATTTGTTTGTAATCTCTATGAGATCTTAGGTTTGTGATGTGTTACCGACCTATTGTTCTGCTTATAAGGTTGATGAGTTGTTTTGTTGTAGTGTTGACAATTTTGGTTAAGTGTCAGTGTGATAGATTGCCAAACCAGAAGGAGTATCTATAGTATGTATGAAGGAAGATAGTTTCATGAAAAGGATTTGATCAAGTAGAGTAGTGCCATTTACCAAATCAACAAACCCCTATTATTCTCTAACAATTACAATAGTTAAATCCCTTAATCGAGTAATATTTAATAGACTTGGTGCTTTCTAAATCCTCTAACCAGGTGATCCATTAGCTTGGATTTGAAATCTTCTATTGAGGTTACTCTTAACAGGGTATTGCTTCTAACAGAGCATTATAGTCAATCCCTTAACTAGGTGGTCCCTAAAAAGATTTGTTCTTAATAGGACATTTTGTAAAGCTTTAACAGTCTTGGCTCCTAACAGGGTGAACTTCAGAAGAGTTCATAATACTTGTGGGTATTCATCCCCACCGTGGTTTTTCTCATTTGGGTTTCCACATCAAAAATAATTGTGTTGAGTGGTGAATGGTTTTTGTGGTTATGTTTTGATATGGTTAATTTGCTTAGCTGTTAAATCCACTTAGTTATGTTAAGATGACTGACAGTTATCTGAAATGTGCTTTTACTATTTTTTGTAAAGTATTTTAATATTTTGGTTAAATGGTTTGCGAGTTTCAGATTTGTTATACTATTATTTTGATATGCCAGTCAATCGGTAAACTGTCAGTGCTATTGTAGTTTGTAGTTCAGTGTTTGAACTAATTAGTCCAGAGATTGTTTTTGAGTTTGGTGAAAGTTAAGTGATTTTTCTATCTACTGATTCACCCCCCCTTCTTAGTAGTTGTCTGGATCCTTATTGATTCATCATATCATCAATCTTCATGCACCAAAACAACTTTGAAACTCATCATGTGCATCATGCATACATGACATCTTCATCTCCGATCACCATTTGATCATAGATCATCACAACTGATTCTCCAATCTCCATCGGTTAGGCTTCCACATATCAACTGGTTAGGGTTACTAGTTTATCACTCTGCTTGAATAGCAATACCGGTTTCCTTCACTGTTTTACTACTGGTTGCATTACAACTCTAGGTTTGGTTACTATTGACATCAATGCAATCTTCATGCAATGCCAACAAATTGGTATTTTATTAATAATGAAATTATGGTTAACAAAATATTACAAATACTAATCATGATACATGTGTTTAATACAAACTATTTATCATCGTAGAGGATGTCGAAATTGCGATGACCACAAGGATAGTCGGAACTTCCGACAAAAAGTTTTTGATGGCTTTTTTTGTCGGTAGTGTGACAAAAATCCGTTGGAATTCTGATGACTTGCCATTGAAATTTTGACCCAAATGTACTAGTGTGATAGAGGAAGATCAGGGAATAGTTGGTGCCTGTATCAATGCAAAGGAAATATGATTCAAGAAGACCTAGAAAAGGAAACAACTGAAGCATTTTATGTGTTGATATATTTCAAGGCAGGAGATCTTGTTTGAGATTGCTATTTTCAGTAAATATGCATTGGATAATGGAAACCGTGTACAGATGCATCCCTGAAGGATAGGTGATCGATCTAAGATAGGCTAGATTCGATCTCATGAAGATTGTGTTGGGAAGAGGAAACCCTAACCGCTTTGAAGTTTGAATTTCTTTCTAGTGGGAAATCATGGGATAAAGAGGAGAGCTTGAGACAAGCAAGATGATGATGTGGAGAAGAGAGGAAGAGAAAAGAGAGATTAAGTGAAAGAGAAGAATTGCTAGCCTTAGAAATTGTTCTAAGAAAGTTGCAGAGTAAGTGAACAAGCATACCGGTGAGAGGGTTCTACGGGAATAACTATAGTTTCACAGTTAAGCTAAATCGACAAGGTGTGGTAGAGTAGGTTGCATCCAAGTGTTACACAGTGTGTTGAGAGACTGTGAGAGAGAGAGAGAGGGAGATAACAGAGGCCGAGAATCAAAGAAAGTAATCTCACAACTGATAGTGTGAGATTCAGTGGAGGAGAAAAGATTGTCAACTAGCAATAAGTTATTTGATCAAAGAGTTGTAGAATTTATTTGCAACAAGAAGCCTTAATTGTATTCAAATAGCATTTCAATATACATCACCAAGTTGAAGCTTGGTTCAGGGGTTGGTGCTCCTTGGGTTGGTTCCCTAAAAGTGCAGGGGCTCGTTCTCCTTGGGTTGGTGCCCTAAATATTTGTAATTCAGTGGTTCCCTAAAAGTGCAGGGGCTCGTGCTCCTTGGGTTGGGCTAGTTTGGAGAAGTAGTCTCGAGTAGCTTTTCTCACATCAAGTTTTCCTCATAAATCTAGTTGTAGACGTATAAAAATGACCATATTCCTAAATGAATATTTTATGTTCATTTCTCTATTTTAATTAAATCCAATTTAATTAAATTATCCACATTCCTCTATTTTATTAAGTAAATTACTCAATTTATTTAAATAAAATTCACTATACCCATTTAATGAATAAATCATTTTATTCAATTAAATCCCCCCTATCCACTTTTAATTAAATTCAAATTTAATTAAATAGTTATCCTAAATTGAATAAATATAATTTATTTAATTTTCCCAAATTACAACCAAATTGAATTAAATTACTTTATTTCAATTAAATCCTATTATCTCTCCATCCACTTGCAAAATCCTACATCTCTCACTTGCCTTCCCAAACCCCTTTCTAAATCCCTTCTAGAATCTTCTAATCACTTCTAATTAGCCTAACCCATCTTCTAAACTTTGTCACATTCCTAAGCAAAAGAGAGGTCACTTCTCAAAATCTCAAAGTCTTTGATAACCATTAAAGGCTTTCAACCATCAACCACTTAATCCCCCAACGTCTCCAAAAACCATTAATGGTTAACTCAAACCCTCTTACATGGTTAATAAATTTGTTTTAACTCAACCTTCACCCAACCCAAGGGTCTCATCAGGCCTTTAATGCTTTGACCATGATTATCTCTTAATCATTTGCACAAAGGTTTATCCTTGGATTAACTCTTAATCCATTGGGTAAGCCTAACTTAAGCTTAACCCTTATCTCTAGATAACCCTGAGGTCTTCTCAGGCATTTAATGCCTCCAACCCCTTTTCTCAACCCAACCTTGTATTGACACTTGTCACCATTTCATTGGTGCCAATTACAAACATGGATCCCCAACTTTCAAACTCAACCCTTGATTAAATATTTTAATCTCGACCATCCATTGCCCTATTTTTGCTATAAATAGAGCCCTCATTCCTTCATTTTGATCATCCTCAAATTTGTAGTATCACACTTATGCTCAAATACATTCAAGCTCTCATATATTAGTTTATGCTGATCATTTAGCCTCTCTTTGGAATAGAAATTAGTCTAAATATGCATGTTTAGAATACTTTCTTTATCATTTAGCTCAATCATAGACTAAATATATCATGTTAGGATAGTATTTATACTAACCTTGTCATCTTATCATCTAGTTTATTGCATTTCTAGAATCATACATAGCTTAGCATACCTTTCATTCTAAAATCTATCAAAACATCCCTTGTTCTTGCATTTGCCATCCCTAAACCATTTTTCTCAGTGATCTGAGAGCAAAAACATTGGTTTGAGGGACATTGTGAGATAGAGAACCATGGGATCCACCTTGGGATGCTGAGTAATACTCCGTTACTCCATGGCTTGCACCAAGAAGTCCTGTGTGTGTATGTGGACTAGTATTTAGCAATATTTTCACATATTGAGTTTTATCAGCCCACTTTTCCTGCATACATTTCTGGCGCCCACCATGGGGCCCAAACCCACGTATCAAATCGGTTTATAAAACTAACCACTTTTGCAGGCACATAGAAAAAATGAATTAGCGCATTCAGTTCACTGTTTAGCGCATCCAGTTAACAGCTTAGCACATCCAATCCACTGTTTAGTGCATGGAGTCCATCATCTAGCACGTGAAGTCCATCTTTTAGTGCATCAAATCACTAATTTTCCTATAGGTCTCAGCGCGGGAGAAAAACAAAGCAGCGCTTTCAACGCATAGAGTAGCGCATCCAGTAAACAGTGTAGTGCATTGGGACATTATTTTAGTGCATTTAGGTTATATTGTAGTGCATGCAGTCCTTTCTGTAGCACATCACAGATAGAAGACAAAATTTAAAATTGTAACCGAAAAAAAAAAATTAAGACTTGTAGAAGTCCTCCAAAATCCAAATTTCTCTGACTATTTTATTGGAATTTTGCAGGGCTCTGACAATTTCTTGTAGGTGGAGTTGGATTCTGGCTAACTTAGTTAAGTTAGTTAAAATTTAGAGTCATTTTAATTCTTGTTGGATAAAATTGGACTCACCTTACTTTGGGCTGTAAAATGAACCACAACAACAATCTTTTCTTACGTTCTAGGAGAAAATTTTTCAGTTTGTCTTTTAAAAGGAACAAAACAATCTTCATTTCTGTAAGAAAAGGCTAAAAATAATATCACCATCCTTTGGTGTCTAAAAGGATTCACTTTATTTTTGCAAAGTAAAAGAACCTCATTTTTATTTTGTGCAAAGCAAAGAGGGAAAGTTTTCCCCTATCGATTTTCATTTTGCTGACCAAAACATCGAATTTACTTTGTTGACCAAATTCCTTTTCATAGATCATAAAATCACTACCTTGAAAGGATAAAATAAATACCATGTTTTTGTGGAGCAACATCTCCACATAGATTATAGCAAATCACTGAATTGAAAGGATAAAAAGAACCAACTTGATTGCTTTATCTCAAAAGTGGAAGGAATATGCTCTCCCCTTAACTGGGTGATCAAAAATCTAGACCACTCTTACAGCTTTCTGTATTTCAAGCATTTACATCCTTTAGCAGGCCTACCTTCCCGAGGAGTTGGAATCAACTCTTAAAGCTATTTATGGCCGGTGTGAAGGGAATGACCTAAGTGGGGAACGACTTTGACGCCAAGAATTCCAACCCACTATAATCAAACGTGGAAAGTGATGAAAGTCCTTTTCAATGGTTGCGCGCAACGATTAGCCTTCCCCCAGTATCCTTGAGATACGTAAAGCCTTTGTTCTAAAGGTTGGGAAGCCTCCTGAGGGAGTTTATCACTGATGGCTGAACGGGAAGCCTGATTACGAACCATAGAAATAGAAGCTTTGAACCGAGTCAGTAACCAGACATTTATAACATCATAGTGCAAGGGTGGGGAAGAATCCGCCCCCAAGATTACTCACCATATATCTCCCAAGATAACTACTCAATTGTGAAGCGATTCACTTTGAGTTAATTTCTAGCAAAGGCAAAAAAACGAGCGCCCTCTAGAGGGTGACACGGCTGTTTGAGCTGACAGAGTATCGAGACTAGTGGGCTATGATGTTATTTATGACCCTTGACTAAAGAGTCTTTTTGAAGTATATTATTTATATCCAAACCTATTAAAACATTGGGGATTTGAACACATCCTCACAAAACATACACTTTTTGTTAGATTAGGCAAAATGGTTGTACTTTTTATGCTGTGCTTGCATTTATTACTTCAGAAAATCATCCATCAAACTTGAAAATTTCACAGTAAAAATTTAAAATTCACAAAAAAACAAACCAAAGCAAAATCAGGGAAGTTTAGCGCATAAGAGCAACTTCTTAGTGCGTGGAGTATTTTTATTAGCGCATCCAAGTATCAAGTTAGCACGTCGGGTCCAAACAGTAGCGTTTTTATCATAGGTCAAATCAGTGTTGAAACATTTAGCGCATCAGCAAAATAGTCTAGCGCGTGGAAGCAAGAACTTAGCGCATAGAAAACAAAAATTAGTGCATCAAGCTCAACAGTTAGCATGTGACAGGCCCAGAATAGTGCATAGCTTTTTCAAAACAGCTAGAAAACAATTTTAACAGTCAAAACTTTAGCACGTGTCTGGGGGTAGCCTAGCGCGTGTGGTTATCATTTTAGCGCATAAAGACATTTCAGTAGCGCATGTAGTCTCTGTTCTAGTGCGTGAACAAAAATAGAAAAACAAAGAGCAAAACCGGAAGGAATTTTGAAATTTTCAAACACATTTTTGAAAGCCTTTTTTCATCAACATCATCTCTCATCAAAACAGAGTGACAAACAAAACATTAAAACTATTTCTTGAGTTAAATTTGTGTCAAAACGAACGTTGTCAAAATCCTAAATGAATCGCACGATAAAGGATGTCTCTCCTATCATAATCTAGAAATCTCATCATTAGTATCAATAGAATCCTTTACCATCTTACATATTTTTATCTCAAAACACTTGTTTAAAATTTTCAAATTGTCAAATCAAGTTTTCAGATTGGGAGGCTTTTATCCATATCATTTGACACGCTTTGTCGTGAAGGGGCATCTAAACCTTCACTTTGATAAAGTAAGATTTGAAATTTTCAAAAACAAGAATCAACTGAATCCAAACCAATCAAAGGAAACCATTGATCACTCATGCATGACTAATCCCCTTATTTTGAGAAGAAAGAACCTTTATCGTAACATCACGTTGAAGAAACAACAACCTAGTTTTTCCAAATTCCTCAAGAGAAATAAGTTTTTATACATCAATCGTCAACTCTTCAAATCTCATCGGGTATTCCTTCATCACGTCAAATGGTATATCCAAAATAAATCCAACGAATTTGACAAAGAACCATTGAAGACAAGAGCCTATTGTCAAAAATCCGCTTTTAATCAAATCATAAACTGTGAAGGAAAGATCAATCCAGCATTCTTGTCCAGTGAGTGCATAACTTATAACACATCTTGACTAGAACCACCAACCCCTGAGCAACACATCGAAGAGGATTTTGTCCCCTTCGTCACTAAAAGTTTCTACTAAAATTCTTGTTACTCGCTCTCAAAAGAACCAACAAAGCGAGACACACGTAGAATCAAGTACGAATCACAGACTGTCAAATCCTTTTGAAGTTCCACACCCGGAAGAGCCTGAAATTACTAAAGCACTTCTTCAGGAATGTTAAGAAAATCTTTCATTCCAAAAACTTGTCAAAAGGTTTATGGAAAATGACAAAGAAAAGTATCTGCTCATGCTCACAAGCAAAGGCGTTAAACTTCTTAAAGATTTAGACACAAACTTTTTTCAAACCGGGTCTTGACAATATGCATATCAAGAACAACAAAGAGAAGAAGAAACTCACATACCTGAGTAGCATATTCCAGAATAACGTGTACCAGAAATACGTATACCTGAGCTTGAAACTCCAGAACAAAACATATCGTTTACTACACCTTTTCAGCTAAGAACAAATACGAGGGAAGGACTCTTCCCTTGGCAAGATAATGCGCCTTTGGTTGCTCTTACTCAATAAATGCAAATGTTGCAAAGACAAATGCAAGATATGCAACAAGGGACAATAGTGCGGTACTCTTTAAATGAAATCTGTCCTTATCCATTTGATAGAAGATTGAACATGGTACCTTTTCCTCCAAACTTAGATGTTCCTAAGTTTGACAAATATGATGGGAAAAGTGATCCCCGGGATCATATTCAAGAATTTTGCACTATGAGTCTTGAATTTGCTCATGATGACACCTATCTGATGAGGTTATTCCCAAGAAGCCTGGGAGGACAAACAATGGAATGGTTATCCAAAATTACCCCCCCTGTCAGATCATTTGATGAATTGGTTAACAAATTCATAACCCAATATTCCTATAACATTCAACATGCCATAACCATGCTAGATGTCTGCAATACCAAACAAAAGAACAATGAAACATTCATGATATTCCTTCAACGCTGGCGATGCATGGTATCACGATATTCTCGAGATATTTTCAAAAAGGAAAAAATGGAAATCTTCATCGATAACTTAAATGGTGAAATGAGTTACAGACTAAGACTTCAATGCATACCATCTTTCACTAAATTGATTAAAAATGGCATTCAAGTAGAGGAAGCATGTGTCAAAAAGGGAACACTCAAATTCTACAAGGAAGGAACAAACTCATCAAACTACAATAATCAGAACAACACCAACCTTGACAAGTCTCGATTTTGGACTTGAAACAAAAACAAAGGCAACAATGAATCATATGATCCCAAATCAAAGCAACCAGTGCTTGCATTATCCGGAAATCCTCAAAATACAAAAAAATCCTAAAAATGCTACTCCCAGTGCTAACACATATGCACCAAACACTGATCAAGGACAACTCAACACAAACAACACCAACGATACTCAAAGAAAAAACATGAATCCAGGACCTAACAACAATTCACGCAACAACACAAACAATTTCCAAAAGCATATCTTCACATCACTGGGAAAATCATTAGAATCAGCATTCAGAGAACTTTTGCCAAACAAAATTCTTTCTTTGCCTCCAATCAGCAACTATGAACCCCCAATCAAACCACCTTGGTGGAATGATTCACACTATTGTGATTTCCATCGTAACAAGGGTCATAGAATGAATGATTGCATGAGATTGAAACACCTGGTACAAGACATGATTGATCGAGGTGACTTAACGGTGGATGGTCTCAAAACAAATGGTGATCATGGAGCCTTCAAAAATCCTCTCCCAAATTACAACAAAGATGGTGCATCAACCTCAGATGATACATGTGGAGCTCATATCAATCACATCTACAACAATACCATCAACCATATATCAGCTGACGATCATCAAGTAAATGTCATCACCATTCGAGATCAGCATGATCATGAATCTATCAATGTAACAACCCGAACTCAGAAATATGTCTTGAAAGGACATACTGCACCTACAATTGCCATACCAAAAATCCAATATGACTTAGTTAGCCAACTACGCAAGACTCCAGCTCAGATATCCATACTAGAATTGTTGAAACTATCACCAAAGCACAAAGACATATTGGAGCAAGTGCTATTGGAAATAAATGTACCTCAAAATCTGGATACAAACAGATTTCAAGCCATGGTCACCCATATGATAGGACCTCATAATTTCACCTTCCCAGAGCATGACAATACTTCCTTGAGTCATCTGCATAATACTCCTCTCCATATTGAAGTCATTGTTTGCAAACACCGAGTGAAAAGAGTCTTAATAGATGGAGGAGCCGGACTTAATATATGTACTTTAAAGCTTATCCATGCATTAGGCTTCTCAGAAGAGTCTATTGATCCCTACAAGAAGATTACCATAAAAGCATATGATGATGAGGAAAGGTCCTCTAAAGGAACTGTGATATTACCTATTCAAGTGGGACTAGTGCAAAAGGATACTATATGTCAAGTCTTAGACATAGATCTAACCTACAATATTTTGTTAGGGTGACCCTAGATACATGAAATGCAAGCAGTACCTTCTACGTATCACCAGTGTGTCAAGTTTCCTTATGATGGACAAGAAATCTCCATATCAGCTGATCATAATCCATTTCAACATTGCAACGCAATGGGGGCAGCCCAAGATAGTTTGTTTCCTCATAATACAGAAAAGCAGTGATCCTTGACATCAGATCTACAAACAACAAAGCCCAACTCCTTGTTTGAAGACTTCAAGCAGAAGATGCAAATCAACGACCAGGGCATGGGAGAATATTCTTTGGAGCCTTTATGTTTGGCCAAATTGCCAAAATCACCTCGATCGCATGGTTTGCCTACTACATCAACACATCTGGCCATTCAGCCCATCACCAAATTTGATGGTACCTTCATCCAATTGGGTACTCTAGCACATGAATCAAAAGACAAGGACGTTCTTAGCTGGTTATACAAAGATGAGGAAGAAGATAATAGAGCAGCCACTCTGGACGTTGTTCTCCCAACACACTTGTATGGAAAAGGATACTTAACCATGAAACAAATGGGATATGGTGGTAAAGGACCTATTGGGAAATGCAAAGAAGGAGTCACTGAACCTATAGATCTTCCTTCACAACCTAGTAGAAACAAAGCAGGATTGGGTTCTAAACTCATGTTCCTATTGAAAAAGCCACCCAGGACAACTACAAAACCTCAATGGAAGGTAAAGAAGAAGTACAAAGAAGAATCCTGGCAGGAAGCACTCTTTGAATCCACAGAAACAATCCGCAAGGCACGAGAACGTCAAGATCAGAAGTTGCATCAGGGAAAGCTTCTAAATCATAAGAAGGCCATATCTGCAGCAGTAGCTCATATTCAAACACCAATGTCTCAAGAACAAATCATGTCATCTCCAGATACTGTTATTCCTCCCCGAGGAAGCACAATCTATGAACAAATCCAAAAAGTGGAAGACGGATTGGACACAGAATCAACACAAAATATCAAAATGGTATCCATCATCAAAAATTTGTTTTCACCATACAACATACCTATTTACAGCACAGATAAAATCTGAGATGATGCCTATGAGACATATTCCAATGAATATGAATGGGGTACCTACTCCAATGCTACTACACCTATCCCGGATGATACTGATTCTATATCCCTTTCTCAAGAATAACATAACGCAGAAGATAGACCTTTTGAATTTGGACTACAGAATATCTATGACGCTAAGGAAAGCGAATAGAAACATTATGAACAAGTCTATGTAGAAGATAATACCATCGAAGACCTCAACGAAATCCTGGACTTCTTTAAAACCAAGACCAATCACGATGAAAACTCTATCCCAACACTTACAATAGCAGAGCTTGATCCACCCAACAATTCCTTACCATTTGTCTTTCCTAACCTCATTGACTTGGATGAACCTGAAACCCATGATATACCAATTTTCTCAGATGATGAGTCTATTATCCATTACCTATGTACCATAAATCTAGACACAAGCTCTACCAGTGAACAAAATAATGATGTATGTCAATCAGGGAGTGCCAAGTCTCTCAGTCGCAAAAATAAACCAAATAAAGGATCGGATGCTGAAAACCAATCAATGGCAGCTTTAGATCACAAAAAAATAAAAACAAAGGATGCATCTGAGGGTGAAAACCTTCTAAAGGCACCTAATGATGGGAGACTTGACACTCTTCTTGAACACTTTTATGAGCGATCACCCATATTGATTGAGCCCACTCAATCAATCAACATTGGTACCACAGAAGCAGCTAGAAACATACACCTTGCAGAATCTCTGACAAAGGAAGAAAGATCAGCATTCATCATCTTTTGTAAAGGACATCAAATCAACTTTGCTTGGTCATATGCTGATATGCCCGGAGTAGATCTACACTTAATCATGCATCACTTGTTCATTTGTTCAAGAGTTAAGCTAGTCAAGCAAAAGCTATGAAAGATGAATCCACAAGTGGCATTCATGGTCAAAACTGAACTAAAGAAACTATTAGATGTCGGATTCATCCGACCCATTGACTATGCAGAATGGATTTCCAACATCATTCCAGTATCAAAACTAGATGGTAGTATTAGAATATGCACTGACTTTAGGGATGTCAACAAAGCTTGTCCAAAAGATGACTTTCCTCTGCCAAGTATCGATATAATTGTAGATCTCACAGTAGGCCATGCAATGCTCTCACTAATTGATGATTTCTTAGGCTATAATCAAATCAAAATAGCTCCTGAAGATCAAGATAAAACAGCATTCACTTGTCCTTGGGGAACGTACTATTGGAATGTTATGCCTTTTGGCTTAAAGAATGCAGGGGCCACTTATCAAAGAGCAATGACAACAATCTTCCATGACATGATGCATATAGTTATGGAAGACTATGTGGATGATTTACTAGCTAAATCCTTCACCAGAGCCGAACATCTCGATATCCTAACAAAGATCTTTGCTCAATTGGAGAAATTCCAAGTCAGGCTCAACCCTAAGAAGTGTGTCTTCGGGGTTACATCAGGCAAGTTACTAGGCTACATAGTCTCAGCTAAAGGTATTGAAGTTGATCCAGCAAAGGTACAAGCTATTATGGACATGCCACCACCATAGAATATCAGTCAACTCAGATCTCTACAGGGATGACTTCAATCAATCAGGCAATTCATTGCTCAACTAGCAGATAAAAGTCTACCATTTAACCATTTGCTACACAAAAATGTACCATTTAGATGGGAGACTAAGTGTGCGAAATGTTTTTACCAAATCAAATAGTACCTGATGAATCCACCAGTTCTAGTACCACTAGTCGCAAGAAAACCTCTTATACTATATATCTCCACAACAGATATATCGCTGGGGGCACTATTGGCACAAGAAGATCAACAAGGAAAGGAACGAGCCATATATTACATCAGTCAGATATTGAATGGCTATGAACTCAACTATACATTCATTGAAAAGGCTTGCCTAACAGTGGTCTTTGCATCTCAAAAGTTTTGACATTATATGCTAGCACACACCATTAAGCTAGTCGCAAAAATTGATCCTCTCAAATATCTACTCAGCAAGGCAGCTCTTACAGGCTGATTGGCTAAATGGGTCATGATTCTCAGTGAATTCGACATCCAGTACACAAAAAGATGAGCCATCAAAGGACAAGCAATTGCAGATCAGCTAGCTGAAGCCCTACTACCAGGAAAACAAACCATGGAGATTGAATTTCCAGATAGGGATGTTCTTGCTCTTTCTCCCAAACAATGGACCCTATACTTTGATGGATCCTATACACAACATGGTTCAGGGGCCAGCATTCTATTCATCACTCCTGAAGGACACACTATGCCAAGATCATATAGGCTTATGTTTCCATGCACAAATAATGTGACTGAATATGAGGTATCGGTTATAGGCATCAAAATGGTCGTCGAATGGAAAATCACAAAGTTAAAAGTCTATGGAGACTCACAACTAGTTGTCAATCAAATCAACAACAATTATCAGACAAAGGATGACAAGCTACTACCCTACAAATGAATGGTGGATGACTTCAAACAATATTTTGTGCACATCACCTTCAAACAAATACCAAGATTAAACAATAAAGCAGCTGATGCAATGGCTACTATCGCTTGACTACTACAAATTTCAGAGCAAAAAATTCGTTACGAGTTCCTGGTAGAGCAACTGTTCTCTCCCGCCTATGACCACTCTGAATCCCAGGTTATCTATGCCTTGACTGGTTCAGATTCTCCATTATATGGACCAATATACAACTATCTCAAACACAATATCTTACCAATTGACCAATCCCATAACCAAAAATGTAACTTTATCCGACAAGCTACCCGTTATACCCTTATCGCTGATACTTTGTATCGTCCAAGTCTAGATGGTACTCTTCTTCATTGCCTTGATCGTAATGATTTCGATTCTGCTTTACATGAGCTTCATGAAGGTATTTGTGGCACACATTCAAGTGGTACTACTCTGGCTAAAAAGCTTCAACGGATGGGATACTATTGGCCTACAATGGAGAAAGACTCATATCACTTCGCCAAGAAATGTCCTAAATGCCAGATCCATGGCAATTTGATACATGCACCAACACAGGAACTGTAGTCATTTACAACATCTTGGCCCTTTTGTCAATGGGGACTAGACTTGGTTGGAAAAATTCATCCTTCATCTTCAAATGGACACAAGTTCATTATAACTACAACAGAATACTTTACCAAATGGATCAAAGCAGTTCCCATGACCACAGTGACTGGGAAACAAATTGCCTCTTTTATCCTAAATTATCTGATCTGCAGATATGGTATTCCAAGTTCAATCATCACAGATAATGGACAACCTTTCAAAAACCATGATGTATAGGAACTATGTGAAAAATTCAAAATCCAACATCGGTTTTCTACACCATACTACCCACAAGGCAATGGTCAAGCAGAAGCATCTAACAAGACAATCTTGAAAATCCTATAGAAAACAGTGAATGATGTAGGCAAAGATTGGCACGTACAACTCAATCCAGCACTTTGGGCATACAGAACTAGCATCCACACACCTACAGGCGCAACACCATACTCATTGGTATATGGATCAGAGGCCATTTTACCCCTAGAGGTAGAAATCCCATCTCTCAGAGTATCTTTGAAAGGTTTAATCCCAGATGAAGAATATTGGGTTAACCAACTGCAAGAACTTGAATTATTAGATGAAAGATGCCAACATGCTTACACCCATCTCAAAGCATATCAGCAATGCATGTGCAGAAGCTACAATCACAAGGTCATTCCCAGAAACTTCAAAGTTGGTGACCTAGTCCTCAAAGAAAATCCAAGAAATCAGCAAGATAGAGAAAAGAAAGGAAAATTTGAACCTAATTGGTTGGGTCCCTATGTTATCATATCAGTCTATGGATCAGGTGCCTATCAGCTAACAACTTCAGAAGAAGATGTGCTCGATGACCCAACTAACAACATCCATCTAAAGAAGTACTATACTTAAGGGGCCTAGTGCACGGACAAAAGCCAAAAACAAATCAAAAAATCAAAAAATCTAGAAAAAGCAAAAACAAAGTACAATAAAAACAAATGGTGAAAACCTGGTAAATAGGCGCTCTTGTGAAAGAACAACTCCTCTATCTATCTTCATGACATTTTATCCATCAAAACACTATTGGCCATCGCCCGACACTTAGCATACATCCATTCAGGACATACTTAGTGTAGTCACTATCCTGGGTTATACATATATATCTATCCTCTTACCGCACTCCACCATGACTTGGAAATCACTGTACATGATCATACCAAGAGGCACACTCAGCTAGGGGCATTAACTTGTTCAAAAACTTGCAAACATTCAAGACATCAAAACTATTGCAAAAACTCAAAAGCATGACATCCAACAACCAAAACTACGCTTCATCGCAAAAACAATTCACAAAAATATCAAGGATGGATGATTTTCTGAAGTACTAAATGTTGCATTATCGCATGAAAATCTTGACTATTTTGCATTTTGAACTTTTTAAATTATTGGAATCTTTTCCTTTTTCTCACTAAAAGGCTTCAAAAGCTAGAGATCATGGGGAACTTCCAATATTTTCTTAGTCTTCTATCTGGAAGGCGATCACTTGTATTGTGTGAATACTTGCCTCGAGACGTGATACATCAAATATCACTGAAGGCCTGATTCCACTCCACACATACAAATGATTTAATCTTGTCTGTTTATGCAATACGCACTCAGGTCATCCTGGTTCAATTATACCTTGACACTTGTGCTATCTTGCAAAATCAAATATCATGTAAATTTTTCCCAGGTCATCATAGTTCAATTATACCATTATGCTTGTATAAATTTTCAACATATCCTAAATAAATCAATGCTCAATGATGAAACCTACAAACAAAGCAAATGACATATGGTTGTATCGGGATGGAAAAATGCAAAATGAGGATGCTCCAAAAACATTAGTTGCATATCATTTTACAATTAGTTGCATATCATTTTACAATTAGTTGCATATCATTTTACACTTAATTACATATCATTATCATACATCTCATTTTCCAGATACCTTTCATAGCATATCGAATCATACAAAAAAAATCTAAAGCATACATCCTGCATCATACATTTAAGCATTGCATCATTATGAAGTAAAGAAATAACCCACATAACATGCATCCATATAAACACATCACATGATCAAAGAAAATGGTGTCATATATATATATATATCTCAAAAATGATCTCAATGTACAAAATATATCAAAAACTATGTCTAGTACAAAGAATACACCACTCAAAATATAATAGAGACCATGTCTCTCACATATGACTATCCCCTGATGGAGAAGGTCTCGCTCCAGATGTCCCTGCTCCTGGATCTCTAGGAGGATCCTGTCTCAGTGGCCTTGTGACACCTTGGCTCTTAGATCACGACCCAGTATCTTGAGATTGGCTAGATCTTGACTATGCAAAACTCTATACTCGGTGATCCCTGGGTACTGCAGCCTCATAATGCCACTGATAGTACTCTGCCTCCTGAGCTCTCAATGCTAGCTCTCTCAGGGTGTCTCTCATCGGACCACCTGCCGCTACTCTCTGCATACTCATGACCAGATCCTTCGCTCGCCCTCTCTACTCTATCTTGGTGTCTCACTCAGTGGTCAACTACGTAATCTACCGCTGATATGTCAATACCTGTGCCTGTAACTACTGTACAGTAATCTATAGGGTCCACATCTGAGCATCCTCAATGTGACCCAGGACCTGAACCCGTAGCGATACCTATGCAGGGGGAACTCCTCCCACTTGACCTGTCCTTGGTGCTGGAGGTGGGAGTACATCTGTCCTCCTCCTCTGTGTTGGTCGCCTAGCCTCCTCCATACCACCCACTACAGCTAACACCTCCCCCACTCTCCCCTCTCCCCTTGTCTATCACTACCTACCTCACCACTCTATCCACACCTCTATCTCCCCTCCTCCCTCTGGCTCCTCTCCCTCTGGCTTCTCTCCCTCGTCCTCATCCTCCATCATCTCCATCATCTCCATCATCTCTCGCATCTCGCTTCTCCTCATCATCATCAAAGGTTGGCCTCATCTCCTCCGGATCGAAAATCCTAGCCACCGCCTATGCAGTAAACAATCTGGCAAACTCATCGGTCATGCCTACATCCAGAATCTCCAGGGCATAATCCCATATTTGCCCAGCTAATCCCACAAAATCCTCCACCGCCACTCCACTATCAATGGTTGGCCCCCAATCAGCCACATCTTGCCTCCTCTGTGCATAAAGGTAAGCTCCCTACAGTATACCCTACTGGTGCCCAAACTGCCTCAAAACTCGGGTCACCACAAATCTCTCTATAACAAACAGGGTCCTCCTAATTAGGTATCTAGTCATAAAAACAAAGGGCATCTCCAGCCCATCCTCAGCCCACACCTCACATCTTGTATACGATCACTAGGTGACCGTATCAATGTCATCTAACACTCTCCTCCAGTGCTCTAGTTTTTCCAGCTTCTGCTGGACAACTAGACCTCGATATCCATAGGCATATGCTGCTCCTACGGGCCTGTCCCTATCTGCTAGTGGCCTCACCGCTGGAATATGCTCCCAGCACCATACCTGTAATAATGTCACGCCAGCTGACAAACTACCGTAACTGAGGTATACCACCTCATGCTGGCCCCTGTATAGATGAGCTAGCATAGCTGACCCCCATGAAAATCTCTGGCCCTATGTGACCATCTCCTCCAACACCAGCCCCCATCCCATAGAAAATCCCTTTGACCTGTGATCAGGACAAAGGAATCCACCAATAAACCCTGCTAGTACGGATGGCAACGGTGCATAATCTAGGTCCAAAAACTCCTACCATGGGATCTCACAGCCATAGACTGTATCATCCTGGAATATGCGGCGTAGTGCCTCTATCCCACCCTCCTCTGACTGCTCATATGGTAGTAGTGCCCCTACTATAGGAATGCGCAGGATCCTGTAACAGTCCTCTGGTGTGACTGTCATCTCTCCAGTAGAAAAATGGAAGGTGTTCGTGTCGCTATGCCACCTCTCTGCAAGTTCTATCAGTAGCCCCCGGTTCATAGTGAACCGAGGCATATCCAAGAGGGAGGTCAACCCACATCTCTCGATGATATTGAGATCGGCCTGTGACAACCATGGTATCAATGTCCATGGTCTCAGAAATCTCTCTCGTGACTGAACCACACCCAATGGCTCCTGTCAAACAAGCAAAACAAATCCAATATCAGTTTCCACATCAAAACAAAGATATCAACAACATGAAACAAATTTTCTCATCTACATCAAGTTCAAAATCCTATCATTTCATATCAACTTGTAAACAACTCAAGTTCTCAAAAACTATATCAAAACTTGTAAAACAACTCAAGTCTCCAAAATCACATAAACTTGTAAAACAACTCAAGTTTCCCACCCATATCAGCTTGTAAAACAACTCAAGTTTCCAACCCATATCAGCTTGTCATACACATCAGACTTCACACATTGAACTTGAAACAAAACACACAAATAAATCATATTTTGATCACCACAACACATTGATATCTATACATAACTTGAAATATCGCACATCAAAACAAGTTATATCAACACTCATATTGGACAACTCCACAAAATCATGACAGCACGACACAAAAATTTTACAAATCCGCTCATCTTGCAAAAAATTTTCAGATGCACTAAAACAAATACCCAATGTGCTAAAAACCTCCCATGTGCTAGGCTGCCTTTCCTACGTGCTACTCTATTTCCCCTATGTGCTAGACTGACTCTACGCGCTAATCTTTTCCCCCCATGCACCACCTAACCTACTCTATGCGCTAAACTTCGTCTATGCGCTAATCTACACCTCCTAGGCACTACCCGTTTGACCCTATGCACTAGGTTAACCCTACGCACTAAAACCCCTTACTCATGCGAACCCCTGTGACCCCTATGCGCTAGGTCTACCCTATGCGCTAACCTGTTAACCTGACGCGCTACCCACCCACCTCTATGTGCTATTCTGAATCTATGTGCTAACCTATGTTTTCTATGTGCTACCCTAATTGTTTTAGACGCAACTTTATAAATTGACTGGATGCACTACTCTACACTTCGTATGCGCTAGTCTATTCCCTAGACGCACTAAACCACTAAAACCAAACATTGAAAATCAAAAAATGACTCAAAATGACCAAATGAAAAGTCAAAAGAGGGTCAAAAATGTTGACCTACTGGTGGTCCATACGCTGCAGGTCTCCAGTACCTCCGAACGTGCTCGAAACGGTGTCTATGATAAGGAATAGGCATTTTCTCTGCAGACCAAATTCTCTTTCTCCAAAGTCAACAAAGCACAAATGAATCTAATTCAAGCCCTTTTCCCCTTTTATAGGAGAAAAATGAAATTAGGGTTAGCCGAATGGACTTGTAATATGGTCACGGTCTCCCCTATAACATAACATTTGTAACTTATCGGGAGATGAATCAATTCACCCACATTTTACATAAATGAAATCATACACATCCTATGAACCTCATCACATTAAATCAAAAAATTTCAAAAAAAATTGATTCATCTCCCGAGGGGGCATCACCATCAAATATCGATACTGGGGCATCACACATCAAATCAAATCTAGGGCACGACTTACAAATCATAAGAGTGACACAAAAATTGCATTTGATCATAAATCACAAAAACACATCATTTTCTTTGAAATAACATGTGCACACATGTCACTTCAAAGAGGGGCAAAATGTAGACGTATAAAAATGATCATATTCCTAAATGAATATTTTATGTTCATTTCTCTATTTTAATTAAATCCAATTTAATTAAATTATCCACATTCCTCTATTTTATTAAGTAAATTACTCAATTTATTTAAATAAAATTCACTATACCCATTTAATGAATAAATCATTTTATTCAATTAAATCCCCCCTATCCACTTTTAATTAAATTCAAATTTAATTAAATAGTTATCCTAAATTGAATAAATCTAATTTATTTAATTTCCCCAAATTACAACCAAATTGAATTAAATTACTTTATTTCAATTAAATTCTATTATCTCTCCATCCACTTGCAAAATCCTACATCTCCCACTTGCCTTCCCAAACCCCTTTCTAAATCCCTTCTAGAATCTTCTAATCGCTTCTAGTTAGCCTAACCCATCTTCTAAACTTTGTCACATTCCTAAGAAAAAGAGAGGTCACTTCTCAAAATCTCAAAGTCTTTGATAACCATTAAAGGCTTTCAACCTTCAACCACTTAATTTCTCAAAGTCTTTGATAACCATTAAAGGCTTTCAACCTTCAACCACTTAATCCCCCAACGTCTCCAATAACCATTAATGGTTAACTCAAACCCTCTTACATGGTTAATAAATTTGTTTTAACTCAACCTTCACCCAACCCAACGGTCTCATCAGGCCTTTAATGCTTTGACCATGATTATCTCTTAATCATTTGCACAAAGGTTTATCCTTGGATTAACTCTTAATCCATTGGGTAAGCCTAACTTAAGCTTAACCCTTATCTCTAGATAACCCTGAGGTCTTCTCAGGCATTTAATGCCTCCAACCCCTTTTCTTAACCCAACCTTATGTTGACACTTGTCACCATTTCATTGGTGCCAATTACAAACATGGATCCCCAACTTTCAAACTCAACCCTTGATTAAATCTTTTAATCCTGACCATCCATTGCCCTATTTTAGCTATAAATAGAGCCCTCATTCCTTCATTTTGATCATCCTCAAATTTGTAGTATCACACTTATGCTCAAATACATTCAAGCTCTCATATATTAGTTTATGCTCATCATTTAGCCTCTCTTTGGAATAGAAATTAGTCTAAATATGCATGTTTAGAATACTTTCTTTATCATTTAGCTCAATCATAGACTAAATATATCATGTTACGATAGTATTTATACTAACCTTGTAATCTTATCATCTAGTTTATTGCATTTCTAGAATCATACATAGCTTAGCATACCTTTCATTCTAAAATCTATCAAAACATCCCTCATTCTTGCATTTGCCATCCCTAAACCATTTTGCTCAATGATCTGAGAGAAAAAACATTGGTTTGAGGGACATTGTGAGATAGAGAACCATGGGACCCACATTGGGAAGCTGAGTAATACTTCGTTACTCCATAGCTTGCACCAAGAAGTCTTGTGTGTGTGTGTGGACTAGTATTTAGCAATATTTTCACATATTGAGTTTTATCAGCCCACTTTTCCCGCATACACTAGTGTTGAGAGTTACATTTGTGTGAATGATCTCTTTGGATTTCTTTCTTATTCTACTGGTTTGATTGTTTGGTGTTTTAGTGAATAACTGATATTGTGAAGTTGATTTGAAGGTCAAAAAGTTTAGAAACCACTGATTCACCCCCCTTTCAGTGGTACTTTGTATTCAATAGGTACCCCCCTAAGGGATGGATGAATGTCAACTTCTAATGGTTTATGTGTGGCCACCATAGCTTGTCTTTTGGGTATTCAAACTAATCACAATGCTAAAGCAAGGAGGGCTTTGGAAATCCTCAAGATTATCTAAAACTTAAAATTTAATAGAGCTTGGATTGAGGGAGATTCCCTAAATATTATTAGATGCCTCAAAAGGATGTCTAAGCACTAATGGGGAATTAAAAAATATCATCTCTAATTCCCTTAACATTATTGATGATTTGGAGGAGTGTATTATCTCTCATACCTATAGGGAAGCTAATATGTGTGCGGACTTCTTTTCTAACTTTGGAGTGAGTTTAGAGGTCCCTATGTCATGGTATAATGAAGGGTTATTACCTATGAAAGATAGGGAGAAATTATTTTTTGATCTTATTAATGGTACAAATATCCCTGAACTTGTAATGAAGGTACACTTGAAACAAAGAGCCATGATAACTAAGGTGGATGGGAAGGAGGGTCTGACTTAGAAAGACAACCAAGACACCAATCTATATAAAGGGAAAGTTGTTCAAAATGTGGTAGATAGTGCTACATGGACTATAGATGAAAAGAGCATGTTGTTAGAGTGTTTGAAGAAAAATGGTGAGGCAATTGAGCTCTTAAAGAATAGATATGACCAAAATATTGAGGGGGTTAGCAAGAAGGTAGCATAGTTTGAGGAAGCTCTAAAGAAAATTATGGAAAATAGTGTTGCTATGATGAAGGTTCTCGCTACCAACATGAATTCTCTGGTTACCAGGTTGGAGAAAATTCACAATGAGAAGAATGTTATTGACCTGGAGAAGGATGTTGGAGTTTCCAGCTCGAAGATTGTTCCTCGCTCATTGAGGAGGACTAGGCATAGTGTTAAAATGATGGTGGATTCTCTTCCATAGGATCTTCTAGATCTTAAAGATGTCGCCAAGACCATGCTAGTACTGGAAAAGGAGGCCTCTTAGGCCTTAAATGTTTTTTAAGTACTGTAGATTAGTTGTTGTCTCTGCCAGCTTGTCGCTGGCTTTTTGTTGTTGTTGCTTGGGCTGCTAGTTTGTATTGTTTTTCTTGTTGCAGATAGTTTTGTGTGTTTATCTTTGGGGTGTCTTGAAATTTCATGCTTTTCTTTTTAGCAGCTTTGTAAGGGGTTTTGGGTCCCCATAAAACCTATTTTTTATTAATAAAAAAAAACATAATAAGAACTTGAATGTTATTTAAAATATGAATTTTATGATACTTGCAAAAAGAAGAATTTTTAAGATGTTGTCTATGTTTCCTTCTTCTTTTAGGCCAAAGAAGAGAGATTAAATTGGCATGGAGTAGATCAGACTAAACATTTTCTTGTTGTAATATCATATTGGATGAGAAGTTGTGGTTTCACTAGAAAATGGAGGAGGGGATGTTGACAAAGGATGAGGTTGGAAACCTATATTTTCACTAGAGAAGTATGATTTCTCATGACTTTCAAGACTTTGTTGCACACATCCGATAACTTGTCCATTGTATTCATCTGTAGGATCAAGAGAGGGTTTAATCTTAGGTGGAATTGGATTGAAGGTTAAAGAGGCCCAATCAATTTATAGACATGCATTTGGATTGTTGGCATAACAGATGGTGTTGGCACAACTGGTTCATCAATTAGTATTGTAATTGATGATCAACACTTATCGGTGAATAATGCCAAGCTCATAAGCAAGGAGGTGTGGTAAAACACAATGGACTACTAATGGATGCACACTATGGAGGATTCATTTCTTCCCTAATATGCATCATTGACACAATTAAGTAGTGTGTTGGTTGAAGACTAGTCAGTTGAAGCATAAACATAGTGGCTGATTGGTCAGTCAAGTATCCGATAGGTGTTGAGACCAATTTCTTAAACAGGCAGTTGAAATGATGATGCACTGACAAGAGGTGACTCAAATTGCACTTTAGTAGTCTTATGCATGATGAAAACACTCTGGATGGACAGGTGATCACTCTAGTTGATGATTAGTGACCAGTGGCAAAAGATGAATAGTTACACCGGTGAACTATTGATACAGGTTAAAGAATGCTATCCACCAAGAATCTCCTAATAGTGATCAGTAAGATAGATGCGATGACCAAAGGTGAGTCGATCATGGTAAGATATTATTAAAAAAATTGTTAGTGAAGTCTACAACAATTAACAACCAGTTAAGATGAGATTTGTATGGATTTTCTGGTTGTCATTAAAAAGTCAGAACATGACCCAGAAGTTGGTATAATTATGAGTTGTGGTGGTAGATAAGGATGAGTTTCTGGCGAGATTGATGGAGAGCACGCAAAGTGTTAGACAGTTTAGATAACTGGAAGACAACTGAGAGGGGGGGTGAATCAATTGTCACAGATTACCAAAAGAATTAGCAATTTAAACTCTAATACCGGAACATAAATCAATAATACAAAAATAGAAGCTAATCCAATTCAGCATAAAAAATAAACACAAAATAAATACCATCCACACAACACAAAGATTTGTATGTGGAAAACCTGGTAAAGAGAAAAACCACAGTGGGAAGCCTACCCACAGTCAAATAATACTTATGCAGTAAGTATGTGAATTTACAATGAAGGGGCCTGCACATGCAGGAAAGACAACAACCTAGAGCACACTGCTCATCACAAAAGGAGTCTTATTAACTACATATAAATCTAGACTACAATCTGGAGAAGTGTTGAACTACAAAAGATAGCATCTCCTATGCATGAGTACAGTTCCAGTTAAGCTCAATACCAGAGGACTAAATCCTCTTACACAAACCCAATTCGATCTCCAATGATCGACCAACTCCTCTTCCTAAATGATATTACATTATTTGCACATTACATTCCTTGACCATGACCTCTTCCAATAACCATGATGATTTGCAATGAGATCTTACATCTTATTTATACAAACCCTCGGCCATAAAAAATCAGGTAGGCTACCAGACAATAAACTAATTACATAATTATAAAGATGTCTGCCATAGATCAAACAAATAATATCCACACATACGGCATCCCAAAAATACAACAATAGGTCCTATCCACATGTTACATTAATGTTGGTCCATAACCTAGATCAATTGGGACCAAGTATAGATCCACATGCTTTATCAAAGATCTCCAAATTCCAAGTCTTGAACAAGATCACCAATAACATCCTAAAACTCCATCAGAAGCTACACCAATACCAATTATGTAATGCATCAAAGATCTCCACCAAAGGCTATGCTGGTGAAATCCTCGTCGGAACCAGAAACCAATCCTCTAAGTAAGCAAGATATCATTCAATCACTAGACCAAATCCAACTGATCAAATATGAGTATAAGCATTATGAACAAGTCAATTCCATCACCAGATTATACCAAAGTCAACCAGCTCATGCTAGATCCAAGTTAACAAAAAACTACTCAACCTATTGGGACCAGAAGGGTGCTGGTAAAGCATCCAAATAGTTAGTGTTGACATCAATGACAAAACATCAATGCAACACATAATAAATTCCACCAAATGGCCAATGATCTCCCCCTTTGGAATTGATGCAAACACTAGATGTGAAAAACATCTAAGTACCAAGAAATGCCAAACAAGTCTCCCCCTATGGAAGACAACCAACAATCTCCTGCATATAGCTCTAAATATCAATATCTCTCCCCCTTTGAATAATATCTTTGTAAAGTTCTGAATTTCTTTTTCGCATCGCTTTCTCTCCCCATTTGACATCAATGTGAGAAATCTAACAAAAATATCAAAGCAAGAATATAAGCCTTTGAATCTCAAAGATGACTACTCCCCCAGAGTAGTAGATGTTGGTAGTTTGGCACTCAGTTGTCATTGATGTCAACCGGTGGAGATTGAGCATGGTAGATAGTTGCTTGGTTAATGATGAGGAGGTAGAATGTTAAGATGTGTAACTAATACAGGTTGCTATACCAGTCAATAGGTGAAAAACACTCTACTAGCAAAGGGTTTTACCAATATGTGCTTCGTGAAGCTGGGGTGGCAAGTAGGGTGTGGTTGGTGAAGCTTCATCCACAGAGTCGATGAAATAGATATTCACCATTAATGAAGGAACCACAAATCAAGGGATTGCATCAAACTGATTGCGGCTCGAGGAAGAAGGAATGACAAAGGAAGATCAAGGAAGTAGTTGGCACCTGGATCGAAACAAGAAGATCGGATTGAAAGAATACCTCAAGAAGGAAAAAAAGAAGGCATTAATAGCAATTTGATAGATGTAAATCTATATGAAGGATCCTGTTTCCCTTGTCTGAAAAAATGTATCTTAAAAGACATGAAAAATGATAGAGATGAACTGATGAACTTCAAGATGATCAGATCTTGAAAGTTCTGATTGGATTTGGTTTTCCTCGAGGATGGTGAAGAAACCCTAACCACCTAGAATTTTGAGTTGTTTTTGGTGGGAAATCATCTTATAAGAAAATGGAGCAATGAACAGAAAATGATGATGCTGCAATGAAGAAAGTATTGTGGAGAGGAGTTGAAAGAAGAAAACTTGAGAAGGGGTTTCAATCAAGTTATAGTATGAGTAAGTAGGCAGAGTAGTAAGAGGACTCTACCTGTAGTTTCATAGCTGAGCAGTTGAGCCTAATCTGTAAGGCATGGTAGAGCAAGCAGCTGTAAGGCCTTCCCCAAACCAAGCTTTGATTTACTTAGTTGACCATGTGTGACCTATTAATAAATGCTTTATAATTCAATAGAATGGACTATGTTGGGCAGATAGATTTGTGAGAAAGGTATTGAACCAAGTTATAGGGTTATTTCACCTTGTGGTGTACATTTTGATATGTTATGATTTTGAAATCCTAAAAGATCCATTGATTGGATAATCTTGATTTAATGTATGTCAGCTATGTCTGGAGGTAGAACGTATATGATTTTGTGATTTGATAACATTGATGAATGTTGATGCTTCATTTATATTCTTTATAGATACAAAACTCTATATAATCCTAGAATAGGATAAATTTGAGAGGAGGTATGTCATTATTGGGTTTGCAGGACTTTACTATGATGATAGAAATAGGAATGCATGTTTTAATGAATGGATCAAAATTATGTGAATGATGATAATTGTTATGTGGAGTTATTTGGATGAAAGATGTATTGGTTGATGAATGTATATTGTATGCAGAGTGTTTGTAGTGCATTATTATTCAGGTGTTTTATATTATATGAGATTATTTGGTAGTACTAATGTGTAAATTGAGTTCCGTAGGAATTATCCATGTGACCATGAAAATATTACGGAGAACTAAACCTAGACTTATGTATGTTCGTAAGCCAGGGGTTGTCTATTTGGAGAGACAACACCCCATTTGTGTTGTATTTTATTTGTAATAGTGTATGTTGCATGAGTGATAAGTGTCATTTAAATTTAATGTGTAAAATCCACAAGAGACGATTTCATGTTTTAATTTGTAAAAGTGTTTTATTGGTGTCACTTGACACATGTGCGGATTTAAGTTTAATTGCTTTATTTTTGGTCTCTTGGAGGGAAAGTGGTTTACTATAGTTTCTTTTAAATAATATAATGTGTTGTCATAAATACTTTGGGAAAAGAATCTTTGGAGAGGTCAACATATGTTTGACCCGAAAATAAACTTCAGAGGGGTTTAAAATGGGTTAAATGAACACCTAGGGGTAGTTTAATAGGGTTTCCTAAAGCCCATAAGGTATACCTAGGGGTTAGGGGTAATTTTAGGCAAGTTTCTACTTTTTAGTGACCTTTTTGATGCTTTAAAAATTGGCTTTTTTGAGTTGTGCGAAAATTGAAAATTGGAAGTTCAAATCTAATTGAGATTTTTCCTATTCGAATGAAAGTCTTTTTCCCATTCTGCTTTACTTTCCTTTTTGATTTTTAGAAACTTGTGAGAACTCAGAGAATGAGCTTCTTAAGCAAGAATTGGAAAATTTGAGGGTAATCACCCACTCTCCATTCTTGGAGACAAGAGAAACTTTGAAAAGAAAATAATAGTTTGGAATAGAAAAAAATTGACTAAGGGTAGAAGAAAGAAGATTCGTGGATTGGGCAACTCTTCCTCAAATATCAAAACTACCATTGGGCAGATTAAGGTTGGTTTGGTTATTCTTTAAAATGGTTATTTTCTTGCATGTGTTTGAGTGTATGATTGGTGAAAGAAATCTATGTTTTTGTATGTCTTGTTTTAGAATTTCATTTGAAAATCTTGCATTATGATTTGTTGTGTTTTGGGAGTTTTCTCAAGACCTCTTACTCTTGGGAGAGAAGAGGATCTTGTGGGTGGTAGCAGTGACAACCCTCGAGTGAGAGACTCTCGTTTGAGAGTAATCACAAGGGATCTTTGTGTGACCCTTGCTGCATGGCCTGTTTGTGCAATGGGGGTCATAAGGAGGGATATAAGGCTAGAATGCCTTTGGGGGGCATAAGGAATATGGGGTTGAGATTCTTGATGTATTTATTGTGCCATGAGGTGGCTACTTGTTTTTCCATACTTGCAGTTCTCCTCAGGGTATTGGTCCACTACCACCCTTGAAAAGATCACGACCAAAGTGTGGTGCTGTGAAGCCAAGTTGGGAGTGTGTCTGAAAGTCTATATGTATTTTTCCTTCTATGTGTTTTCCTGTTTGTTACCCGTCTAGGAATTGGTTCTCTGAGCTCGGGGGTGGCTACTAGTTAGCCTAGGCTAGGAGGTGAGCACTTTGTGGTCATATTGTGTTTTATTATGCAGGAAAGTCAGGAGAAGAGAATAGGAACAGTGATAAGATGCAGAAGATTATTGTTGAAGATACTTAAATCTATTTGCAGATATTTGTTTAAATTTGTTAGTAGAAATATACCTCATTCGTTGAATGAGAGGCAAGTTGTAATTTTGAAATAGGACATGAGATTTAGTATTATAGTTAAATAAAGAAACATCTTGTAAAGTTGCAAAATATTGAAAGAGTTGTAAAAAGCTAGATATGCTTCTATTTTCTACTTTGAAAAGAAAAAGGGTTGCTTGATTTGCATGCAAAAGATTTGTTTGAAATATAAAAGGAAATCAGCTTTATAATTAATTTTTACCTTCATTCTACTTGCAAAAAATAAAATAAAATATGGATAGTATTTATTGTTAATATTATAATGAAAGAATGCATGTTGTTTTAAAAGTGAATATTGCAGTTTATTTTTCTATTGGGAGATCTAAGTTTTCTTTTGATCCTAGAAAATAATAGTAGCAAGGATGAAATTTCACAATGAAGTTTAAGAATAAAAATCAAAGCATTCAGCTCTTCTAACTTCTAAATTTGAGTTTATTAAACTTTAGCTTATTTTTTTTAGTTGCTATTAAGTTATTGATTTCTATGATCATTTTATTGTAAGTTATAAATCTATAACTATTACCTTGCTATATCTTATTAAATTTATTCATCTCCAGCAACATCATAAATTTTGCCTTGGATAATACTCAGAAAAGAAAAAAAAAAAAATCAGAGTGTTAAATACTTAGAAATTTCTTCTAAATCCCTATATTCATAAAACAAATGAAAAAGAGAGCCTAAGTTCATTTACCAAAATATATATATAAATTTAACATTATGAGGTTTCTTTATTATTTTGTGTCCCTTTATAAAAAAAAATTTTGCATATTAAATTAGCTCTGAGCAATATATATATATATATTATATATAAATAAAAAAAAATTTATTAATAAAAAAAAAAGGGGTTTTCGAGCTGCGCGGGTATCGGTCGCATCCCACTGTGTGAACACACAGTGGGTGGCGCTGAAATGCCGCCACTGTGTGAACACACAGTGGGAGGTGCCGAACGCCACCACTGTGTGGCCACATAGTGGCGCGGCGCCCAGCGCCACCACTGTGTGGGTACACAGTGGGTGGCACCCAGTGCTCCACTGTGTCACCACACAGTGGGCGGCGCTTGGTCCGCCTCCCCCGCTCGACCTGCCATGAATTTTAAATGCTGCCGACCCTGCATCAAATCCAATGCGGCCATGGACATTCAGCCCTGTGAGTTATGGTATCAAAAATATTAAACCCTAGCCCGGGTAGAGATAGGGTAAGTAAGTAAAATAATATGTTAAATTTAATTAGATTAGATGCCTTTTTATATATATAAAAAAAAGAATCCCTAATTAGGGTTGGAAAAATATTGACTATTATATTGGAAAGATATTTTTAAAGGATTAATATATATATATATATATATATATATATATATATATATAATGGTTATATTTTTGGAGTAAGTATTTAATAGAGAATTAATATTTAAATACCTCCGTATGATTACTAATAGGAAGTAAAAGAAAGAGAAATATATAAATTTAAGAATAAAGCCTAGTCTTATAATTTTAGATGTATTTAATGTGATAAATACTTAATTTTGCCCTAGTTAATTTAGTTAGAGCATTAAAATTTTAAAATGGAAGTTTAGACTATATAGTCATATTGGAGATTGAATTAATCTTCCTCTCCTATTTCTTTAACATGATTGATTTAATAAAATTTAATGACTAAGTATCTCGTGGAGATAAAATTAAACCAGTTAGATTTCCGCAAATAAAATTTAAATAATAATCGATGCTTGGTTCGTATTAGAATTAGCTCGAATATAGATATGTCAAATACATTAACGCTTGTTGTGTGAGTGAACTTGCTAATTAACTAGTTGATTTTAGAAAAAAAAAATCATTCCATTATTGCCCTAAATTTTGGGCATGACAGTAGCATCCCAGTGTGACACAGTGTACTGAGAGTCCGTGTGTGAGAGGGAGAGGAAGATAACAGAGAGTCAATTGATTCAAAATTTGCAAAATTCATTTGTAGTAAGAATCCTTAATTGCACTCAAATAGTATTTCAATATACATTGCCAAGTTGGAGCTTGGTCCAGGGGTTGGTGCTCCTTGGGTTAGTGCCCTAAAAGTGTAGGGGTTGGTGCTCCTTGGGTTGGTGCCCTAAAATTTGTAATTATATTTTACTGTGAGGCTGGATTGGAACAATAGACTTCAACAATTTTTCTCATTGAGGTTTTTCCCATATTGGGTTTTCCTTGTAAATCTGGTGTTGTGAGGTGGTTGTGCGTGCATGGTCACTTTGGATTTCTATCTTATATTACCAGTTTGACTATTTATGTGATTAAGTACATAATTGATATTCTCAAGTTAGATTAGAAAAAAAAAAGACCTAGGAACCACTGATTCAGCCCCCCTCTGAGTGGTACTATGTGTTCAACAATTGGTATTAGAGCACAAGTTCCCGGTTATCTTTAAACCTTGGGTAGATTCTGGACTTTGATCACAATCAGAAGAAGTGAGTTTGCTTCATCAAAAGCTACTTTGTTTGATGGATCTAACCATGCCTTTTGGAGTAGAAGAATGGAGACATATATTTCATCTCATGGCTTTGATGTATGGATATCAATTAAGAATGGGTATGTCATTCCTAATACTCCCCCCACTGATCTAGATGCAAAGAAGGGGTATGAAAATAATGCAAAGGCTAAGCATGCCATATTGAGTGGACTATTCGATAATGAATTTGTCAAGGTCATGCACTATGTTTCAGCAAAGGAAACATGGGACAAGTTGCAAAGATTGTTTGAGGGAGATGAAAAGGTCAATGAGGCTAAATTACAAACTCTAAGGAGCCAACTTGAAAGCATCAAAATGAAAGATGATGAAAAAATTGTAGAATACATTCACATATTTGATGAAACTATGAATGCTATTAGAGGACTTGGTGAAAAGATTGCAGATGAAATACTTGTCAAAAAGATACTTTGATATCTCACTCCCAAATATGATACTAAAGTGTTAGCCATAAAAGAAGCCAAGGATCTAAAGACTTTTACTATGGATGAACTATTCGGTTCCTTGACAGCCTATGAGATGAGAACAACCAGTGAGACTTCCTCAATAAAAGAAGTTTCTTTCAATACCACCAAAAAGGGGAAAGAAGTTGTTACTCATAAATAATTCAATGAAGACTTTGATGTTGAAGTAGCAAACTTTGTCAGGAAGCTCAAAAGAGGATCAGGCCAGTACTAAGGAAATCTACCACTTAAGTGTTTCAACTGTGGGAAGGTAGGACACTTCGCTACAAGTTGTCCTCACAAAGAAACAGGTGGAGATGAGTCAAGAGAGTTTAGAATATCTATCGGCAAAGACAGAGAAAGAAATGACCATCGGTAGGGAAGAAGAGACTACCAAAACCAAAATAGTTTATATACTATTGAGGATGACACAATAGATGACGAGGATACATCAAAAGATGATGACAATGAGAACCATAGAAAACTAAATCTTTTCATGGCATTTGACAGACTTGCTACTGAAGATGAGGAAGAAGAGGATGTTGAGGCTAAAGTGGATTTGGAAAGTGAACTTATCAGTGCACTTGAAGAACTAAGTAAAAAAAGAAGAGAACTCAAGAGAGTTAAGCTTGTTGCAGTAGATGAACAAGATCTCTTGAAGTACTCTGGAAGAATCTAGTCAAATCATATCTGACTTAAAGCTAGAGCTAGAAGAAACTAAGAGGATCAGTGAAGCTGCAACTCTTGACTTGACAAAGAAAGAAAATGAGCATCAAGAGCTGGAAGTAGAAATAATAAAGCTCAGAAAGGAACTTGGGGAAAGCAAGGAATAAATTAAAATAAGAAAAAAGTATGAAGGAAACACTGAAGATTTGGATAAGATGTTGAGAAAACAAAAGCAATCCAAAGACACCAGTGGCTTAGGCTTTGAAGTTGGTCAAGGATCAACCCACAAAGGAAAACCTGAAAAAGAGATAATGTTCACTTCTTCAATTGAAGGAGAAGAGAAGAAGACATTCACTATAGGCAAGGAATCTGATAAAAAGACATATGTTGATACTGTTAGAAATCAACATCCAAACCGACATACAGAAATGAATCGGAGGTCACATTTCATGCACAAATTTGCGGATCCAAGAAGAAATGCCAGGATTGACCAAGAAGGATTCACCAGATTCAATAACATGAATGGAAGACCCCCAATGAGGTAGTTCCATTCTAGACCAAGACAACACGACCGATATGCATCAAATTTTCATGGTTATTGTTACCGGTGTAATAAATTTGGGCACAAAATAGCTAACTGTAGATTAAACAATAAACCTTCTATGAATTTTGAAAGTAGAAATTCATTTAATGCACTTTGAGATATGAATGTTGTTTTCTATCAGTGCAATGGATATGGACATAAGAGCTTTGATTGTAGGAAGAACCAACGAATATCCTACAATAGCATTAAGGATGCTTCCTTTATTGAAAACATAAAATTCTATAACTATCAGGAATTTGGACACATAGCCAAATTATGTAGAAACAAGAAGATCAAGGAAGTGAAGGAAAATCCTGATCAAAGACTGGTATTTGAACCTGAGCAAAATATAGGAGCTAACAATAAGAAGGAAACAAAACTAGCTTGGGTTGAGAAAGAAAAGGAAAAGGCAGAATCAAGTCTCATAGTACAGGCCACCTTGCATGCTGAGAGGAAAAATCTATGGGTAGTAGATAGTGGTTGCTCAAACCATATGACTAGTGACAAAAGAAAATTCATTAATCTTGAAGATTGGAATGGTGGATCGGTAAGGTTTGGAGACAATTGCTCCATCAAAATAAAGGGAAAATAAAAACTAAGCATTGATGGAAAACTGAAGGCACGTGATGTATAGTATGTGGAAGGCCTCAAACATAATCTGCTAAGTGTGAGTCAAATGTGCGACAAAGGTTACAAATTCACCTTTGACTCAACTGGTTATCAGATAAAGAAAGATAGTACCAGTAAAGTGGTGGCAGAAGGAAAGAGAACTGATGGAAATGTTTATAATCTGAATTAATGCTATGAGTCCCAATGTATGTTAGGACAAGTAGATGAAATTTGGTTGTGGCACAGAAGATTAGGCCACATAAATTTTGATAACTTGGTTGTAGTAAGAAAAAAGGGGTGTGTGAGGAATATTCCACCCATCATCAAGCCAGTAAACACATTTTGTGATTAATGTGTAAAAGGAAAGCAAACAAGAGTAAGTTTCAGAACAAAGGAGCACAACATCTCCAAGCCACTTGAAATTGTACATAGAGATCTCTATGGTCCAACTAGAACAAAAGCACTTTGTCGGTGAAAGATACTTCATGCTTTTCATTGATGACTACTCAAGGATGACACGGGTCACCTTTCTACAAGATAAATCACAAGCATTTGAAAGATTCAAGATCTTTTGAAAGATGGTGGAAAAGGAAAGTGGGTACAAATTAAAATGTCTAAGATCAGATAGGGGTGGAGAGTTCACATCAAATGAATTTGAAGATTACTATGAAAAAAATGGAATTGGAAGATAATACTATGCTCTTAGAACACCACAGCAAAATGGTGTGGTAGAAAGGAAGAACAGGAAAGTCAAGGAGATGGCCAGAACTATGTTGGATGAGGCCAGTCTACCAGATACTTATTGGAAAGAAGTGGTGCATATTGCTGCATACACCTTGAACCGAGTTTAGTTAAGAACAAACAACAAGATGACACCTTATGAATTATGGTATGACCAAAAGCCATCAGTTAGATATTTCAAAGTTTTTGGAAGCAAATGCTTCATTAAGAAAGATATGGATGGTTTGGGAAGCTTTGACTCTAGAAGTGATGAAGGGATCTTCCTTGGTTACTCATCAAACAACAAGACCTACAAATGCTATAATAAGAGACTAAGAAGAATTGTTGAAAGCATGCATGTAAGAGTTGATGAGGATATGTACAAAAGATGTCAACCACACATTAACTAGTATGATGACTCTAATGATGGAAATATTGATGTTTAGTCTGACACTAAACTAGAGGCAACACCTCACAAGGCTCCCAACAGGTATGTACAGTTGAATCATCTGGAAGAGCAAATTCTCATAAATAAGTGATGGTGTGCAGACTAGAAGAAGACTTGCCCGAAATGATGAACAAGTCAACCTATGTCTCATGACTAAAGTCCAACCCAAAAATTTCATTAAGGCTAACAAGAGACAAGAATGGATGGATGCAATGGAAGAAGAAATTCACCAAATTGAAAAGAACAAGACTTAGGAATTAGTCCCTAGACCGGAAGATAAGAACACCCTTGGCACAAAGTGGGTCTACTAGAACAAAATGAATGAAGAAGGTAAGATTGTGAGGCACAAAGCTAGACTAGTGTACAAAGGATACTCTCAAGTAGAAGGGATTGAATTTGAAGAAATATGTGCACTGGTGGCTAGATTGGAAGCAATTAGGATGTTTCTAGCTTACTCTACCTACAAGGGCTACAAAGTGTACCAAATGGATGTAAAATCTTCTTTTCTAAATGGAAATTCGGAAGAAGAAGTATACATGGAGCAACCAGAAGGATTTATGCTATATGTTGATGAGACATTTGTATGTTGGTTAAAGAAAGCTCTATATGGTCTAAAGAAAGCCCCCAGAGCATGGTACTTAAGATTAGATCTGTATCTAAAGGAGTGAGGATACAAAAAGGGAAGTGCTGGCAGCAATTTGTACATAAGAAAAGATGGGAATCACACGATTATTGTGGTTGTGTATGTAGATGGCATCATCTTTGGTGGCAACAAGGATACTCTCTGCAAAGAGTTTGCTGATTAGATGCACTCAGAATTTGAGATGTCAATGCTTGGTGAATTGACTTACTTCCTTGGCTTGTTGATACTATAGAAAGATGAAGGGATCTTTATCTCACAAGTCAAGTATGCAAAGGAGATGTTGAAGAAATTCCAACTGGAAGATTGCAAACCAGTAAGTACTCCCATGGTGATTGGAAATAAATTAAGTAAGAATGATGAATCACAGGTAGTGGATCAGACTTTGTATAGATCCATGATAGGTAGTCTACTATATCAAACTACTTCAAGACTGGATATTGTTTAGGCAGTATGCATGGTGGTCAGATTTCAAGCTGCACCATAGCAGTCACAATTTTTTTAGGTATCTACAAGGAATGCTCAGCCATGGTTTGTGGTATCCTAAATAGGGAAATTTTATTTTGGAAGCATACACTGATGCTGATTGGGTAGGATGCATTGATGATAGAATGAGCACAAGCGGTGGTGCATTCTTTTTTGGGCAACCGGTTGGTCTCATGGCATAGCAAGAAGTAGGACTCAATCTCCCTATCTACTGTTGAAGTTGAATACATTGTTGCTGCTACATGTTGGTCTTAGGTGCTTTGGATGAAGCAGACTCTCAATGATATCCAAGTGGACATCACTGATCCCATTCTCATCCAATGTGAAAATTTGAGTGCAGTTAACATAGAAAAGAATTCGGTCATACATTCTAGAACAAAGCACATTGCAATCAAATACCACTTCCTCAGAGAGAAGGTTGAAGGACAAGAGGTAAGAATGGATTATGTTCCTACTGGTGAACAAGTAGCAGACATTCTCACCAAACCACTATCGGTAAGCACATTTGAGTACCTCTGACACAAGTTGGGAGTTGTATCATTTGCCTAGGAAGGTTTGTGTGGTTCAGGGGGAGCATTGTGTGGATCAAAGGGGGAGTGCGCAAGTACCCTTTGTCATTTATGTCAAAGGGGGAGAAATGTACCGATATGGAGTGGACTTTGAGAAATCAACATCAATGCCAAAGGGGGAGATTGTTGGCAGTTTGGCACTTAGTTGTCAATGATGTCAATCGGTGGAGATTGAGCATGGTAGATGGTTGCTTGGTTAATGATGAAGAGGCATAATGTTAAGATGTGCAACCGGTATAGGATGCTATACCAGTCAATAGGTGAAGAACACTCTACTAGCAAAGGGTTTTACCAGTATGTGCTTGGTGAAGCTAAGGTGGAAAGTAGGGTGTGGTTGGTGAAGCTTCATCCATAGAGTCGATGAAACAGATATTTGCCATTAATGAAGAAATCGCAAATCAAGGGATTGCATCATACTGATTGTAGCTTGAGGAAGAAGGAATGACAGAGGAAGATCAGGGAAGTAGTTGGTGCCTGGATTGAAGCAAGAAGATCAGATTGAAAGAATACCTTGAGAAGGAAACAATAGAGGCATTAATAGTAATTTGATAGATGTAAATCTATATGAAGGATCGTGTTTCCCTTGTCTGAAAAAATGTATCTTAAAAGGTATGAAAATGACGGAGATGAATTGATAAAATTCAAGATGATCAGATCTTGCAAGATCTGATTGGATTTGATTTTCCTTGAGGATGGTGAAGAAACCCTAACCACCTAGATTTTGAGTTTTTTTTAGTGGGAAATTATCTTATAAGAAAATGGAGCAATGAATAGAAAATGATGATGCTATAGTGAAGAAAGTAGTGTGGAGAGGAGTTGAAAGATGAAAACTTGAGAAGGGGTTTTGATCAAGTTATAGTATGAGTAAGTAGGAAGAGCGGTAAGAGGATTCTACCAATAGTTTCATAGTCAAGTATTTGAGCCTAATCCGTAAGGCGTGGTAGAGAAGGCAACATCCTGGTGTAACACAATGTACTGAGAGACTATGTGTGAGAAGGAGAGAAAGATAACAAAGAGTTAATTGATTCATGAACTACAAAATTCATTTGCAATAAGATGGCTTAATTGCACTCAAATAGTATTTCAATATACATTACCAAGTCAGAACTTGGTGCAGGGGTTGGTGCTCCTTGGGTTGGTGCCCTAAACTTTGTAACTATATTTTACTATGAGGTTGGATTGCAATAGTAGACTTTAGTAGCTTTTCTCACTGAGGTTTTTCCCATATTGGGTTTTCCTTATAAATCTAGTTATGTGAGTTGGTTGTGTGTGCATGGTCACTTTGGCTTTCTTTCTTATATTACTAGTTTGACTGTTTATGTGATTAAGTACATAATTGATATTCTCAAGTTAGATCAGAAAAAGAAAAGACCTAGGAACCACTAATTCACCCCCTTAGAGTGGCACTCTATGTTCAATAGTATAATCCCACATCAGTGCCTGAATTAATAGTATCTTTGATAATGCATACCAGACTAATACCAAACTGCATCAATCAAGTCTTTGTCGGAGGGGCAAAAACCCCCAATATATCTCTCAAGTACTCAAATGATTCCTTGGATAAAGGGTTAGTAAAAATATTTGCAATATGTTCTTTAGTGTTCACATAAACCAATTTAACTTCATTTGCTTCCACCTTCTCCTTGAAAAATTTATACTTGATAGATATGTGTTTTGTCTTAGAATGAAATACCAGGTTCTTTGATATGTCAATAGTAGCAAAGTTATCATAGTGAATAACTACTAGTGCATCACAATCCACCTTTATAACCTTCAACATTTGCTTCACCCATAAAACTTGTCTACAATTAGTAGCAACAACAACATACTCAGGTTCAGCAGTAGATAAAGAAGTACATGTCTATTTCTTGCTGATCCATGACACCAACTTCTTTCCAAGAAAGAAAGGTCCATCGGAAGTACTTTTCTGGTCATGAATATCTCCAGCCCAATCAGCATCTGTATATACACATAATTTAAATTTATCATCCCTAGGGTACCATAAGCCATATTCTAATGTACCTTGCAAGTATCTAAAAATCCTTTTCACGCCATCTCATGATTTTCTCTAGGATCATTCTAAAATCTTGAAACAATACAAACAACATTCATAATGTCAGGCCTAGTCTGAGTCAAATAAAGTAGACTTCCAATCATAGATTTGTATCTTGTAGGATTTATCGGTGTAGAAACATCTTTCCTTATCAATTTCTCACTTGTAACCATAGGTGTACTTACCAGTTTAGAATCTCATACCAAATTTCTTCAACAATTCCTTAGCATATTTAGTTTGATAGATAAAAATACCTTTGTCAGTCTGAGTAATCTGCAAACCTATGAAAAATTTCATCTCACCAATCATAGACATCTCAAATTCTTTCTTCATATTCTTAGAAAATTCTATGCATAATTTATCTTCACCTCCAAAAATAATGTCATCAACAAATACTTCAACAGTTAGTATATCATCATCAATTATTTTATAATATAAATTACTATCAACACCACCCTTAGTAAAACCAATCTTCAAAAGATATTTATCCAACCTTACATACTAGGCTCTAGGTGCTTCTTTCAATCTATATAAAGCTTTCCTTAACCTGCAAACCATATTAGTATCCCCTGATAATGAAAAACCATTAGGTTGCTCAATATAAACTTCCTCATCAAGATCCCCATTCAAGAATGTACATTTAACATCCATCTAATAAACCTCATATTTTTTATAAGCAACATAGGTAAGAAATAATCTTACAGCTTCAATCCTAGCTACTGGTGGAAACGTTTCTTCATAATCAATTCCTTCCTTCTGAGAATATCCTTTACAAACCAATCTAGTCTTATTCCTTATAACTTGACCATCCTCAATCAATTTATTCCTAAAAACCCATTTAGTTCCAATAACATTTTTACTTTTAGGCTGGGGAACCAAAGTCCATGTGTTATTTTTCTCAATCTAATCTAATTCTTCTTCCATAGCTTTTAACCAAAATTCATCTTTACATGCCTCAATTACTAATACCCATTCAACTTGCAAAATTAAGCATACCTCATTAGTTGCTAGTACTCTTCTTTTCATCACTCCATTTCTCTTATCCTCAATTATTTGATCTTCAAAATGATTCAATCTCACATACCTAGGAGTCTTTTGACTCTCTATTCCTCTTCCCTATTCTTCAGTTACTGTAGAATTATCTGATGTTACTGGAGTAAGTGGTTCAACTTTGTATTTCGGGAAAAGTGCTACCAGTTTAAATATAATCATTTCCACTATCAGTTCCTTCTCATAAATTTTGATTTGACTTTTTCTCAGCTCATCTACTTTAACATTAGCACTCTCCACAATTCTCTTCAATCTTTTATTATAACATCTATATGTTTTGTTTTCATTAGTGTTTGTGTAAATAATTATTCATCATGGATATTATTACACTTTACTTAAGTTACTTAGGAAATGCATTTCATAGTAGTTTGGGTATGAGACACTTGGGTGTTTGTGTCACATTGGGATAGTGTGTGTAGGAGAATTTCCACTTTTTATGGTGTTGATCTTATCTTGTTGTTACATTCCACCTCATGTGAAATATTATATTGTTTCTCCTACCTACCCACACATATTTCCTACCTACCCTTATTTCTTATTGAGACACATGTCATGTTTGTGTGCTCACATATCCATATAGCCTTTCCTATATAGGCAAGATCATCTACATTGTTTGTACGGACAATCAACGATCGATTGATGATCTAGTTGATCAGTATTTTCTTGATAGAATACAGTTTATTTCTATCATCTATTTTTGTCTCTCTTATTTGTGTTTCCATTGTCTCTAGATCTTGGCAAAATATCACATGGTATAAAAGCTGGTCCATATCTCACATGGTATCAGAGCCATTAGAGTGTCATTGGTTTGTCAATTGAGAGAAATTTAATGATATTTGGGGTTTACATTTTGTAGCTTTCTATTGCAAGTTATTTTTGAAGCTTGATGGGTCAAATCTAAAGTCACCATTGGATTTAGGAGGTCCAAGAAAGTCAATTTTGCCTTTTGTTTCATCCAAATCAAACTTCAGAGGCCAAATCTAGAGGCATTTGAAGTTTGAAGCTATGACATAAAGTTTCCAGAAATTATAATTTTGGAGGCAATTTTCAAATAGCGACATCTCACTCATCCGGACTCATTTTGTCAAGCAATTTTTTTTGTTTTGGGGTATAATTTCATGATCTGTACAATGGTGTAGGATTATTTGGATTTTCGAATGTTAGTTTTTTAGAAATCATGAAATCCTGATTTTACGACTTTGGAGGCTTCATTTGGGCTCATATGGACTCCTTTTCAGGTGCCGTTTTTTTTGAAAGTGCATATTTTTTCATCTACTTTCATAGTCTGCCATTTGTTTATAGTGATTTTGAGTAGAAATTGTACTTTTGGTATTTAGCCATTTTTGGCATATTTGGTACTTGCATTTTGCTTGGATCTTAGTTTAGATCACTAGCAGTATTTGTTGAAGTCTCTTAGATCTCATTTTGAAAAGTTGTAAAGTTAAAATCAGAAGTCCACTTTGCCATTATTTGCAAGTGCCAACATGATCTTTTTATAGGGGGTCAGTTGTTCATTTATATCTCTCGGTGAAATTCCATTCGGAGGCATCTTCATCTGTAGTATTCTACAAGGCTTCTTTGTTGGTGGCATCATTTTCATGTTTCCACATTTGAATATTTTATCATGATGTATGCTCTTGCTTGAGCAATGTTGGACTTGCACTATCATAAAGTGCCACAACGTGCCACATCTCTTTGTATGTTATCATTGTTGACATATTTGATGTAATCCTCTTGTACACATAGATTAGGAATATCTTGTGAGACTTGGTGCATGGCTCCAGTTGAGACTTAGATTGTACACATTTGTGCATGGCTCTCATGAGACTTGGATTGTACCATTATTTCTACTATTTTTGAGTATCTAGATGATGCTCATAGCAGGTTGTCTCCATGTCTGATCTTCATTTTTTTGTAGCGAGTGATTCATGATCATCGACATGGTACCTGGTTTTGTCACACTTTGACATTTTTGGTGCAGCATTGGCTCTCTTTCTTCCTTATGGGGAGGTATTTTGGTCATCATCATTGGACCATCTTTGTAGGAGATTCAACATTGAGAGGGGGCTTTATGGTCGCTTCTTCTCTCTTATGGGGAGGACGCTGTTTTGTTCTTCTCATTCATCATTGAGAGCATTGTGTTCTTTCATCATCTCTCTTTTCGGGGAGGGTTTTTTCCCATTGGGTTTTTCTCTCTTTCCTCACTTTATGAGAGATTGCATTTGCATTTGTACATGGGTACCTAACATGGCCTAGTAGTCGAGACCCATCTTGCATTGCTTAGTTGCATTGTAGACTTTAGTGCATTCCCCTAAGTTGCACTTAAGGGGGGGTGTTGGTGTAAATAATTATTCATCATGGATATTATTACACTTTACTTAAATTACTTAGGAAATGCATTACATAGTAGTTTGGGTATGAGACACTTGGGTGTTTGTGTCACATTGGGATAGAGTGTGTAGGAGAATTTCCACCTTTTATGGTGTTGATCTTATCTTGTAGTTACATTCCACCTCATGTGGAATATTATATTATTTTTCCTACCTACCCAAACCTATTTCCTACCTACCCTTGTTTCTTATTGAGCCACATGTCATGTTTGTGTGCTCACATATTCATATAGCCTTGCCTATATAAGCTGGCTCATCTACATTATTTGTATGAACAATCAATGATCGATTGATGATCCAGTTGATCGGTATTTTCTTGATAGAATATAGTTTATTTCTATAATCTATTTTTGTCTCTCTTATTTGTGCTTTCCATTGCCTCTAGATCCTGGCAAAATCTCGCAATTAGAATAACCAAGAAATATGATAAATCAATGATGAGTGGATAGTACCAAACTGGTACTAAGAGGGGGGGGTGAATCAGTATAGACAAAAACACATTCCTAAAACTAGTTTGTTAGCAGACACTGTGCTTTGGCAGACAAACAGTAACACTGGTCTTAAACAAAGTACAACCGGCAAAACCCGCAATAACTAAGACAAGCATAAATCAGTTGACACTTATCTTTTCATACAATCTAATACTTCATTTCCATTTCACCCTAGTGCATGAACATGTAATCTATCATCAAAAATATATAAATAGATAGATCAACATGATTTACCTTTAGATAGAAATCACTTAAACCATCACATGAATAACACCACACATGACACACAAATTTTTCAGGTGGAAACCCAACTGGGAAAAACCACAGTGGGGATGAATACCCACAAGCTATTTTTGAACTCTTTAAAATTCTGCTCTATTAGGAGCCTTGTCCAGTTAAAGACTAATACAATAGGTTCTATTAGGAACCGATCTTGTTAGGGATCACTCGATTAAGGGATGGTTAGAATACCCAGTTAAGGGTTAAACCTTATTAAAGATTACCTTGTTAGAGGATTTCAAGAACTCAATGGTTTTGAGTCACCCTGTCAAAGGATTTACAGTAAGCTAGTTAAAGCTACCCTGTTAAGGGATTTCCCAACTGTTGAAGTGGTTATAGATCAACAGGTATTACAATGATCTGGTAATAGCACTCAATGCCAATGCAGATCTTCTTTAACTCCTCTTCACCTTCTACACTTACACTCTATGGGTATCACTTATCTCCTCTGGTCTAGCAAGAATCATGTATCTCTTCACTTGGATACACACACACAACTTTTGCCAACAACCTCAAAAAGAAACACAACAATGACCTTATAGGAAACAGATAGGTCAGTGGCATAAACCCTAAACCCTAAACTTGTTAGGTTAAGCAATTCAAATGGTTCAATCCTTACCATTGAGCATATTGCATTAAATGCAACAGTCTTGAACCAATCTCAAGATGTTCTCCATCGTTTGTTTTCCACTGCTTTCATGGTGGCTGATAACCCATCACGTGTTTTCACCGTTTACAGACTTCGCACATTCCCAAGTAGAAAGGAACAATCTCCTTCACACAAGATCCTTCTATTGGCATTTTTGATGATTATGTTGTGATTGTCATTGATGGACACACACACGCATTAAGATCATTTTTTGTATGAATAAGTTAAAGCTCAACTAGTACACGTTCCAACTAGTATGATGCATTATAGTCCTTAGACTATTAGTGTTTTGCAAAAAGTGTTTACCGATCTGAAGTGGTATGTTGACCCCAAGCGGTTTGAGGATCTCAAACAATACGAAGGATCAAAGCAACAGAACACATATTTCCCAATCTTCATTTGCTTGAACCGGTATTTTGTGTGAACCAGTAATACTCTGTGATGAGTTACCATCCACCAATTGTTTGACGGTACTGACACTTCAATGGTGCTTTTTGTGTCATTTTACTAGATATGTCTAGATGCATTGAACCTAGGAAATTGTATTGTAATCCTATTGGACCGACATGAAATTAGATTCCTTTATAAGGACATCATGTCTAGGGTTTTAGGTTGTTGGTGAAGTTGATATTGTTGTGAGGGTTTAAGGTGGTTGATATGTTAGAGAGAGTATGAATGTGTAGAAGACTGAAGTAATGCTGGAATGCATTAGGAACGAGCTATCAAGGATCTAACCAAGCAATCTGTGCTATTTACTAGATCACTCACTTATTGATTACTCACATCTTCGACAAGTCTGCAGCCCTTAACCAGGTAGGCCCAAAAACCTTTTGTAAATCCTCTAACAAGGTGGTTCACATCTATGGATCTAAAATCCTCTAGCAAGGTAGTCTTTAATCGGACTTATCTCCTAATAGAGATTGAGATTCCTAACAGGATCTGTTCTGCTAAAGAACATTGTAAGACCTTAACCGGTCTGACCTTAACTAGTCTAGTTCCTATTCTGCAGATAGTTACTTGTGAGTTCCGTCTCACCGTGGTTTTTCCCATTTGGGTTTCCACATCAAAATCTCTTATGTTATGGTGTTTGTGATTTTGTGGGTGAATGCATTATTTGCTATTTGTTTTGCATGTGTGCTAACTGGTTTGTCTGTCAAACTATTTTACCGGTTTACTATTAGTCTAGCCACTAATACATTTGGGGTTAAATTTCGATGGAGGTTTTCGATGGACAAGGAGCATTGTGTGAAAATTTGATTTTTTTTTTTAAAAATGCCCATGTTCATCAGAATTCCGATGACCTATGCCTGTGTTCGTCGGAATTCCGATGACCTCGAGCATTTTATTAAAAAAAAAAACACACAAGGCATTTTCATTTTGAAAGCACAAGCAACGACCATCTTGCCTCCCTGCCCCCCCAGCTGGAACGATCTCTGCATGCGCAAAGTAAGGTTTTTTTTGAATTAATTGATTTTGTGCATTCCTGTGATCTTAAAATTCCATGAAATGACATCTCTTTGAGGTATTATGTCATATAGTTCACATGCCATGTGTATGCTACCCCATTTTATGATTTTTGTTATTGGATAAAAAAAATCGCTCTGAGAATTTGGAAGACATTAATGAAGTAACTAAAATGAACGGAATGGGGATTGCATTGAACCACATAAGACCCGACTTCCTCCCATACCCACTATGGGTTATCTTATTAGTGGGGGCCCTAAGTCTTGAATCTTGTTGGACAAGAACCGATCTGTATTCCAATGCTCTCTCGATTATGCTTTGATGGATGTCCATACCTTGTTCGAAAGCTCCTATTTTGGCACATGCAGGGAGGATGCTGGTAAACATTGCATTGAGATAAACATGATTGTATTTCCCTTTGTATTGATCTAGGGCTACTCATTAATGTATCTATGGATTTCCCTTATTCACTATGTTGTGACAATTATTTGCAGATTTGGGACTATCATCTTTCATAATTTGATGTCTTTAAGATATGGGTACATTGCTTGACAAGAAAAGCTCAAGCATTTGTGAAGTTAAAAGAATTTAAACCCCTTGTTGAATGGTCATCCAGTTGTTCTCTAAATGCAAAATGCTCAAGTAAATGAGAAATTCACTCAAAATGGTTTATCCACAACTAAAAGAAAACAACTAGCCACTACATATATGCATCAACAAAACAGTGTTGTATAGAGACCTAATCATGCCTTCATGGATATGTAGATCAAGTTCCTACATTTTTGACAAAAGCAATTCACACAATAATATATTTGTTGAACACACTCACCACAAAGATTTGGTTATGCAATAATATATTTGTTGTTAACTTTATCATGGAGGATTTGGTTATGCTTGTTACAATCAAGGTTTGACCAAACTAATTCTTAAATATACAAATGAAGAGTGTGGTTGGTTGGTGACTAATTACTCTTTTAAACACCATTTACAAGATCATATCTAAATCAAGTGTCTCAAGAATTAAGCTACTACTAAGAACATATTTTTCCTAAAGCAAATGGGTTTCTTGGGCGGCTATTTATTGTAGATAACTTAGTTCCTTCATGAGAATTAATCAATTTGGAACATGTATAACTCACATTTGTGACATGTCACTAATGAAATTCCTTAGTACTTGTTTGACTACTATCTCCTCTATTGTTTTCTATCCACTTTTGTGTCCTTCTTAGAACAAATAATAGATTAATGAGAAGGTGGAAAAGGTGGATTCACCTAAGAGGGAGTGGATTTTCCCATTAATATGTTAGATTCTCCCAAGGATGGATGGACTATACCCTTGAAAGGTAGATGATTAAGGATGATGACAAGGTGAATTTTCCTTAGAATGATAGGGTTGATTTTCCTAAGAACAAGTAGATTCATGTAAACTAGAGAATACAAATTTGGACAAAATAATGGAAGGAGACTAAAACTAGATAGATTCACCTAAATGGGAGTGTAGTCATCTAAGGATAGGAAAAATACACCATTTACGTAAGAAATATGGATAAGATAAATGATTTATGTGAAATAGATTCACCTAAGAGAAAGTAGATTCACTTAAGGATAGGTGGATTTTCCTAAAGATGAAGGGATAAGACTTAACAAAAAGAGGCCTTAGGATGATGACAAGGAGGATTCATTTAAGGATATGGCATATTCACCTAAGGGATAGTGTATTCTCCCAAGAATATGGAAAAATTATTGATTGGTGGAATGACATACTAGATCAAGGAATGATACAAGGGTAGATTCACCTAAATATAGGGTAAATTCAGCTAAAAGGGTACCCATGAGATTGTTGTACTGAGTACCTATCTATGGATGGTGTATTTGGATACAAGTATGATGAAACCATGCTTGTGTATGATGAAACAAAGTCCAGATCTCTATTATAGGTCCAACATAATCTCTATTATTTGAGACATCATTTTATTAGCATATCCAATTAGGGTAATTTATGGGTTTAATTATGGATCATGTTGTCTATTTCCATGCACTATTGAACTTATTTGGATGTATTGTGATTATTTTAATTTTGAAGTTATAAATAAATTATGTTTGTACCTTAGAAAGGGTAACTCCAATTGATGTTTGGGTGGTTTATTTGAAAACTTATGGTGATTATTACCCTATGTTATGTAATGGAGTTATTTATACACTAAGTAATTAACTAGAAAAATAAATTTGTATTGTTGTACAAGTATGATACAATACAAGTATGATGAAACCATGCTTGTGTGTTTACATGTTTGTGCATCCTATTGAGAACCAACCTCGTTGTTGAGGAACTCAATAAATGTGGTGTTAAGTAGAAGAATGGAAAACTCAAGAAGCTATGGTGACATATTGTGGCATTAGTAGGGATTATCTCTATTGACCACACCTTTCAAAGATAGTATCCCCTAGTTCTCCTCATAGAATGGACCATTGGTTGGCTCATAGTGGTATCCTATCCTACATTTATCTTGATGGCATTGCTGATAGTTGGTATGTGGTTTTTGGTACGGGTTTCCTCTTACCCTATTATCTTATTTATATCTTTTTTCCAACATGTGGAGATTTTTTTTTGTCATGCTATGATGATTTTCATGTTTGCATGTGTTTTGACATTATGCAAATAGATATGATGTCACACCATACTTATATTTGGATATAGTGTAGGTGATGGTTACATGTTGTTGATGGTAGCGATTTGGGTTCAAAGACACAATTCCACACACACACACAAATATTTGAAGATGCATTTTATATTATTCCTTCTTAGTGGCGATTAGTGTTGGAATATTTGCACACATGTAGAGAGGAACTCATGTTAGATACAATAGGTTGTGTTTGATAACATATGAATGTGCCTCATGATGTATACATATAGCTTTGGTGTGTGACATGCATGCACATTTTTCCATAAGACACATTGCTATGTGGCATGTGCCCTATGCATGTCTTCTTTGTGATGCACATTGCTATGTGCAATGTGGCCCTAGGTGTGTCTTCTCTATGAGGTGTATTGCCATGATATGTTAGGATTTGTAGTGTGGAGGCCACAAATGCATGGATGAGGGACTATTATTATAGTCATGTTTTTTGGGCATGTAGCCTAGGCATGTCTTCTCCATTAGGTACATGGCCATGCCATGTGGGAGTTTTTGTGTTCATGCCACAAATGCACACATGAGGGACTATTATTGGAGTCATGATGAATCTTCCCTCTATTTAGCCACAATTTCTAGTCGTATAGTTATGTAATGTGCACTTTTAAGGATTGTGAAGTTTCCTTCAATTATTGATGATCTCTCATCTTTGTTGCATGGGCCAACAATTTTATTTTATCTTGTTTGAATTAGTTTAATCACTATTGTGAGTTTTCTCTATTGTGTAGTTATTGTGGCTATGTTTGATTTGCTATTGGAATTGAACACATTTATTTGACTTATTATTGGTACTATTTTTTCTTTCTTTCAATATTTATGATCTTTGGTAGTTTAGTGAAACTCCTGCTACTTTTAAATGTTGCCTTCTTTGTTGTGATGTGATTCCTCACCAAGATCGACGTAGATAACCTTGGATGAGTGTATATAAGGAATCAAACATTGGGAAAATTTGAGGATAGGGGTAAGTGTTTGTTATATGGGTACCTATGATCCACTTGTACATTCTTAGTGATTATTGATGGCTATGTCTTGGAGGCTAATCCCATTAAACAAATAAGGGGGAAGTCATACATAATCATATGGATCCTCCCTAGTTGTGTGTGGATTCAAGACCATCATTTCATATGGTTCTTGGTTACTTTGTGAGACCATGGCATCCTCTTAGACCAATATGTGAGACTTGTATTATTATCCCTGCAATGTGGATGAATAAGTGTATGTTAAAATAAATACTTTGCATGCCATATAGTTGCATATGAGTTGTTCACATCATCAGATCATGATTTAGAATATGTGAATTCTTTTATCCATGTGAAGTCAAATGATTGATTATGAAAATGTGTTATACATTGAAGCATAATTTGTAAGATGTTCTCTTCAAGAAAAAATATTTATGCTTTCATAGTGAAATGTTGATGAAATGGGGTCCTAGTCTAGGAAAGTAAACTACAAACTTATACATTCACCATTTCAAAACATTTTATTGGGGAATAGTCAATTTGGTTCAATTTAATTCCTCTAGGAGAGACCAACAATATGATTAATTGTTCCATTTTGATGTGATTGGATAGATTAGATATAATTTCATTGAAGATGCAAGAACTAAGTAAAATTATGCAAAATTGACAAGATTAAGCATAAACAGGCAAATAATAAAGCAAAAAGCTAACATAGAGGTACATATTTGGAAATAAGACTCTAAAATGAACCTAATCAGTTACCTATAGGGAAAATGAGGTTAGAGATAATATACCTATATGGAAAGTGGTTAAACTCTACCTCTAAGTGGCTCAGCTTGAGCATTGTTGGTATATGGGCATTGATGGCATATTATATTTGGTTCTATCATTTTTGTGGGTGCAAAATATTATTAGTGGGATCATGATCTCATCAAAATGGTTTTGGCCTTGCATTTATGATAGCACATTGATCACACCTTACAAAAGGTTCCAATCTCATACATAGCATCCCAAAATAAGGTCAATAATGATGTAACTTAATGCTTAAACTAGAGTTCTGGGTAGTCATATACCGATCATTTCTAGGATTAATGCTTAAACTGGAGTTCTGGGTAGTCATATACCCATGGCATAGGGTAAGGGTGACCTGCAAACAATGCTAGTTCTAGATGCCTATTTGCTTGGTGTATAACTTGTCAAAATTAGATCGATTGGTTACAGGTTTGCCATAAATTTTCCAACTTATCACTAGTGAAAATGCAAGAACCAAGGCTTAGAATACTCAAAAATGTCTCTCAGAAAGTCTGCAACAGGGAAACTTTTAGTAAGAATTTGCAGACACAATACTCAGAAATTCACACAATTAGCTACATTAAATACGTTCTCTATTAAGTTCAATGTTTTAAGATGAAAAAGAAGAGTTAAATGGTTTTGGTTCGATTTGCAATTTTTGTGAAGCTTTTGCACTGAAGTTTCCATAGCCTGATTTTTTCGCCTGTGAAGAAAGACCATGTCAGATAATATCAGCGAAGAACAAAATAAGGAGACAATTGCTAGATTATGGTCTAACTTGAAAAGAAAAGGTGATGGAAAATGTTATTGTCCATGCAAAATTTGTAAGGGCTTAAAGACTAGAAGATTGCTAATCAAAACAACTAAGAAACATTGTAGGCAGCATGGTCACATTGAAGGGGGACATGATTATCATCCACTAGTAAGTTGTTCATTATATCATTTTAACAATTTATATACATAAGAAATCACTTGATAATGAGATCATGATCATGGTTTATTTATGTTGATCATTTTTACATAGGTCGAGCACCCTAGGGCACATGATATGGACCAACACAACCTGAAGAATATGGTTTTCGAAGTGGAGGAACATGGAGGTGTGAATATCGAAGCTAAAGATAATGATCCCATGGAAGATGATGATCATGCACCAGAAAACACAATTGAAGATGATGGTACAAATACATTGATCCATGACACATTTAGTAATGGCACAACTGATCATGATGATCAGGATGACCTTGATGTTCATGATTTACCTCTTCTTGAGAAGGCATATGAGCCCCTTTACAAAGGCTCCCAAACAACTCTTCTCTTTGCTATATTGTTGTTGGTGAACTTGAAGGTTATGAATGGTTTATCCAACATAACAATCTCACGTATGTTAAGGTGTGTCATACATGTCATTAAAGTTAATAAATGGTGAATCATGTACCATTAATATTCTTTATATTAACACCTCAAACTTTTTTTTTTGTTGTAGACTGATAGGTGAGTTTTTCTTACCACCATCAAATATTCTACCTCACTCATACCAACAATTATCTGCCATTATGAAAGATATTGGAATGGAGTATCAAACAATAGATGCTTGTCCCAATGATCATATTATATATCATAAACAACATGAATTTGGAACAGAATGCCTTGAATGTCATATCAATAGATATCAAATAGATCAAATAACAAAAAAGGTGCCTCGCAAGGTTCTTCATTATATTCCCATTATTCCACGTATGCAACAATTATTCAGGTGGACTAGCTTGGCACAATTTATGGATTACCATGCGCGCAATATAAGTCAAGATGACATTATTCAAATGCTTGCGGATGGTTCAGCATTTATGGAGATAGAGAAAAAGTGGCCACACTTTAAAGAAGAACCTCATAATCTCAGGCTTTCATTGGCAGCGAATGGTGTCAATCCATTTGGAGAGTCGAGATCTGCTTACTCGGTGTGGCCTATTTTTGTTATTAACAATAATATTCCTCCATGGATGTCAATAAAGAGGGAGCACATAATGTTGGCAATGATTGTTCCAGGTATTTTATCATTTAATAGTCATCTACATTTAATTATAAATATTGTAGTAAAATGGTCATAATAATTATGTAATGTTTTTGTTCATTCCACTAGGCAAGTACCAAGTTAAAGATATGAATGTATATATTGAGCCTCTTATCAACGAGTTGCTAGAGTTATGGAATGGTGTGACCATGTATGACATCTCTAGACCAATAGGACAAAGACAATTTCAATTCCATGCAATGCTTGTATGGACAATACATGATGCCCTAGGGCTAACACATTTTTGTGGTATGTTATAGTGTTCAAGTTGCGCATGATAATTATAATTATAAAAATTAACAAATTTAATAGAATTATACATTATCTTGTAGGTCTTCAAACAAAGGGAAAATTTGCATGTCCAGTTTGTGGTCCAAAGATGAAATCCCGTCATTCAAAAAGTTTAGGAAAGCAGGTATTTGATGAGTATAGGCACTTCCTTCACAAAAATCATAAGTACCAGAATACTGAAAAACATCCTTTCAATGGGAAAGAAGAGACTACATCAAAGCCATGAAGAATGACTCCTCACTTATGGAAGTTGGTATATAATAGAATTAATCATCAAGGTAATGTCATTCCATCTAATGGTTTATGTTTGGAATTTGAATTTTTCTATTGTGTTTTGTTTACTGATGATGTAATTGATGATACTGAAGGTCATCAAGGCATGGATGACTACCTTCCAAAGAGACTAAAAAGTTATCCTGGACAATTTAGTAGGTTTCCTTACTATGAGTAGCTACAAATTGTGCATTTGTTTGATACAATGCATATTGGAAAGAATATAATAGAGACATTATGAAAAATATTGGATGGAAGGCGTGACAAAGAAAAAATTGTCAAAATTTGTAGTGACATTGTGGAATCCAATCATGCAATGAAAAATGTCAATCAATCAAATAGCAATGCAGATCAAATTAATATAAGTGCCCTTCCTTGGTTATTAACGGTGCAACAAAGCAATTCTATAAAAGAAGTCATGAAAAATTTGATTTCCCACAAGATTTGTTGTGAACATAAACAATCTCATATCAAAGAAGAGTGAATTTGGGCCAGGGATGAAAATGCATGATTGGCATTCCTTCATTAAGGTAATTCATGTTCTTGTGTATTTACAATATATTTGTATACTATGCATTTACTTTTCATTGTATTATGTTAGAAAACAATGAAAAGATCATTTTATAATTGTTGCAGTACGTTCTACCTCTATCTCTCCCAGACCACTTTGACAATAATATCAAGCAAGTCATATATGATCTTGGAAAATACATGAGGTAAGTAGTGATGTTTGTTCAATTTGTTGTATAGATATTATATTTTCCATCTATTTTACTTGTTATGCAATATATTGTATATTATTTTGTAAAGTCTCATTTATATATTTTTGTGTCTTCAATTTCTTTTAGGTGGTTGTCATCTAAAGAAATCCACAAGGAAGATATAAAATATTGGAAGAGAAAAATCCCTCATCTAATGTGTGAAATGCAAAAGTGTCTACCTTCAACTTTTTTCAATGCATAAGAACACTACCTCATACACCAAGTTGAGGAGATCAAATTGTGTGGACCTGTACACACTAGGTCAATGTGGATGGTTGAGAGGCACTTGAAATTTTTGAAGGCTTTGGTTCAACAAAGAGAACATCCTGAGGGTTCTATGGTGGAGGGATATATGGTATACCAAACTATGGTGTACATTACTAAATATCTTCTTAAGTTTGCAGCAAAAATCCACGTAGATCACATTTGGGATCCCAACCTCATTATTAAATTTGAAGGGGAGCACTTGATGGGGAAAGGTAGATTGATGAAAGTGAGAGGTAATTATAAGATGTTATTGTACTAAATTAATTCTTCATCTTCTAAATAAATCAGTTGTAAGTGGTCTATTAATTATTTGTACAGTTGGTCAGGAGTGGGATGCGCTACATTTGTATATTGCAAACAATCTTGATTGGATGATGGTGTGGATTGAACGATGTCAACATTCTGGTCGCACATTAACATGGGATGGTGTCACTTCATTGGTTAAAGAAGCTCATCATAATGGAGATTCCAATGTTACACAAAGGGAAATTGATTTAGCATATGGTTTAAGAGATCAACATGTACGTATAATTTTATTAATCACCCGTATGTTTATCAACTCATGATGCAATAATTTTAATATGTTAGACATATTGCAGGTCAAACACCACAAGGCTATGTGCTACAATGGTCATAAATTTTGCATCAAATAGTTGGATGACATGAAGAAAACTTGTGATTCTGGGATAACTGCAGTCTTTGAGGTGACCAATATTTCATCTAGAAACAACATACATCCTCAAGACTCTCAAAATCAATACTATGGCATTTTGGATGATATACTTGAGTGTGACTTTAATTCCTTCAAATTACTTCTATTCATTGTCAAATGGTATAGGCTACAACTGAATAAAAGTGATCCTGATAGAATTGTTATCAAACATGATAATGGATTTACAATGGTTAATACAAGGACATTTGAACAAGTTGGGGATGAGCCCTATGTTCTTCCAAGTCAATGTGAGTAGGTATTTTACTCAAAGGTTCCACATAAACCGGGTTGGTCATTTGTTGTTAGACATGATCCAAGAGGAAGGCCAATAATGTATAATGTGATTGAAGAAGAAGATACCGAAGAAGTAGAAGATGATATAGATGATGATCACGATCAACAGTTAGTCGATGATGTTCCTGATGGAAATGTACATGAAGAAGAAGTTGATGATGATGATGCTGCTACTGCTGATGATGATGGTGATGGTGATGGTGATGGTGATGGTGATGGTGATGGTGACAGTGATGGTGATGATGATGATGATGACGAACACAATGATGATGATGACGACAATGAGGACGACGACGATGATGATGATGATGATGATGACGATGACGATGACGACGATGATGACGATGATGAAGACGATGATGACGACGACGACGATGATGATGATGATGATGATGATGATGATGATGATGATGATGATGATGATGATGATGATGATGATGGTCATGATGATGAGTTGGATGAAGAACAAGATCAATGACATGAATGAAATGTATGAGATGCAATTATTATATTATCTATTTAATATTGATATCTTGATAGAAATTGATTTGACTTATATGGTTACATAAATAATTCATATATTTTGAATTCTAATGCCATTACTTAATTAATTCATGATGTACCTATAGCTATGTGATAGATGGTGATTTAAAATACATATGTGATGGATTACATGCTTATGATGATACATGTGACATTTTTTGAACTTTGTGTTTATTTATGGAATGTGGACTACTTATTAGCTATGTGATGGATGGTGATTTATGATATGTATGTGATGGATTACATTTTTATGATGATACATATGTGATTCTTATGATGCTCAATTACATATATGATGATACATATGTGACGCTTATGATGCTTATGATATTGCAGTATTTATTGTTTATCAAATTACAAATGTAATGCTTATGATGCTTAATTGTTGGTGCAGGAACCTGAACCCCTTTGAGGAGGATCCTGTATAGTCTCATGGATCGACAGGTATAAGTCAATACACCTTATTGAAATAATATATTTTTTAAAAATTACAAGAAAAACAAACTTCCTTAGTTTTTCAAACCTCAACATTAGCAGCAAATCTAATACAGTTATCAACACTTGAGGCTCTAGTTGGACTTACTCAAATTTTAATCTCAACATCAACTTTATGGCTGACTTCTTCATCAATATTACCCTCATTTGCAAAATAGATCTCTCATTACCAACTAACTCTCTCATTTGATGGTGCACAGGTATCACCAAATAGGTATTTGTCAGATGTGTTTTCCTCGAGTGAGGGAAATGCAGGAATAGAAGAGGAAAGTGAGACATGTAGTAGATCTCAAATAGGGAGATCAACTAGAGGTCAAAAGATTAGAAGAAAATTCAATAAATGCATGGAATTTATTCTTTCTCAAGGGGGGTCATGTTCTTATGATGATGAGACCAAAGGCGACATTGAGGTGCCCTTGAGGTACAAACATCTACTGAAACAATGTGTACCCAAGGAACTTCCTCCAATAAACACTAATTTTTGTGTTAATGAGAGGATATATCGCATAACACCTTCATCGTTACATGGTTTGGGCCTATTTTCCATGGACAACATAAAGGTCTGTTACAACAAAGTTGTTGAATTGATGGAGTTTGTTGGACCTTGTTACAATTATAATGATTGGATGCAGATTGTTTGATATTAAAAAAGTATGTGTAGGTATGCACTGTCAGCCAATTATATACAACAAAAAGATAATGATCAAAGTAAATGAGTGGCTGTATACATTGATGGAAGGCCAAAAGCAACAGGGAATATTGCAGGTTTTGTAAATAGTACACAACCTGGGTCAACTAATAAGCAACCCAATTGCATATTTGAGGCACATGAGGGAAATTGTGTGTTTGTATGTGTGATAAAATCAATAAGTGTAGGGGAAGAGCTGCTAATCAATTACAATTTGAATCGTATAGATACAAACAAAGTTACTATTATGGGGGTGGTGCATACTATATATATACCATTTAAGCCAACTTCCAATTAATGAATCCAATAAACCATTGTATTATTAAGTTTTTTTGCTAAGTCTATTGGTTTCATTTCGCTAACGTTTTTATATTTTTTCTTTGTCATAGGGCCACATGAATCCACCACATAGCACAGATAGGGGTGTAGGTCCTGACACTTCTACGGAGCAGGTAAACCTCATTATAATTGTACAAATTAGATAGAAGCAAACTGTTACATTATGATATTTTCTTGAGTGTTTTGAAGTAATTTTGATAGTGTTAATTATATTCTTGTCATAGATGGATGTTTGGGATAAAAGAAAGGAACATGCAATACCTCAGCACCTCCATAGGGATGTGGGGCGCTTGACAGTATTATGTGTTGATGACATTGCACTTAGCGCAAACCCTATACAATTAGTACAAAAGAATATTAGAAAAATTAGCCAAGAGATTGTTGATTTGGCAACCATAGGCCCTCAGACTGATGAGATAATAAAGAGGGTGCAACTATTGTTGCAGACAGTGGAAAACTTGTAAGTAAGCAGTAATGAAAGCTTTAATCATAACAAAAGTTCAATAATGGTTTATATTTTTTTCTCTTTTATGTCATTAACTAAAATATGTATGTGTTGTTTTTATAGAAATTTATAAGGCCTCATCATCCTAGTGGTGATGATCAGGGTATTGTGGGTTGTTCAGGTGATGACCATGTTCTATATATTAAAACCACTCCTTTGGACTTGTGAACTTGCTTTTTTAATGTTTTATATATTTAATGTATTACTCTTCAGGTGCTAACATGGGTCTGAGATCGACCCCAACTATATTGTCAACTGCAATGTCGGCAACACATAGCATGCAGACATCATCTGTTGCACCAACTTGTGTTGACCCACCCACTAGTGGTAGATCCCTCTTTTTCTCTCTCTTTCATTATGTTTTTATTACCCTTGAAGTGTTCTTTCTTGGAGGCATTTCATAGGTGATTCATTTACCGTGGCAAGAGATGCACATGAGGATGCGCCAGAGGTGACTATTGGTGATAACATACCATCATTTCCTAGATCTTCCTGTATTGCTATTATGGGAATGTTACAGGCCACATTGGTGGTGAGTGACGAAGAATTGATTCCCTTGAAGATACAAAAGGTTCCAGGTACTTTAAAATTATTATTATATATAGTCTAATTGTAATTTACTTACTGATCACTCATTTTGGACTAATGATCCCATGTTTTTTTTGCAGGAAATGATATATTTTATAAAAATCTTAATGACATTACATTGCAGATATTTGGGCCCACCGTACGTAAAAGGTGGAACATCATACGTGAACTAACCCTTATCCACTATTTTGATTTCATATCATTGCTAGAATACTTTTCCTTTTATCCATTTCTTGAACTATATCAAAGGTAGCTTCAGTTTCTTTCTAAATCTAATAGGTTTCTTTTTGCTTTAAAGGTGGAATGACCAAGAAAAAAAGTTAAAAGATGAACTCACAAACTGTATGGTAGGGTTGTTTGGAAATGACACATTCGACAAGACTAAGCTCGTGGAAAAAGCTGGCACATATCTAAAGTATGTGAGGGACCAATACAAGACACATTTAGAGTAGAACGTAAAGTATGAGCGTCCCCCCATGATTCCAGAGAGGGAGTGGAAGGACCCGATTTTGGATGCAAAGGAGAGAATTGAAAGGAAAAAAGGAAATACACCACCAGACACCAGAAGAAGGTATGTGATGCTATTGAGAATGTGAATATATACTAATTATTCATTATATTTATATAATCTAACATATTTCAAAATTTTCATAGATTGAGTGACATGTCAAAGGCAACCAAGGCAAGACAAGAAAAGCATGGGCAACACAAACTTGGCTCTGGTGGTTATATGAAACTTGCCACATGAATTGTAAGAATCAGTAAATTAAGTATCACATCAAAATATTTATAAATTGTAAACAATTTTTTTTTTATCAAACAATACAAGCAAAATTCACAATACTAAGCAAAAATGCAAGGTTCTGAATTCAATAGAGTGCCCATAGAAGATGACAAGAGAATTGGCTACTAGCAAGGCTATATAGTCATGGCTGAATGGCTACGAGAATTGAGTGGGAAAACATGAGATTCTGATGCATCTATCACAATGGTAAATAAGCTAAATGAAAATTATTTCAAATTGAATACTTAACCAATAATCTATTTGATGTTAAGTTTCAACATAAAGTGACTATATTTTTTTTAAATAAGCAAGCAATGATAACACTGCACGTGACATTGGAATGTAGCATGATAATCATGGAACAAAACTTGTACATGAAGGTCCGGATGTGCATCCCAGTAGTGGAGGTATTCATTTGCTATTCAATTTTTTTTAATGTAATTATTAATACAATTAAACATCTTAAATTGAAAATTAGTGTAGTAATTAATGTAACCTTTATTGTTAATATTTTAGAGCATGTAGTTGGTGGTGACCAAGTGGAGCATGATCTGGGTAGACAACATCAGGAACGTGATGTTCCCCAATCAGGTAAAGAGGACCATTGTTATTCCTTTAAACAAATTTAATTGCAATTGGTGTATTGATTAATGTAACATTTCGTATTTCAACTCCAGAGGATCTAGAGGGTATTCAGCATGTTGAGGTTGAGGTTAGACAAAATGATGTGGAAGATGATGTGGCCCCATCAGGTAAAGAGTGTAATGGTTGTGTTCTTTAAATTAATGAAATACTTGTAACAATAATAAAAAAATGTTTTGAATTTAACCCAATTCTTTGTTATTGCAGAGGACCCCCCTTTGGTTCAGCATCCTCGTCCTTTGTATAGGACTAGACATACATCAAGAGCATGAGAAGACGGCAAAACATCTAAAGATGGGGGAAATGATGAAGAAGATGATGCTCCACTTAGACTTTACATAGCTTCAAAAAAAAACAAAGAAAGAAATGATTGTAATCTACCTTATTTGATAATGATTGATTTTTATGTGTTAATGAATGTAATTATGTGCTAATGAATGTTCATGAATGATATGTGTTGATGATTATTGATGACAGTTGAGTGTTAATGAAAGTTAATGAATTTTATGTGTTAATGAACATTATGTGATAATGAATGAATGTCATATTTTAATAATGGATGAAAGAATGAATGAATGTTAGATGTTAACAGGGAATTTAGATTGATGTTAGTGGGGGGGGAGGGGCCAAATGAGCTTCCACCTTCACGTGGTTGGCCCTGTTAAGTAGAGAATATTAAACTATTCTTGAAACAAAGTGAAGCTCAATAAGATAACACAAATTTCAATATTTCATTATGTTGCACAGTTAATCTTATTGAATAATGTACATATATTGAATCTTAATTGCAGGGTCCAATAGAGCCAACACAAACAACACCATGGTGCAACTGCAAAAGTTGTGAATATGCCTCATCATGAATAAAGCTGAATTAGTGCATTCTCTATAAAATCTCAAATGCTCTATACTTTGGAAGTTTTGAAATTTTTATGATCATATCAATCCCCTGCCTAAAAGCTTTTTTCTTGATTTGTTTGTGATACACATTGAGAGATTTTTGTTTTCCTTTTATTTATGCATGTCTTAACCATTCTCCACATGCTTCCCATTCTTATTTAGACTGTTGTATTTTTACATATGTTGGAATCTGTAGTTCCACGTACATGTTTTCTATGTTCTTTGTAACTATATGAAAAGGTGTAAAATGTGGGTATAGTCCAAAATCTTGATTACCAACAAGCTATTGTTGTTTAATAGTTCCAATGTTTGTATTAATTGAAATAGTTTAACCCTTTTAACATGTTTCATAGCAAACTTGCACTTTGTATGCAATCTTATTGTTACAGTTCAATTATTGAGTTGATGTGATTTTCAAAAGTATTCCGACGAAAACAAAATTGGTTTTCATTTATGTGTTTTACTAAAATTTTAGAGTTTCCTCATGAACATTTAAACTTAGAAGGATTTAAAAATTCAATACAAGAGTACTGGACATAATTTCTAGAGATAGAACTGAAACTCTATCCCATGACTTTAGATTGTTTCCATGCTCTCTAGGCTAGTAGCTTTCAGACACAAAACATAGGTCTTCTAAATTTTGTCCCAACATTAATTAGTTCCTTTCTCTTCTTTTTCATCCTTTTGGAAAGAGAATTGGAAATTGTTAGGAACAAACATCTTCCTAGGTGATTTGTTAAAATACAATGGGGAACTCAATCAAATTTTAATTCACTTCGTTTTAAGTTATTATCACAATTCATTGAATTATACTTACAAAAGGCTTATATTTCCAAGGTAAAATATTAGTATCTTTATTGGGTGATATTAGATAGCAGGGTCTCTTGGCTTAGACAAAATCACCCTCTCATTGTATTCAAAGTAGATGTGTAGCAAAGCTAGATGCATCAATCATTAAATCATAAACAAACACAAGCTCAAAAATTGTGTTACCAAGTATGCTTGGAACCTAGCCTATAACTAACTAGTTCATACTAGATATTGTTTGTGTATGGTATTCAATTCTATTAGAATCTACAAAATAAATTTTAACCTAGAAATTAATGTAAGTGATAACATTTTTAAAATTGTTAAATATAAATGATAATAAAATCAAAATAGCATAACATAGTTGATTTCATAAGAGAGAAAATGAAAAATTTCACAATATCTTCACTCGATATCCAAGATTTTTAATCCATGAGAATGAAGATGAGGATGAGATAGAAAACCAAAAGACAAGGAATTGTTTATCCAAGTTTCCAAATTTTTGAGGATAATGAAAAAAACATAATCCTATGAAAGAAGGAGAATGTGCAAGTCATTTTCTCAAGTTAAAAGAAATTACTTAAGTAAACAAAACAAACAAATGAAATATCATACTTACGATAAAACATATCCACTTGGTGAATAAAATGGTACATTGGCATACCCCCTTAAGTGTAATTGAGGTAAGAAGAAATGGGTCACAAGGCTAGGTATCCATGTAAAATATGAAATAACCCCAAATTATAAAGAGAGTGTACCCTCTTGAAGTAGAGACTAGAAAATCCATAGGACAAAACTCTATCCCAAGTGACATGTGAAGGATAATATAGACCCACCCCATCCCCTAAAGTTGGTGCCTCCACAAAGAAGAGAGAAAAGCAATGCAAAATGTTGAATGGTGAATGTTGTAGTAGGTTCATTTGCAACAAATGATGCACCTTCCTTTCACAATATGGAAATCTTGAGTTATCAAATTGTTGAATTCCCATTCAAGTGGAATGTGGAAAGGAACTCAGATGTATGGTTTTTGAAGTGACTCATGTGTCTTGATGTTGATGTTAAGCTGTGATTGTTCCATAGAAGATTTAGGGACTACAATCATTGAAGTATGAGACCTTAATTAATGTGAAATAGAATGTGTCATGTTGCATGATATGGTGGGGATAGAACAAGTGAATTTACAATGGGAGATGATGTAACTTGATGGGCATTGTCATCAATGAGAAGACAAATATTCTCAATTGTTTCATCAATATTTGAAAGGTGAGAGTCCACAAATAGATGTGAAATGTTTAAGTAGGCCTCCCAATGAAGTGGATCTCATAGACACGAAGAATCATATATAGAGAATCATTGAGAGCCCTTGAAGAAGCAAATTTGAACTTCGATGAAGCAATACATGATGGAGGAATATCTTGCAAGAGGAAATCAAAGTCATTATGGTGTCATCTAGATCTCAAATGTGGTCTACTTTTCAAAAAAGTAAAGATGCTTGATAGGAATGTGTCCTAGTGGGGTGAATCTAGAAGACATATAATCCTATTGCAAAGAATCATGGAAAGTTATAGAAGAAGCAACTTTTAATTTTGAAGTAGCAATGTGTATAAGAGATGTTCTCATTTGTAGATGGAGTATCAAGAGGAGGATCACTAGTCCATGGACCATGTCATTGTTGTTAAATACCTACACTTTTGTTCATAGTCACTTGGTGTAGGAATGAATTCAATGAGATAGGGTAGGAGATCCTACATAATGTAATTTTTCACTATCCCTTGTTTCGAGTACAAATGGTTCTCTGAATTTATCTTGACAATAGAATGTCAAAATTTAATACCATAATCCATGATAAAAACTGCCAAAAATGGAAATTTATCTTAGTTCGCAATTACAAAATGCTTCTATATAGGCCTCTTGAAGATTAAATACATCAAATTGAGACTTTATAAATTGAGTGTATGTATTAGCAATCTCCCAAATTGTTCAATGGTCTCCAAACCTTGTCAATTTTTTATTTTTATTTTAACTCAAATATGTATGGTATAGGCATATCATTGGTTGTGTGATTTTTTTTTTCCTTAAATGCTTCTATGACCAAAAGAGACAAGTTCTAGATGAAAATGGGGTCTTATGGGCCTTTTTGACACAATGGTAGGTTTTTTAGACCTGAAAATGCCCCAAAAACTAGTCGATTGCCTTAAGTTACAAACAAATCCTTGTTTGTGAGCATGCTTCTTGATCTCCAATTTTGGTGGAATGAAAGATAATATTGAATTTCTCAAGCCTTTTGGATGCTTCAAAACCACCAAAAAAAAGCTACTTTGATCATTGAAATGTTGTAGTGACTTGGATAAAAAAAGAAACCTAAGTCTAAACTTTAGAAGTTAGTTTTTTCTTGTCAAATTGTTTTCAATTTTCAAATCATCCAAGGATGCAAGAGGAGTATATTTTGTTATGACAAGATAAAAAAAAACTTAGAATCTTTTGAAACCATTGAAACATGGGGACCCCTTCCCCCCCTCCAAAATCCCTATTTTTTCAAGATGCAATACTTAGGGGAAACATCCCCTTGCCGCACCACTTAGGGACATCCTAGGGACTCCAATGAGTATCTTGACCATCTTGGGGATGCCTATGAGTCTCCCATGGCCCCCAATTAGAAACTCCAATTCTAAACAAAAATGGTGAAATTATTGTGAAAATGTCATCCGTATTAAAGGTTTGGCAATACCCCCTAACCTTGATGGGGGCTCTACCCCAAACCCCCCATAAGGGGCACTACCCATTGACCCCAAATCTCTACCCACCATTCTTATTATTAATGCAATTGTTTCCATTTTTTTTATGTTGACTAGTTTAAACACTTAGTATGCCAAAGTTTCATCTACAATTCTTATACTTATTCTTAGTTTGTTCCCAAAGTTCCAAAACTCTACCAACATTGTTAATGTTCAAATTTCAATGCAATCATTGACATATTTTTAATGTTTATTGTAAAATTTACATAGTGTGGAAAAGTTTTATTTACAGTTGTTATACTTATTCTATACACATCCTTTTATAATTAATTTTTTAAGTTGTATATATATTTGCATCCCACCCCGCCCCCTTCATCATCCCTCTGTCATCCCCAAACTTAAGCCCTTGGTATGTTAAGATATGAAAGCACAAAATAGTTTCATTTGATATGTTAATCAAGGAAAAACCTACAATATATAACTTCCAAGATTCCAAATCCATGAGGATCATGAAGAGGTAGAAAACCAAAAAAAGAAATTGCTTATCCAAGTTTCCAAATTTGTGACAAGGAAAAAGTAGAATCTCAATCAAAGAAGGAGAATGTGCAACTCATTATCTTATTCTACCTAAGTAAAAATATTACCTAATTAAGCATTTTAATAGTGGAATATCACACTTAGGATAAAACATATCCAAGGTAAATAAAATATTACATTGATAGGCTTCTTTGGTTGCTCTAAAAGTGGTGCCTTATGAATTATGTTCTTGGATACTAAAGTTTCCAAATTTTGGGCACTCTTGATAGCTTTTCATAAAGATTGTGATTCAAAGGCTTTAACCAAACCTTTCAATGGTTTTTGTTGATGTGTTTTTTATGCACTATGCAACACAAAATAAAATACTAAGTATTCTATCCTCTCTTGAACAAAATCCTCCCAAGTGCTAAACTACGTGATCAAATGGGATGACTCCAAGATTCCAATAGTCAGGTCTTGACTTTATATTGTAGATAGACTCAATGATTGTGATGTGATATCTACTAGAATCACAAGGGGGACTTACATTGCTTGGGTCAAGACCTATCCATTCTCATGTTTCATGATTGATTTCACTCCATGATTTAGGTCATCCTTGAGCAACATCTCGACTTAGCCAAATTTTGTTTTTTGTACCCTAATTCTTTAATTTTGACCCCTTACTAGGATTGCCTTAGGTTTTATTGGAATTCTTGCTTCTCTAGCATGGGCACATTTCTAGGGTTCATTCGCACAAATTGCTCTTCATGAGAAAGCTAGTATCATGACCATGACTTAAACAAAATTTTAACTTAGTCAAATTATCTCCTCCAAACTTCTATGAGTTCATCACCTTCATTCTTCATAATTTGGATGGCTTTTGTCATTGGAAGGTAATTCTTGACCACCATACCTCAATCTTGACCTATGCTACACCCTAAAGCCCTAGAACCTAGTCATGTTTACAATTGAGATCTTGGTGACTTGATCACTTAATACAACTTAATCATGCAGGTCTCATCTAACTCTGACTCCAACACTTAAGAAAATCAACCCTAGCAACCAAGTACTTTGGGAAATATCTTGCAACTTGACAACATGGGTAATGATGGAGGAATGGAAGGTGAGACCTGTATAGGTCAGAGAGAGAGAGGGTGAGAGGAAGAGATAATGACTTGGAGAGGGTAGAGAAAGAGAAGTAGAGAGGGAGAGAAGAAGAGAGGGATGGAGAAAGAGACCTAGAGAGGGGAGAGAGAAGAAAGATAGTAAAGAGGGATAGAGAAGAGAGATAGAAGAGAGATACCAATGTCAATCTTTTTCTATAAAAAATTTTTTTCCAAAAAATCGGCCTATCGTCAGAATTTTGACTCCAAAGGATAAAATTCTGATAGAGGAGTGCCGTCTGATGCACAATATCCTCGTCGAAACTCTCCTAGAGGCTGTTGTAATTATGATGGCCTCCAAGAGGGTTCCAATGAGGATTCTATGTGTCTGACATCACTCCTCTATCAGAATTTTATCCTTTGGAGTTAGAATTCCGATGATAGGCTGAGATCGTGATGGTATTCTTTCGGGGTATGAGCATCCATGGCTATCATTGGAAAGGTTGGAGGTGATTTCAGAATTGCGATGACCACAAGGATAGTCATAACTTTTGACACAAAGTTTTTGATGACTTTTTTTGTCAGTAGTGCGATGAAATTGTGTTGGAATTTTGACGATTTGCCATCAAAATTTTGACCCGAATGTACTAGTGAGAAAAGTGTTTTAAGTGCAAAGATTTTTGGCATAGTAATTCACCCCCCCTTCTTAGTATACATCAATTGCTATCAGAGCCTACCTTTCTATAAGTTTAACCAGTTGGAAAGAGATATGGGGGAATACACATTGAGGGAACTTACTCATCAGCTCACACAGCCTGAGCAAGCCTATGATGATCGTATGGTCAAATACAAGGCATCTCAAGCAAAGAGGAGAGAACATGCTGAAAAGATGATGGAGCTATCTAAAAATAGTTCCTCTGATGAAGTGGACATGGAAGCCTTGATTCAAGAAGTAGAAAAGTTGAATGAATCCAATTCCAATCTAAGAAAAGAATTGGAAGGACTGACTATACGAATGTTCCAAGAGCTTGAGAACCAGAGGAAAGCTGAAGATCTGGTGAAAGATAAAGATCATGAAATCTCCAAGCTGAAGCAAGAGATCAGTACCCTAACTACTCAACTCCATGCGGGAAAAGTGGAAAAGGAAGACATGCAAGGAGAATTGAACATTGCCATCTCTGAGAATGAAAATCTGATGGAAACAAATGCTGCTATTTCCAAAGAACTCTTTGAGTCAAAGGAAATACTTGCCAAGTTCAACAAGAGTACTGTCAGGCTAGAGCAAAAGCTTAAAGCTACCAAACCTATCAAGAATACTGATGGACTTGGTTATTCTGGTCATGAGGAAGGTGATACCTCTGGTACAAATGCTGGAGCATCAAAGAAACAACCGGCATCAAAGGATAAAGGTAAGAAAAAGTTTAAACCTATTTGCTTTAACTGTCTTAAAGAAGGACATACTGCCAATGTGTGTAGGAGTAAGGCTTACAATAATTTTCCTTATTTCCTAAATGATAAGCCTAGATCCTATAGATTCAATGGTAACTATTATGCATGCAACAAGTTTGGGCATAGAGCATGTGAATGCAGGTCTGTTATGAAAAATGTTGGAGGATATCCTTAGAGGACTCAAGGAGTTGGTCCTGAACCTTTTGTGAAATGAAATCACAACTAGTTTAATGCCTTCAATCATCAGTCAAGAAATGGTGGCTATCAAGTGGAAACTAGATGGAGAGAAAACAATATGGTCTGTCATGGTCATGGTCACACTGCTACAACATGTAGGAGGAAGAACGACAACATGAATAATGGACCTTGGAGAGCACCTGGAATGGTCTGCTATCACTGCAACAAATCGGGTCACATTGCTAGATTTTGTAGATCAAGAAAGAACATATCTGATGATATATCGATCACTCCAGAAGGAAAGATTGATATTGACACTCTGCAAGTGGATATGAACAAAACCTAGAAGAAGAAACCAATGGTGTTACAAGAAGAACTAGTTTCTACACCTAGTGTGGAAATATCGAAACCAACAAACTAAGCATTAGAAAAGCTTAGGGGGAGAAAATGGCAAAATGTTTCAAACCCCTAGTTTACATTGGTAAAAGACCTTAACCGGTATAAGATACCTATCATTTGGTGGAAGACCAGAAATGGTCAAAGGTAAATTAGGGTTTATGCCCTAATGGTGGAGCATTAATTGTGGTAGGTGAGGAATATGTTTAAAAGGAATTTTCAAATCATTTCTCACTATCATTTTTTGAAGTGAAGAAGGTTTTCAAGTGTAGAGAAATGATAAAGTGATTTGTGTTGTAATTCAGAGAAAGTTGGAAACCTTAAAGGAGATTCAAAAGAAAATTGCAAATGGTCAAGAGAAGAACTCAAACTGGTGATTCTGCAACTAACAAAGTGGAAGGTGAAGTGGAATTTGCGAGGCCCTAAATTCTTGATTTTTGAAAGGTATTTCTCAAGCTTTCTGTTTTGTCATGGCTTCCACATTGCATGATAGTTCTAGTGCAACTATCGATTCAATGGACTTCATTCAAAGAAAATCAAAATATAATGCTTTGTCACAAGTATTGACTGGGGTTATAGTAGAAGAAGAGATTTCAGATTATATAGACTACAAAATTGAAGACCTAGGGTCTCTTGTGATCCACTTGCAGCTAGGTCTATTATGCGGGAAGGATAAGAAGATCAAACCGGAGTATAGTATTTTGGAGAAGAAGAAGCTCCACAATTCTATTTATTTCCTAGAGGATTTCACAGATACATTAGGATCATTCTAAGCAGAGTTCATGGTGACAAGATGTACCTGGAAAGAATGCATGATATTAGACCACAAGCAATTCATGTCGTCACCAGTTTCTGCAATACAGGGGAAGTGCCAGCCCTAAGGATGGTAAGCAAGACTGAAATGTCCAAGCTCACCGGTTTAGTGAGCAACTCATGAGGTATGACTATCAATTCAATCAAGGATGATTTGGTCAAGTATGCCTACATGGTGATAGGCTACTAGACATTCTCTTCCTATAGACTTAACTCTGTATCTACTGCAGCAGTAAATGCCACTTACCAGATGATCAAGGATGATGCATCATTTGACCTATGCACCAGTATGCAAAGGCAACTCCTGTTGAATCTTAAATCGATCAAATAGGATAATGCATTGAGGTTCAAGTTTGGACAACTATTGGTTGGGTTGTTCTTTTACTTCCAAGGCTACTTTCTAGGAGTAGGTGATGTCTAGTGGTCTACTGACCAACCGGTAACCAAGCAAATCAAGGAAAGCCTTCAAGCAGTTGGAACTGGTTACCCTAAAGTTCTGAACAAGTACTTTGATGAGTTCAGACGCAAAATGAGTCAGAGGATGAGAATATCAGGTGACATAGTCAAGAAGTATGAAGATGATATCTATTTCACCATTAAAGTGAATCAATGCATAATGGAGGTTGCTAAGCCTAGATAGGAGGAAGTGGAGCCTATGGGCTATGAGGTAATGAATGATATGCTAGAAGGATATGCCACTACCCTTATTGCCTCACTGCTTGATCCAAAGGAAAAGAGAACCGACACCTACTTAGAAAGGATAACACCAGTTGAGGAACCCTCAGCAAAGAAAGGAAAAGAACCTTCAGTGAAGAAGGCAAAAGTAGTGCCTTCAACATCGACACCAGCTACTACAACTAGTCCTAAAGTGACCAAGCGATCACCGACTAAAAAGAAATCGGAAGTGGCACTTGCAAAAGTCTTCAAGAGAAAGAGGAAGACAAGGAATGCCTCACCAGACTCAGAAGAAACTATGTTTGAGGAAAAACCTAAGAAGACACGACAAGCAAAGAAAAAGACAGAATGAACCAGCATCATCGGTACCGGTAAATATTGACATCTCCTCCTACAAACCTTTGACACAGTGTCAAAGAACTATCAAAAACATTAGGAGAAAACTGCTGAATGATTTGATTGATTATTTTGATGACTTTAATGATGATGAAAAAGAAGTAGTTGAACAAGAAATAATTAAGTACTTATGTGTTAATGACCAGTCACCTTCAGAAATTAGATCTGAGACACCAAATTCTTTGTATATGTCCTTAGACAATAAATGGCACATTGCCATAGAGCAGGAACAAGAAATGAGAGAGAAAGTTTTTGCTGAACATTTTCGTGATGTATCAAATTTAGAACTATTCGAAGTAATGAATAAATACAAAGGCCTCTTCTTCATGAGAAGAAGAAGACTCTTGTTACTGGAAGGGAAGGGTCAAGAAGTGCTCAAGAATACACACACCCTTGCTCTAGAAGCTCTGAAGATGCATTGAGTGGCTGAAGACAATAGGAAGGTTGAGCAAGAACCGGCAATAACTAAATCGGATGAAGTATTTGACAATGAAGGAAACCCGATTACTGAACCCATAGACACTATTGATGTCGATACTCTGTATGGAGAGGATTTTGCTCAGGGTACACCATCAGAAGCTACAAGATAGGAGAAGCAGGCAGAACAGGTAAATAAGCAAAAGGAAACTGAGGACAAAAAGGAGGAAGAAAAGAAGCAAGTGAAGAAGAAGAAAGCAGAAGAGGAAAAGAAGAAGGATGAAGAGGAGAAGAAGAAGAAGGGTGAAGAGTAGAAGAAGAAGAAATAAGAGGAGAAGAAGAAGAAGGATGAAGAGGAGAAGAAGATGAAGGATGAAGAGGAGAAGAAGAAAAAGGAAGAGGACAAGAAGAAGAAAGAAAAAGATGAGGAGAAATAGAAATAGGAAGAAAAGAGAAAAGATGAAAAGAAGAAAAGAAAAGAAGAGGATGAAGAGAAAAAGAAACAAGAAGATGCAAGGAAGAAGAAAGAGGAAGAGGATGAGAAGAAGAGAAAGGAAGAGGAGAAGTGAAAGGAAGCAGAAAAGAAGAAGGAAGAGGAAGATAAGGCAGATGAGAAGAGGAAGGAAGTAGAGGAGGATAAGGAAGAGGAAAAGAGAAAAGAAGCGGAGAAGAAGAAGGCAAAGGAGATCAAGGAAGCTGAAGTAGCAAAGAGCATGCAGATGGAGACTCCAAAGGCAACCAGTAGTCAAGCCAAATCAGCTAACCTCATCAGTCCTATTGACCTCCAATCTGCAAATGAAATGGAGCTGCTATAGAGCATTAAGGTTGCTCAAGAACACCTTGAGGTGTTAAGGAGGAAGAAGGAGGAAGATGTGATCCAAGCTATGGTGGACACTCTTACCGGTTTGTTACCTGGTACAAACCTCCCCAGCACTGACTCATCATTTGCCCAACTAAAGCTCCTATGCACTATAGTGGATGATCAGGTGTAGAGCTTAGAGGAGGTAGTAGAGGAAAATGCCAAGAAAGATCATCAAAAGGCTCTCAACATTACCTTGATGAAGAAGCTTAATGAGCTCTGGTCTAAACTGCAAAAAGCATAGAAGGATATAAGGAATGCTCTAGATGAGGGGAATCTTCTACTTAGAAAGATTTGCCAACCCCATCTATTTTGTGACGATGTGATTGCGCAGAAGCAAAAGCTTCAATCTAATTTATAGTCGTACATGAGCACCTTCAAGCCACCATATGACTCCTTTACAACTTATGGGCAAACCGTTCACCAGTTTCATATCCAGTCTACTAAAATAGAGCATGAGATCAACACTCGGTCATGATATTTGTAGGAGTTACAACTGGTTCTACTCCCACATCTATAAATACTTGAGAAGTGCTATCTTAATCTAGATGCCTTAACGGTGACATAGGAGATGAGCACAGTAGAAGCCATGGAAGAATAGGTCTCCTAGATGTAGATAGAGAAAGAAGTAGCCACCTCCCTACTTGAGTCCTGCTCTTTATCTATGAAACAATTCTTGTAGGACTTTAAATCTATTTTTGACAAGTTTTATTCTTTACTATCATAAACTCTTATTCTTTTAATGACACAGGTGTTCGTCTGTAATATTATGTTGTTATTGTTGGCAAAGGGGGAGAAGTATAAATTTTGAATGTTTTGATGTATACTTTCATGTTATTTCTGTTAAGTAGTATACATTGTATTTTCTGCAAAAGGGATTGTGTATATGCTTAGGGGGAGTAATTTTGATTATGGCATATTTTTGTTGTAAAACACTTAGATGTCAAAATTTCTTAAGTGTTGCCATCAATGCCAAAGGGGAAGATTGTTGGCATTTTTGATGATTATGTTGTGATTGTCATTGATGGACACACACTTGCATTAAGATCATTTTTTGTATGAATAAGTTAAAGCTCAACCAGTACATGTTCCAACCGGTATGATGCATTATAGTCATTAGACTATTGGTGTTTTGCAGAAAGTGTTTACCGATCTGAAGCAGTATGTTGACTCCAAGTGGTTTGGGGATCTCAAGTGGTATGAAGGATCAAAGCGGTAGAACACATATTTCCCAGTCTTCATTTTGTCAAACCATCAACCGGCATTTTCCTTGAACCAGTATTTTGTATGAACCGGTAATACTCTATGATGAGTTACCAAATGACATTTTGTGATGAATTACCATCCACTGATTGTTTGATGGTTCTGACACTTTAACGGTGCTTTTTGTGTCATGTTACCAGATATGTCTAGATGCAATGAACCTAGGAAATTGTATTGTAATCCTATTGGACCGACATGAAATCAGATTCCTTTATAAGGACATCATGTCTAGGGTTTTAGGTTGTTGGTGAAGTTGATATTGTTGCGAGGGTTTAAGGTGGTTGATATGTTAGAGAGAGTATGAATGTGTAGAAGACTAAAATAATGCTGGAATGTATTAGGAATGAGCTATCAAGGATCTAACCAAGCAATCTGTGCTATTTGCTAGATCACTCACTTGTTGATTACTCACATCTTCAACAAGTCTATAGCCCTTAACTGGGTAGGCCCAAAAGCCTTTTGTAAATCCTCTAACAAGGTGGTTCACATCTGTGGATCTAAAATCCTCTAGCAAGGTATTCTTTAATTAGACTTATCTCCTAACAAAGATTGAGATTCATAATAGGATTTGTTCTAGTAAAGAACATTGTAAGACCTTAACCGGTTTGACCTTAACCAGTCTGGTTCCTATTCTACAAATAGTTACTTGTGAGTTCCATCTCACCGTGGTTTTTCCCATTTGGTTTTCCACGTCAAAATCTCTTGTGTTATGGTGTTTGTTCTTCTATGGGTGAATTCATTATTTGCTATTTGGTTTATATGTGTCATAACCGGTTTGTCTATTAAACTATTTTTCCAGTTTACTATTAGTCTAGCAAAGTGTTTAAGTGCAAAGATTTTTGGCATACTAATTCACTCCCCCCTCTTAGTATTCATCACCTTCATGTGCACAAGGCTGACATGGCAACATGATCTGTTCTATACCTAAAAAACAAATTGACTATGCAATACTTGACTGATGTGGAACATATACCTTTAGTTCACCTCTTGAAGGGGAAGCACCCCTAATTCACCTCTTATGTACATAAATGTAGCCTTTGGAAGAGGCTTGGTGAATATGTCTGCTAACTGCTCCTTACTAGAAACATGTTCCAGTGCAATCTCTTTGTTTAGAACCTTTCCCCTCATGAAATGATACTTAAGCTCAAAGTGCTTGGTTCTAGAATGTAAAACCAGATTCTTGGAGATGTTAATTGCACTATTATTGTCACAAAATATACTTACCGGTTTAGATATAGGAACTTTGAAGCCATTTAATACATGCTTCATCCAAATTATCTGAGTGTAGTTCATGAAAGCTACATCATACTCTGCTTCCACTATAGACTGAGAGATACAACTCTGCTTCTTACTCATCCACAAGACCATTCTACAACTAAGAAAGAATGCACCACTAGTTGTTCTCTTCCAGTTGTCCACATTACGTGCTCAATCAGTATCTGTGAATACTTTCAAGTTGAAATCCTTGCTATATGGATACCACAATCCATAATCAATAGTTCCCTTCAGATACCTAAGAATTTGCTTGACTGCAACCAAGTGGGATTGTCTTGTAATTTTCTAGAACCTTGCAATAATGCCAATTGCATATGCAATATCCGGTTTTCTATGCACTACATAATGCAACTTACTAATCATTGATCGGTATTCCTTCTCATTAACAAATACTGAGTCATCCTCTTTGGATAGTTTACAATTGGTCACCATCAGTGTACCAACTAGTTTTCTATCTTCCATGCCAAAGGTCTTCAACACCTCTTTGACATAGTTGGACTAAGTGATAAAGATTCCATCTTTCATCTGCTGAATTTGCAATCCAATGAAGAACTTAATCTCCCCTATGAGTGACATCTCAAACTCTTTCTTCATCTCATATGCAAACTCATGACTCATCTTGTCATATCCACCAAAGATAATGTCATCAACAAATACCTCACAGATCAGGATCTGATCTCCTTAAGATTTCAAGTAGATATTGCTATCTTCACTTGTTCTCTTAAATCCTATCTTCACAAGATGGGAGTGCAGGCATTCATACCATGCTCTAGGTGCCTGCTTTAGACCATATAAGGCTTTATGTAGCCTACACACCATGTCACTATCTTCAAATAGGGCAAACCCATGTGGTTTCTCTATATACACCTCCTCTTCAAGTACACCATTTAGGAATGCAGATTTTACATCCATTTGATATACTTTGAATCCTTTAAAAGCTGTATATGCAAGAAGCATACAAACTCCTTCCAATCTGGCTACAGGAGCAAAGGTTTCTCCATAGTCTTCTCCTTCTTCTTAGGCATATCCTTTACACACCAGTCTGGCTTTGTTTCTAATCACTGTGCCATCCTCATTCAGCTTATTTCTGAAAACCCATTTGGTACCAATGGCATTTTTATGCTCCAGTCTGGGTACCAAAGACCATGTACCATTTCTCTCTATGTGGTCAAGTTCCTCTTCCATTGCCTTGATCTAGTCTTCATCTTTATGTGCCTCTTTGAATGATTTAGGCTCAAATTCAAAGATCATACATGAGTTTTCTTTGACCTTTCTTCTTATAAGGATTACTGCATCCTTATCTCCTTTGATCTGCTTAGGATCATGATTCAGCTTGACATACCGAGGAATGGTCTTAATAGATTCCTCTTTCTTTTCTTCTTCATCCTCATCTCCATCAGTATCAGCATCTACATCTACTGGTGTAGGAACACTGTTACTAGTACTTGGTTGACTGTTAACCAGTTCATTTACTGCTTGCTCACTGTCAATTTCCTTAGTTTTCTCAGAGGTTTCATCAACTCTCACATTGATGCTTTCTATAATTCTCTGATTCCTATTATTAAAACACTTGAGAGATTTTCTCTTCATGGAATACCCTAGGAATATTCCCTCATCACATTTCGCATCAAATTTTCTCTGGTGTTCACTCCTCTTGATGTAACATTTGCTACCAAACACTCTAAAGTATCTAACCACAGGTGTCTTACCAGTCCAATACTCATAAGGAGTTTTATCCTTACCTTTCTTGATGAGTACCTGGTTCATTGTGCAGACTGTAGTGCTCACCGCTTCTCTCCAAAAGGTGTGAGCAACCTTTCCTTGAATCAACATTGTTCTTGCTACTTCAACCATAGTCTAATTATTCCTCTCTATTAGGCCATTCTGCTGTGGAGTTCGGGGGGTAGACAGTTGCCTCTTGATGCCATGTTCTTCATAGTACTTGTTGAATTCACTAGAAGTGAATTCCCCTCCTTGATCAGTTCAAAGGCACTTGATCCTTTTACCACTTTCCTTCTCTACTAATGCTCTGAAAGCTTTGAACTTTCCAAAATCTTCAGACTTATCTTTCAAGAATGTGACCCACATCATTCTTGAGTAGTCATTAGTGAGAATCATGAAGTACCTATCACCCTGCACACTCCTAGTTTTCATAGGACCACACAAATCAATATGCACAAGATCAAGTAAATTGTCAGCAGTGAAAGGATTACCTTTAAAGGTTGAGAAAGACATTTTCCCTAGTTGAAACTCTTTGCACAAGGTATTTTCTAGTTTGTTTAGCACTAGCAACTCTCTAACTGCCTTGATCTTACTCGCCTTCATAATGTTATCAAAGTTTACATGGCAGAGTCTCCTATGCCATATCCAATTGTCATCAAACTTGGCCATAAGACATGTACTGATATTTGCATTCAACTGAAATAGGTTACCTTTGGTCTGCATGTCGATGGCCACCAATTGACCATTCTTTCCTTTGATTCTGCACACTCCATTCTTAAATTCCAAAGTGAGACCATGATCATTCAGCTGGGCAACACTTAGAAGGTTGTGTCTAAGACCATCAACCCAATACACATTGTCAGTACTACTCTTTCCATTCAGAGAGATGGACCCTCTACCTTTGACCATTCATGGTGCATCATAACCAAAGTGAACCACACCACCATCATACTCTTCTAGGGATAGAAACTTTCTCTAGTCACTAGTCATATGGTGAGAACAACCACTATCAATAATCTACTCATTGGAATTATCAAAGTGGGAGACAAGAGCCTTCTTGTCAGACACATCTTCCTTGACAACAACAAACACAATATCTTCATTTTCTTCATCTTCTGATTCCTCATCTGTCACACCTTCATCAACTATCACAAAACAGTTTCTCTGGTTTCCTCCTTTGAATTTCTTGAACCTTTCTGGTTTGTTCTTGTTGTCACCATTAGGACATTTTACAACAATATGTCATATCCAGTTACAAGAAAAGCATTTCAAAGGGAGCTTACCTCTATATTTACTGGTTCCTTTAGGAATTTTCCTGGCAAGAAGAGCTTCAAACTCCATCAGAATCTCCTCATCATCCATTTCTCTACTTTGTTTTGGTTCACCACTGGTGCTTATTTCTTTTCCTTTTCTGGATGGTACAACAAAAGCTTTAAAAGTTGATTCAGTCTTTTGAATACTGCCAGCAAAACTATTTAGCTCATAGGCTATCAACTTTGCAATGATGAAGTCTAGGGATACCTTAGTCTTGTCTATTGATCTCAACTCCTGAATACCAGCAACCCTTATTGCATAGACTGATAATAAGGATCTCAGAACTTTTCTTACCATAGTGGAATCTTCCATTTTACCACCTGTACTCTTGATATCTTCAACAACAGTTTTGATTCTTATTCCATACTGTTGAATGGTCTCACCTTCAACCATCTGCATGTCTTCAAACTTCCCTCTAAGGCTTTCTTCCTCAGCTTGTGTTTACATGCTCATCACCACCATAGATATTTTCAAGAGTATCCTATACTTCTTTGGGATTTACTTTATCTTGGACATCAATAAACTCAATATCAGATAAACTACTAATTAGGGCTTCCATGACTTGCCCATTCTCCTGCATCTCTCTCTTTTGGTAATCGGTGAGAGTACAGGTAGGGGCAACATAAGTATTCTCAACATAGCTCCAGTATTGAGCACCAATGCTTCTGATGTATATCTTCATTCCATCTTTCCATATATTGAAATTATCTCTATTAAAGTTTGGACCTTCCCTCTTCATCATTAGACTAGGATCTTTTCCTCAAGCGGTTAAGCTTATAACATAGAGGACCTAGAGGACACTCTGATATCAATTGATAACTCAATGATGAGCAGATATTACCATACAGGTACTGAGAGGGAGGGGTGGATCAGTATAGACAAAAACACATTCCTAAAATCAGTTTGTTAGTAGACACTATGCTTTGGCAGACAAACAGTAACATCGGTCTTAAATAGAGTACAACCGGCAAAACCCAGAAAAATGGAGACAAGCATAAACCAGTTGACACTTATCTTTTCATACAATCTAATACTTCATTTCCATTTCACCCTAGTGCATGAACTGGTAATCTATCATCAAAAACATATAAACAGATAGATCAACATGATTTACCTTTAGACACAAATCACTTAAACCATCACATGAATAACACCACACATGGCACATAGATTTTTCACGTGGAAACCCAACTGGGAAAAACCACGGTGGGAATGAATACCCACAAGCTATTTTTGAACTCTTTAGAAGTCCGCTCTGTTAGGAGCCTTGTCTGGTTAAAGACTAATACAATAGGTTCTGTTAGGAACCGATCCTGTTAGGGATCACTCGCTTAAGGGATGGCTAGAATACCCGGTTAAGGGTTAAAACCTGTTAAAGGTTACCTTGCTAGAGGATTTCAAGAACTCAATGGTTTTGAGTCACCCTATCAAAGGATTTACAGTAAGCCAGTTAAAGCCACCCTATTAAGGGATTTCCCAACTGTTGAAGTGGTTAGAGATCAACAAGTATTACAATGATCTGGTAATAGCACTCAATGCCAATGTAGATCCACTTTAGCTCCTCTTCACCTTCTACACTTACACTCTGCAAGTATCACTTCTCTCCTCTGGTCTGGTAAGAATCACATATCTCTTCACTTGGATACACACACACAACTTTTGCCAACAACCTCAGAAAGAAACACAACAATGACCTTATAGGAAATAGATAGGTCGGTGGCATAAACCCTAAACCCTAAAGCTATTAGGTTAAGTAATTCAAATGGTTCAATCCTTACCATTGAGCACATTGCATTAAATGCAATAGTCTTGAACCGATCTCAAGACATTCTCCATTGTTCATTTTCCACCACTTTCATGGTGACTGATAACCCATCACGCATTTTCACCATTTACAGACTTCGCACATTCCTGAGGTAGAAAGGAACAATCTCCTTCATGCAAGATCCTTCACGTGCACAAGGTTGATGTGGCAACATGATCTATTCTTTGTTATAATGATAATTCATCACACAAAGTCACCGGTTGTGTCACACAAGCTTGAAGCACTTCAACCGAAAACCTTGAAGTTGAGACTACCAACTGGTAGTCATACAAAGCTTCCATGTACCAGTTCCCATATCCACATGCCAGTTCACCTTGAACAAACACACCACTTCACAATATTATATCGGTTCTCACATATACCAGTTCTTGGTAACAAATCGGTTCTCTCTTCTTTAGCATATTGACATCAATGAAAACACACCATGTCATCATGTCCTCATACCAGTTCACATAATGCCAACAGAATATGCCTTCATCACTTCTAGGATCAAATTTCTCAATAGTATCATCTCTCCTGATATAACATTTACTACCAAAAATTCTGAAATAGTTAACTATAGGTGTATTGCCAAACCATAACTCATAAGGTGTCTTACCAGTTTCTCCTTTGATATGTACTCTATTGAATGTGTAAACCATTGTACTAACTACTTCTTTCCAACATATATGAGGTAGACTTGCTTCCATCATCATTATTCTAGCAGCATCCAAGATAGTTCTATTTTTCCCTTCCACAACTCCATTCTACTGAGGTGTCCAGGGAGCAAAAAATTGTCTTTATACCATGCTTATCACAAAAGTTATTAAAATCACTAGATGTGAATTCTCCACCATGATTTGATCTCAAACATTTAATCTTCAATCCTGTCTCAATTTCCACTTTAGTCTTAAAGACTTTAAACTTTTCAAATTCTTTATAGATTTTTCTCTAAAAAAAGTAACCACATCATTATAGAATAATCATCAATGATTAGCACGAAATATCTATCACCATGAAAACTTTTAACTCTAGCAGGCCACATAAATCAATATGAATAGGATCAAGAACATCATTTGATTTATCTTGTATACTCCTGAAAGAGGTTCTAACATGTTAACCCATTTGACATTCTTTACATACTAGATTATAGGGCTTCATAATCTTAGATATATCTCTAATAGCCTTAGTTGAATTGATCTTCAAAATACAATCAAAATTCACATGACATGTCCTTTTATGCCATAACCAACTCTCATCAATCTGTGTAATCAAACATGTTTTCTTACCAAAGTTCAAATGAAATATGTTACCTTTTGTCTATTTACCAGTTGCATTCTCCAAGCTAGATCTGTTAATGATTTTGCATTTTCCATCCTTGAACTATAATTGAAATCCCTTATCTACCAATTGTCCTACACTCAAGAGATTATGCTTCAAACCTTCAACATAATAAACATTGGCAGTATTGTTCTTACCATCCAATGATATAGTTCCTTTACCTTTAATCATACATGCCTTGTCATCTCCAAATCTAACTAGTCCACCATTAAATTCTTGTAAAGATAGAAACTTCCCTTTATCTCTAGTCATATGATGTGAACACCCACTATCAAGTACCCATTCATCCTTGTCCTCAGGTTAAATCTCTTCTAGTGTTGGATCATCTTCCTTGATTGCTAAGAATACCCATTCTTTCCCATTGCTGGATCCACTAGCAGAATCTTCTGTGAGTTCATCATCTGAATCAGTAATGCTTTCCTCATCCACTATGTAGCATGATTTTTCTCTATTTTTCTTGAATCTATCTCTAATATCTAGTGTTAGGTTTAAATGATCTTTTAACTCTTTCTTCAAATCTTGAATTTCTTTCAGGACATCTAGATGTAAAATGACCAATCTTGTTGCATGCAAAACATTTAAAAGGTGTCATACTTATTTCCTACCGGTCCTTTTGGTACTCTTCTAGAAAATAGTGCTTCAATTTGCTCAAAATCATCATCTTCTCTCTTCATATCTTCTAATTCTTTTGCATATAAATCTCTCCAATCTTTCTTACCGATTGTAGATGTAGATGCATGAAAAGTAGGTCCAGTCTTCACAGCTCTAGAAGATCCAAATTCCTCAAGCTCAAAAGCAGATAGTTTCCCAGCCAAAGTATCTCTGTTGACAGATGTATTATCCATTGTTCTCAACTCATTAATAGCAGTAGCCTTCATTTTTTAAGTCAGTGGTAGGGCTCTCAGGACTTTAGAAACAATTTCATCTTTGCTCAGAATTCCACCACAACATTGAATTCCCATAACAATATCATTTACCCTTTCCATGAATGTAGTAATCCTTTCATCTTCTTTAATCTTCAGGTTTTCATATCTCACCCGGTAACTATCAAGTTTAGCAATCTTCACTGTAGGGTCACCTTCATTAAGAGTCTGCAACTTATCCCATATAGACATTATAGACTTTGCAGATGATTTGTCTATTAATCCCATTATTTGTTGAACAAAAAGTGCACAAAAAAGGGCTTCTCTTGCTCTACAATCATTCTCAATCTCCTTATTTAGGTTTGTTGGAGGAGGATTGCTAGATCCTAGATTAAAGGGTGTGACACCATTTAGTGTGATCTCCAAAATCTCCTTGCCAAGGCATCTTAGATGAGTCTCCATCTAAATCTTCCATATCGTATAATTTGTTGCTTCAAGCCTCGGTATATCCGTTCAAAAGATAGCTCCAAAAGAATTGGATGAACTTCAACTATTAGTCATCATAGGATCCTTGTCAAGCGATTAAGTTTTTTGCAGAGAGGACCAAAGCTCTGGTACCAATTGATAAACAATTCAAATAACCGAAAGCACAAGCAATTTAAACTCTAATACCAGAATAGCAATTAATCCAATTAAGCATAAACAATAAACACGGAATAAATACCATCCACATAACACAAAAATTTGTATGTGGAAAATCCAGTAAACAAAAAAACAACAGTGCAACAAAATCATTCTCTAGATAGTATATAGCATATTCTCCAACTCCTGATAGATGTAGCTTCATCCTTTTCTGCCATGTAGAGAAACTTGACTTATTCAGCTTAGGTGCATCCCTCTTATACATCTTTGGATCTTTAACTCAAGTGCCTTTAAACTTTCCTTTTGGAGTCCAAAGCTCTAATACCAATTGATAGTTCTGATACTTAATATAAGTACAAATCCAATAGCCAACAAGATGAGAAGGGGGGTGAATCATACAAACTTAATCATCAATGAAAACATTAGATTCAACCTCGGTAACATATATCAGTCATAGAATAAAAACTGTCAAACATGTAAACTCAAAAGCATATGAACAATATAAACCTCATAACACCAGATTTAACGTGGAAACCCAAATAGGGAAAAACCACTGTGTGATTTTGAACCCACTAAGAAATATACTCTTCTAGAGTATGCTCAGTTAAAAGCCAATCCTGTTAAAGAATACAAAACACATTGCTACATGTGACCCGGTTAAGGGATTTCCCTCAGATCTGTTAGGATCTTCACTTTGTTAGAAGTGACCTTGTCAAAGGATTTCAAACACTCATTCAGAATGTCACCTTGTTAGAGGATTTATTTATAAGACTATTAAGTCCACTCAGTTAAGAGATTTCCTATTACTTTCACAAGCTAACAGTAATACAATCTATCTGCAACTTTACATCTAAAATGCTAAAGTAGATTCTTATTTGTTTCAACACAATCTAGACATAGAACTATTCTTGTCTATCTGCTAGGCATCAATACTCTATTATTCCAATAGGTCTTCAAGCTTCTATGCTCAGTGATCACTATGTAGCATCCCTGTGCATACACTATTTATCAACAGTTCCTTATTTATAAACAATCATCTAACCGCTTCCTTGATCACATTTCCCATGATCAATCATAGCCATCAGATCTTCAATCTTGTCCAGGTTCATTGTATCTTACCATCTAAAAAATGTTTTACCCTGCCTTAGAACTTGCACAATCATCTTGGAACTTCTGTTAGGGTAATGTGGTTCAATCTGAGCTGCAGATCTTCTTGCCGACTTTCCATTGCCTTAGATTTGTTAATAGACTTCTTCCACAACTTGCCAATCATTGATCCACTCCAGCTCATCAGCTTCTTTCATTAAATATCACATGTAAACATTTAATGCATTCTATTATAGCTCAGTTACAACTCGGTGAATACTAAACTTTACTTGATAGGCATTATGTCTTTATTAACCGACTACGATAACCTTAGGGTTTACCGACTAGATTCCTTAGGGTTTACCAACTAGGTTCTTTGCCTGATAACATAGTGTAGTATTAACCTTTACATTTTACAACATATGTATGATGTTAAAACAATCTAAAACATCAAGATCTCATCATTGTCTAACTCGGTAGAGTTGCCCATTGAATAAATTATCCCTTTATTCATCATATTCTTTCCTGTGTCTTTACTTACTTCTTTATAATCTTCATATCATATTTCTTAAGATATGGCAACATCATACTAAATTAGAAAAACAATTTCTTGACATCAATGACAAAATAATAATATCAAGATAGTAAAACATCTTTAATCAGTTATGTCCATAATCATCAACAACCTTCTCAATATCCTTGTTATATTGCCAACATGACATTCCTACGGACACCAATTACAACTGCCATCCAGACATCATATCCTAGGGAGGATAGGAAGACTTCCATTCTGTAGCTCCAAATAGAAAAGTTTGCACCATCAAACATTAGAGTAGGGATTGACTCAAAATAAACCATTATGTCCTTAGGCCAAACTCTACCCAAGCTGGAGAAATCTCATCTAGCTGGGAACCTATGCTTTGATACCAATTGTTAGACACAATGCATCACTGAGAGGGGGAGGGGGTGAATTAGTGGTTATCAAATCTTTTCCCTTTAGCTATCCTTTGAGAGCATATCGGTTTAAGGATAAAAAACAATGCAGAATTACTAGTTAGTGAGGAGCCTAACTCAAATACACACACACAAAGAGACATCACATAACATTAGGATGTATGAGGAAAACCCAAGATGGGAAAAACCTCGATGAGCAATGTTGCTAGAGTCTACTGCTCCAATCCAGCCTCACAATGAAAACATAGTTACAAAGTTTAGGGCACCAACCCCTGAATTTAGGGCACCAACCCAAGGAGCACAAACCCCTACCTGATTTATGGGCAACAACCTAAAGGAGCACCAACCCCTATCTTTAGGGCACCAACCCAAGGAGCTACAACCCCTGCACTGAGCTACAACTTAGTGTTCACATAATAGACATCAAATTCATAAGTAGTTATCTTTTTACAAGTGAATCTTGCAACCATTACATATATCTTACTCTGTTAGTGAGATACTCTTTCTGCTACACCAACTCACTTCTCTGTTTCTCTTCACCTACTACTTCTCTACCAGTAAGCCCTACTGGTTCATCTCTCTTCTGTTCTTCTCTCATTGAATCTCCTCACTACTTCATACTTTACCAATGTTTAAATCTTCTAGTCTACTATCTGCCTTGTCTTTATCTCTCTTCCCTCTTATTCTAGTAGTATAACCACTACCAGTTCATCTCTACTACTAGTTGAACACTTCAACCTGGTTTACCCTCACTATCACACTCTTCTCAGATGCTCATTGAGCACTTGGCTGATTTACTCTTACCTTTAGAAGTAACACACTTCATAGTAGCACAATATTCTTCTATTCAGCAGCACCAAAACAATCTCTTTGGCCTTCATACTTATAGCCAAGTTTTCCCGCCAAAGCCCAATTCAAAATCCAGGTAGTTAGGATTTCCTCGCCATCCTTGAGGAAAACCAAGTCCAATCAGATCTTGCTCGATCTGATCCTTTTGACATCCATCTACACAAATCCACCATCAACATGCCTTTCAGAACATGCCTTCCTTCTTTAGCAACTTGCAAAAAATTTGTCAGCATACATCTTGGTCAATCTCCATTAATGTCATGATGGGTTGCTTCAACTACTCCTATTTTCTCAATCAGTCTTTCCTCAATCCTCTCTTGTCCATTTAATCTTGAGCCATGCACTTCTACCACTTCAACTCAAGCTTCGTAGTCTCCTTTAAAGTCTACCAACTCTATACCTACCCCATCCATGTACATTCTGTTAGTCTCAAATTTTGATTCCCTCTTATTCCCTATAAGAAAATGAAACAACTCTGTCTACAAATGAAGAGATCAAGGAAAAGAATCTTAGAGTAACATATGACAAGGTTTCGAGAACCTTCTACACTTTGAACTTATCCAAAGTTTAGGTAGTTATACCTTTTGTGAATGATTTCACACTTTTAAATGAGATCCACAGTAAACCAGTGTCCAAAAACCAGTGGATTTTATTGCCTCAACATAAACTAAAATAATAAAGGAAAACTTATCCTCATTTTCAGTATTGATCCTCAAGAGATGTAGAAAGAAAAATACAACTGATACTAGTGCCTTATCCAGGCTATAAATTCATCTAAATTAAGCAAGGATTTCACAATTAAACATCCCCATACATCTCATCACTTCAGCTTCTATTAACCCCATACATGCTTGACATATATAAGAGTTCTTTCTTGTTAAACTAAATAGTGTTTATCAGATTCAAAGCTTCAAACAAACTAAACTAATGACAAAGATATTTCATGCATATTTAATTCCTCTCCTTAAGAGAAAAGCTAAGAAACATATCCATACAGATTGCATTACAATCCATTTTCAGTTGAATAACCCTAGATTACTCAAATGAAACCAGTAAATTACTAAAATCACACCAGACGACAACATAGTTTTAGGCTTGAAAGTTTATGATCTGTATATTGATATTCATTTTGAAAAAATCTTACATAACTCAAAGTATTCTCTGTAATAACTAGAAAAACCCAGATATATTTTTGTAGAGTTTCTTTACAAAATTCTTGTGATCATTTTTGCACTAGTCTTGATATCCATTTATAATATTATGGATGCTTACAAGCTTTGGACATTCCTCAGAAAAGTTGTTACAAACCACGATACTCTCCAATAAACAGTTACAAGTCCTTCTCAATATCAATGGCCTCTTCTATTTGTTGTTCTATTGCAACCTCTTCTACTTGCTTTAGAGCATCTTCCTTTTGTCCGACATATTTTCCCTTCCACTCCTAGAACACGTCATCACTTGGCCAAGCAAAGTTAACTATCTTATGTTTTATTCCTTCTAGCCTCTTCCAAGTGACCCTTAATTGCCCAATTTTTGTTTCTATGAAACCATAATGTGGTTTTACTTTTTCAATTTCTTCAATTGTTTGGACAAATAGGGATGTGTCATTTGTTTTAATAATTTCATTAACCCTTAAGGACAATTTGTGGTCTAGCTCTTCTAGCCAAGTCTTCTCCTCTTTCAACTGAATTGGACCAACAAATCCCCCTAGAAGCAATTCAAATTTTTTATCTGAATATTCTTTTCTATATAATTGGGATTTTCTTTTTACACCTACCCTTTCCTCTGAGAGTATATTCATCTCTTTTATGAACTCACTGGTGGACCTTAGATTGTCATTATCTTCTGCATTTGCATGGGATGAACACATGAGCTCCAACTCCTTACCTCTAGGCATCCACTTATTAAGGATTGGTTCCAAAGTGGCTTCATCCTCTTTGAACTTGATCAAAACATCCAAAATCCTCTTCATATTAATGTATACGATGGAGGCCTTGACTGAATCAGCAAACTTCAAGATTGTAGCTTTCACCTTTTCTTCATACTTATTTGCAAACAAGGCTTGAGCTTGTTTCAACTTTTCCAACTCATGTTGGATAGTTTCAGCTGACTAGAAACTAGAAGGCATAGGAGAAGGGGGATATTCTATAATGGGGCTAGAAGGTGGAGGTCTTGCTGGAGAGGAAGCTATCATGAGTGTAGAGGATTCACCCAGATGGTGTTGACCTGTCAACTAACTCTGAAGTCTAGTGATAATGCTATCCCTATTGGCTATTCCCTCTTTGGCCTCATTGTAGACCGTTAAGACAGTCTCCAATTTCAATTGGAGATTATCTCTTTCTTTTGCCTCTTTCTCTGCTACTGCCACACTAAACTTTGCAATTTCCAAAACTATGCTTGCAGCTTCCACTACCCCTGTATCTTGGACTCTCTTAACAATCATGCCTCCTAAGAGACTAGAATCTAATGCACTTTTCCTCCTTTTGTTCTCATCCTTCTTTAGTGACCACATGACTAGAGCAGCATTATCCTTGCTGAAGGTCACTCCTTCCATTGGCTTTGTTTCCTTCCTCACTACTTCAAGAACTAGAGCATCATCTATATCCCATTTAAGGAGGATTAAAACACTAGCTTTAGACACCATCTCTCTTCCTTTCTCAGGGGTAATAGTCTTAAACTCTTCCATCATTTCTTTCTTTATTTCCTCTTCCACTTGAGTTGCATCTTTGAGAGGTTGTTCACTCTTCCTCTGCTCACATCTGACCTTGAATTGTTCCATGTTTTTCTTCCACACAAATTGCATGAAATTCCCTATTGTAACAAAATTACTGTCAACTAGGAATTCCTCACTGGCTTGTTTAATAGTAAGGTCTAATTCTTTGCCCTTTAGCTCACCATCAATCAAGTTCATTTCAACACTAGGTGGCTCATGTGGCATCCCCTCTTGGGTCTCCTGATAGGTATAGGCAATCTCATCGAGACTCCCTAACTATAATAATTGTTTAGCCACCGCTTTCTCATCTCCTATGTGGATAGGGGACTGAGATAGAGAATACTAAGGTTCATCAATTTCAACTTCCTTTCCCACTTTTTGCCTTTTAGGGGAATCTTGGATGTCAATGACATCCTTAATTTCTCTCTTCCCTCTTGAAGTGGAAGGCTCACTTGTCATTGGCATCGTCATAGTGTACTTTGATTCCTTATGCATTGCATAGTCACTAAGTGGGATAGCCTTAGCAAAGGAAGGTTTAGCTAGGACCAATTTAACCCTGTTAGGATCATTTTGCATTATAACCTCTCTTTTTTCTTTTAAGGTCTGCATGAGGTCTTCAAAATAAAGAATCAAGAATTTTACTTTCTCCTCAAAGGGGTTAAAGCTAGAAAGAGGGTCATAGCTACTATCAAATTGATGAATAAAATCAAGTGCCCTTTTATATGCCACCCACTTCTCCTTCCACAATTCCTGCTCATCTAAGCTAAATTCATTCCTAATCAAATCTTTAGGGAACTGAAATTGGTGAGGCCTACCTTTACATACTACCCTCTTTCTGAACATGCCATTGAAAAAGTCCTCTGGGTCTACACATCTTGAAACTGCAGTTGACAACCTATATGGCTTAAACAATTCTTCCAAATATTTCCAGCCACCTTCAATGATTACAAAATAGTGGGCCATGGTGATAGTTGTGAAAATAGTCCCTTTACCCCTATTGGTCAACTTTGCCTCTTGTACTCCTCCAATTTGTCTTAATACTTCTACAATTCCAATCTTCAATGGGACCTGATAGGGTAGTAGATAGGGAGTACCTCTAAAACCATACACTCTGAAAATAGTAGAAACAAGGTACAAATACAGGTCTCCCCAATTGTGAACAATCTTAATACCCTCTGCAAACTCTTTAGGTCTAAGGAATTCCAAAAGAGCCTTAGGAATCCTAGGGTTCTCTATGTATAAAAGAATTCTAATCTTAGATGAAAAGCATCTATCAAACTTCAGAAAACTAGCATCTTCTCTATCCCAGGATAAAACAGTGCTCCAAAGTTGGACAGGAATCTCTTCCTTATCCTTTACCTTGACCAAGTCCATCTCCTTTGCAAAATAGTCAGCACCTTTGAACAAAAACATGTGCATTAACAGGGAGTACCATCCAAATGGCCTATCCACCTTACCATTTTTTATCCCTACTAGCCCTGCATGAATTGCATTAGTAAGGTATGGTGCATAATCAAATGTTATCACCAGAGAGGGATTCAGAATTTGTGCAATCATTAGCATGTAATGGGTTGGCATGTTTCTCTCAGCATCCTCTCCAAAGATCTGACATAGTGCCCAATACATACCCTTAGCTCTTAGAGTAAACAAATTGAGGGAGAATGGTTCCATTGTGCTGGGACCTACAACTGTTAACCCCCCTATCTTAAAAAAACTCTTTCAATGGGCCACTCCGAAGATGATCCCTCTGTGCATTGTAGATCTAGGCTAATGACTCAAAGTCAATAGGTTCTAACAAATTGGAAGCCTCACTGAGTTTAAACTCATTTCTAAATTCATCATCTTTTATTTCAATCAAGGCTAATCCCTTCACACTCCTGAGACATCTTGCTATAGGGTCATAATTCTATGCAATCAGGGTCAACAAATCTATGTCCATGAATACACCAGGGACCACAAGCTTCCCTACATCTAGTTCACATATGCTATTCAAAGGGGTGGGGGAATGTCTTTGACCAAAACCTACTTTGAATGGTCCTAAACCTGATATCCCCATTTCTAGGTCCCTTAACCAATTGCCTTTATCATATAGGCTATCCCCAATTCTTAGACGAGGGTTTCTTGGTACTAATTCTTTGACCTTAGCCCCGACATTGGTAGACATGGTTAACTGTTCTAAAAAATCATCACAAATGTTCCTGTCCTAGTAATTCACTTTTCCTGTCAACTCCCTTCTTGGTACCATCTTGAAAATGCAACTATACCAATTGAAACTAGCACATACCTCTAATGAAAAAATTCACACAGTAAGAACTGAAATCAGACCAGAATTATCAAGAAATGACACAAAAAACTTGTTATTCACTTGAAGAAAACCGCTCCGCACCAATTGCTCTGCAACAAACTTCGGTGAAATGATATTAACATTCAAGTTGATGTGGACTTCTAAAACAAAAAGTTGGCATTGAATTTCAAGAATTAACCCTGCATGCTTCGACCATCACCTCAAAATTGAATTCACAAACCGAATTCAAAAAATAGGCTCCAATGGGTCATAACTTCTTTGAGTATTTTTCTCTGTTTCTCTCTTTCGCTATTTTGCAGAACATAAAACCTTTGTACTTTTCTTTTGTGAAGCAATGCTGGCCATTGGATTATGAGAATTTACATTGCCTTTATCTCCATCTTATCTCTCTATGTTAGTATCAGGCCCCACCTTCTTTTTGCTATTTCACGGGCTTTAACACTCATGCACTTTTCCTTCAGGAAGCCATGCCAGCCATTAGATCAAGCTCTAACTACCCAGTCTTTAACTCCAAAAAATGACCGTCAGTTTCACTAACTAATAATGCCTCACCTTGACGGTTAACGGTTTTTGCCATTTTGCAGAGACTAAGCTGCAGGCATCTTTAGGCCATGAAACAATGATGACCGTTGGATCGACCATGAGATGAATATCTTTTAATAGGATTTAAACCTTTCAAGTGGGCCCTTTAATGTCAGAGATCACTTGCATCACCTCGTCACTAGTTAACAAACACCACGTGGCAGTTGGCCATTTACTCAAGAAGTTCCATCGGGTCCCATTCTGAAACTACCACATACTTTACTGCACTAATTTCCACATAACTATCAGTTGAAATCAAGGCAGGCCCTCAACTACCCTTCAGAGCCATGTGTACCAAACATGTCACTATTACACTCTATGAAACATACCACCTGTCCTGCTAGGTCATGCCTTCATGTGATTGCCACCTATCTTTTGCCATTTCGTGATGACTAATGTGCGATCATCTTGTCTTCACGAATCCATGCAGACCATTAGATCTCAGGAACTTGCTTGTTGTTTATCCTTTCTATGACCACCTCGCCCAGGCCCACCACCTTTTTGCTGCTTCGCGATAGGTAGAACATGTGCATCTTCTGTCTATGAATCAACACGAGCTGTTGATCCTTTTCCAATCTAATCACCCTTTAACCAAGGAAAACCGCTCATCTCAAGGACCTGCCATGTGTTTTCGCCATTTTGCAGAACTTATACCATGTGCATCTCGGGCTAGTGAATCAACACGAGCCGTTGGATAATAATCAAGAATGCAGTTCTTTTATCTGTTGGGCAATCCACCTGGTCAGGCCCACTAAAGCTTTTTGCTACTTCATGAAACTTAACTTGCTAGCATCTCTTCTTAATGAAACAACGACAATCGTAGGATTAACAAAGAGTTGCACAATACTTATGAAGCTTGACAAACATTAGAACAAGGTAAAGTAAAGGCACATAAATTTAAAAATTTAAGGGACCGCTTAGGGAAATAACTAATGGGGGGACACTTCTCATGATAGACTGACCCTTCTTTAAGTGATAAAAGTAACACAGAATTAGAACATAAGGGTTAGAACTCAAACCTTAAACCCTCTTCTGACCTAAGACAAATAGAGGCAACAAGTCCATACCAGACTCAATTTTTTGTAGACTTTTAGCCAATTATGGAACAAGAATATCCATTTTTAAAATAGTGATAACACATTTCATCTTCCTCCAATGCAAGTTTGCCACCTTGATTCCATTTGGTATCTAAGTCGACCATCTCTACCACTTTGACTTTTCATGTCGGTCCACATGGGATCACCAACCAAACATTTTACCGGTTTCTCCTTTTTGTCGGTTTACTAACCCTATTGGTATCTCACATTCTACTAGTTCACTCATCATGTCTGCACTTGTTGAATTTCCTATGGAACACCCATACTAGTCTCAAGATAAGTACATCCAAAGTGTGCTTATTCCCACAAGTGGGAAGACATTTGCATCTGTACCTTGTCCACATTACTGGTGGGCTTACATACCGGTTACTACTCTTGATGACACCATGTCATCAATCTTCACAAGACTTCATGTTTAATCTGGTCATTCTACTTTTGACTACATCTTCTTAGCATTTCCTTCTCCTTGATCAGCTCGGACTAGTGTATAGCCTTGATCTCATGTACTTAAGGCATTCCCTCAATTCGCTGGTAGATTCAGTGTGAACCTTCAAGAAATTGCCTTTACCTCTTCACTCTTATCTTAAACTATAATGCACATAATGAATAATAGAAGATAAGCTCCACTTACCAGTGGAGTGACACCTTGTCTTCTGCATCCTGCAATGTACTCATGTGGCTTCCCTGTTTGTGTAGCATCTCTTCAAATAGACACATGTGATCTAATGTGGGCACACTCACTATCAGTCATTGCATCTCATGATGACTACATCTTCATCAGGTGGGAGTCTTGTTGTCTGTCAACCTCACAACATACCTATGATCTGTTCATTCTCCTCTTCCAGTGTTGATGTGATTTAGATAACATTTTTCCTCTTCATCACAAACCATCACTCAAATATCTCTCTATCTTATCACACAAGTCAGGCACTAACTCATATACTGGTGACACCTAAGGTCATCTTCCTTACCTTACTGATATTCTACAACACATTGTGATATCTGAGATATCAAATCATGTATACCTTCATAGTAATGTTGCACATACATCTCTTCTACTCATAGTCATCCCATATCAGTTGACATCAATGACAACACAATACCAACAAGATATTATCAAAACAAACTGCTAGTGAAGTCTACAACAGTTAACAACCAGTTAAGATGAGATTTGTGTGGATTTTCTGGTTCACATTAAAAAGTCAAAATCCAACCCAGAAGTTGGTATAATTATGAGTTGCTTGCAAGATTGATGGAGAGCACACAAAGTGTTAGATAGTTTAGATAACTAGAAGACAACTAAAAGGGAGGTGTGAATCATTAATCATAGATTATTGGAAGCATTAGCAATTTAAACTCTAATACCAGAACCCAAATCAATAATTTTAGAATAGCAGTTAATCCAATTAAGCATAAACAATAAACATAGAATAAATACCATCCACACAACATCAAGTTTTTAATGTGGAAAATTCGGTAAAGGGAAAAACCATGGTGGGAAGCCTACCCACATTCAAATAATACTTTTGTAGTAAGTATGTGAATTTACAATGAAGGGGCCTGCACATGCAGGAATGCCAACAACCTAGAGCACACTACTCATCAAAAAAGGATTCTTAATGACTACATATAAATCGAGACTACAATCCGGAGAAGTGTTGAACTACAAAAGATAGCATCTCCTATCTTGAGTACAATTCCGGGTAAGCTCAATACCGGAGGACTAAATCCTCTTACACAAAACCAATTCAATCTCCAATGATCGACCAACTCCTCTTCCTTAATAATATTACATTGTTTGCACATTAAATTCCTTGACCATGACCTCTTCCAATAACTATAATGATCTACAATGAGATCTTACATCTTATTTATACAAACCCTTTACCATAAATAATTAGGTCAACTACCAGACAATAAACTAATTACATAATTACAAACCACATCGGCTGTAGATCAAACAAATAATATCCACACATAAGACATCCCAAAAATACAACAATAGGTCCTATCCACATGTTACATTAATTTCGGTCCATAACCTAGATCAACCGGGACCAAGTATAGGTCCACACGCTTCAACAAAGATCTCCAAATGCCAAGTCTTGAACATGATCACCAATAGAATCCTAAAACTCCATTAGAAGCGGCACCAACACCAATTATGCAATGCATCAAAGATCTCCACCAAGAGCTCTATCAGTGAAACCCTCATTGGAACCAGAAACCAATCTTCTAAGTAAGAAGGATAGCATCCAATCACTAGATGAAAACCAACTAATCAAATATTAGTATAAGCATTATGAACAAACCAATTCAATCACCAAATTATACCGGAGTCAACTAGATCATGTCAGATCCAAGTTAACCAAAAACTAGTCAGCCTACTAGGACCAGAAGGGTGTCAGTAAAGCATCCAAATAGCTAGTGTTGACATCAATGACAAAACATCAATGCAACACATAATAAATTCCACCAAATGGCCAACACAAAGAAAGTGCACGAAGAAAGTGTTAGGTGTAAACTCATTTAGGAATCAACATGTATGTGTCAGAAAAACATGGTATAAAGGTTTTTGGCAAAAACCAAAAAGTTTGATCATAAAATTCCTATTTAATTTTGAAGAAAGGCAATCTAGCAAGGTGAGAAGAGTGTGGAACTGCTAAGTGAATAGTAGAGTGGTGAAGAGAGTGTGTAGAGATCAGATAGTGTAAAGAGTAGAGAAAGAATGTGGAGCACCAGTAGAGTGTAGAACACTAGTAGAGTACAGAGCAAGTGAAATGTAGAGCACTAGTAGATTTTAGAGCAAGTGTAATCGGTGGTCAAAACAAAGAGCTTCAACTGGATCCGATTAAGCTAAGAGTATCTACTATAGAAGATCATTCTCTCTATTGTTTTCTAATAACTACAATAGAAAAATATCTTAACTGGGTGGACTTAAGTCCCTTTGTAAAATCCCTTAACCGGGTGACATCTTAATTGATGATCCTAAGTACTTTAACAAGGCTACCTCTAATAGGGTAAAGGTTCTAATAGGACTTAAAGAAAATCCCTTAACCGAGTGGCACCTAATAGGGATGGCTCCTCACTAGGCGTACTCTACAAGAGTGCAGATTTTGTGAGTTTCTACTCACACCATGGTTTTCTCCCATTTGGGTTTCCACGTGATAAATCTTGGTAGTCATATGTGTTTGATTTTATTTGTGCATGTTTCTAATTAATGTTGCTGATATTAATAAGTGTTAAGTTTGAATAGAGACTTTGATTAAGGTTAAATTTGGTAAAAAATGGTATAGTGTTGATTCACCCCTCCCCTCTTAGCACTGGTTGGGACTAACATGGATAAAAATTTTGATTATCAAATTCATGCTTCTTAGATTTTCTAGAAAAAGAAGGTGTAATATTTAAGGAGTCCAAATCATCCTCTAATAATTCTTCTTTAGGAACTTCTTTAGTAGGAGATGGTATACTTATTTGAATTGGAAAGAGAATTGTAGGAACTAACAAAGCATATTGTGCTTCAATTCATATACTTTCACCAATTTCCAAAGCAAACATTTCATTATTAAATGTGTAAGGAACTTCATGATAATCATGAAAAAAAATTGGTTTCTCAATAATATGAATGGCATTGATTTGATCTTTATTAGGCTCTTCATTTTTTGGAGAGAGTGTATTAGAAACATTATAATGATGGGAAATAGGATCATCCTCTTTCTCTAAGGTATCTTTGTGATTAAGAAAAACATTAGGAAAGGGACTATCATATGTAATTAATGCTTCATCTCTAGGGGGGAGGTTATTGAAATGAATAGAAGGTGAAGTGTTATAAAAACAATTCTCACTCATTTCAACTTATTTTACCATAATATTATGCTCTTTCACCAAGGTATTCTCATGGGGGAGGAACATATTAAGAGAATAATCCACACCATCCTCTAATGGCTCATCCCAAATAGGGAGATCATTGAGAGAAGTGTTTAAAATATCTCCTTGCATCAATATGTCCTCTTTAGGGAGAGAAAATTTGGGAGAGGAATCATTTAAAGGTTCATAAAGGGCATTTTCATACATCTGAAATGCTTTCATCATAAGAACCGCTTCTTGTAAAAAGAAATTTGAGATGTTTCCAAAATAAGAAAAGGAATCTTGCAATGAAAGAAGTGAATGCAATGAACTATATTTTAAAAACACAATTGAAGAATTAAGCAATCCACAAGTTAACTTTAGAATTATAAATTAGGGTTTTTGTAAATTCAACCACTAAATTTATGTAATTCAAATGAAATCTAGGAGGGAAAATTTAAATTTTGAAATTGAAAAAGTCATGGTAGGAGAGTCCTCAAAGAGATCAATTCAAACCATGCAACAAGAGTAAACGTAATAGAAGAAACAAAATGTGATGGAGGTAATGCAAAATTAGACTTATACTATATCATGGATTTCAAATACAAATTGGTCCACAACATACAGGCTTTCAGAGTCAACACATAGGCCTGATTACAAACATGCTCAAATTACAGTATCCAGGCTCAAGAAAGAATGCAAGCCAACTCCGGATCTCCTAATCTTATAATTAATCCTCTATTTTCTACGATCTCTCCCATATGCTTAGTTACATCGATTTATATGATATTCATAGCTCTAGGATGATCCATGTTGGCCCAAGATGAAAACTATTGCCGAAGAAGATGGTGTAATGTGTAGAACAACTAAGTCAACCTTCACCAAAATAATTCCTCTAGAAACAACATATAATTAAATGTAGACCCAGGGAAAGGTCGACCACAAACCAAGGAAATTTGGAGGATACTATTGGAATGCACTGATACTGGTAGTAATTTGAGAGGGGGGAGGGGGGTGAATCAGTTTACTAACAATAACAATAATTAATTTAATTATAAACCTTAAATCGGAGCACAACCCAATGAAGAATATAACATGAAAGCACAACACACATAAAACCAATATTTTGACATGGAAAAATCGGAAAGGGAAAAACCACGGTGGGAAACCCTACCCATAATCAGATGAATAATCTGCAATAGTATTTTGAATAATTACAAAGGGGTCTACACATGCAGAAAGGCCAACATCCTAGAGTGCACTGCTCATCACAAAGGGAAGTATCACTGACTTACAAAATCATCGGACTACAATCTGAAAAACAATGAACTGTGAAAGTAGCATCTGCAAATGCCTAATACAGTTCCAATTAAGAACCGATGTCTTCTCTATAATACAAAACCTTTCCAACATTCACCTAAATGATATGAATTTATTGACACATAATCCTTTTTTTGATGATGCAGACTTAACCAACCATAACCATCGATCTATGTAAATTACATGAACAAGTCACCTAGAGATACAAATCATCAACCTTATTGACAAGGTCGACTAGACCCTAAACCCATAAACCCATAATTATAAAAATTACATCACATGATACCACTAGACCAAAATTTTGATTTACATTGCATAGAATGGACCTAAATCATGTAACCAAACAATTATATCCATCAAGGATTCTGCTAAGATCAAAATCCAACATGCTTCACTTGTCAGTAGAAACCCTTAGTGAAAGTTTAACTAGATCCAAATAGGACCACCATAATAGCACACCATCTAATGCAAAGTCACCAAATGATCGAGAAATGATCAAGAAGTACGAACAACATGAAAGAAACTGATTCCATAAGCCAGACCCAAAATCCACTCACCAAAACAACATATCGATAAAGCTAACTGAGAATGCCAAAATCTAGTCAGTAAAGGCACAAAGCAACTAGTAACCAGAAATACCAAAAGAAATGACCAAATCATGTAACCACTAGAATATAGAAAACATATAACCATTAGAATAAGAATCCAAAATCAATTCCAGAGGTCTGATCATACTAGATCAAAATCATAGCCAAAACAAAAAATTATCACCAAGACTAACCGAGATAAACCAATCTAACTTGTTTTCCTTCAACCTTTTCCTTCAACAAATTATACCTTATAAAAATATGTTTTGACTTGGAATGGAATACTGGATTCTTTGACATATCAATAGTAGCATTATTATCATAGTAAATAACAATAGGCTCATCATAACTTACCCTTATATCCTTTAACATCTGTTTCATCTATAAAATCTGAGTGCAGTTGGTAGCAGCTACAACATATTCTTCTTTAGTTGTAGACAATGAAGTGCATGATTGTTTCTTACTAAGCCATGAAACCAACTTCTTCCCAAGAAAGAATGGACCACCAGTAGTACTCTTCCAGTCATCCACATCTCCTGCCCAATCAGAATCTATATATGCACATAATGTGAAGTCATCATTCTTTGTATACCATAACCCAAAATCTGTTGTACTTGTCAAATATATGAATATCCTCTTAACAACAATTTCATGAGTTTCTCTAGGATCTCCCTAAAATCAAGAAGCAATACAAACAACATTCATTATATTAGGTCTTGTCTGAGATAGGTACAACAAACCACCAATCATTGATTTAAATCTGCTCGGGTTCACTTTAGGTGATTCATCATCCTTTGACAATTTGCAACTAGCTATCATAGGAGTATCGATAGGTTTAGAACTCTCAAGTCCAAATTTATTAAGTAACTCCTTCACATACTTGGTTTGACAAATGAAAATACCTATATCAGTCTGAGTAATCTGCAAACCTAAGAAAATTTTAATATGAACAACCATAGATATTTTAAATTCATTATTAATATAATTAGCAAATTTCATGCATAGACCTTTTTCTCCTCCAAAAATGATATCATCCACAAAGACTTTAATAATTAATATGTCATTATTTTTAGTTTTGTAATATAAGTTACTATCAGCATTGCCTTTACTAAAACCAAGCTTTGAAAGATACTTATCCAATCTAGCATACCTCTTCATAAGCTTTGTAATATTTTGGTTCAATTTTAGAAAATGAAACATACCTCTTCATCAGCTAACCTTCTCCTAGTCATCACACCTTTCCTTTTATGTCCAATAATCTGATCTTTAGAATGATTTAGCTTTACATACCTAGGAGTCTTTGAATTTTCTTGATTTTCTGACTCATTTTGTTGTTCCACTATCATTGTTGAATTTTCTAATGCTACCGATGTCATAGACTCACTGTTTTAAATTGATTCTTGCATTACCATTTTAGGTCTAATAAATCCATCTTCCAATCCATAATCATATGCTCTGATCTAATTATTTCCATGCTCATTAACCTTTACATTTATGCTTTCCATTATCCTATTCAATCTTTTTTATAACATCTATATGCTTTTCTCTTAGTAGAATAACCCAAAAATATTCCTTCATCACTTATAGGATAAAACTTTCCTGGTGCATCATCTCTTCTAATGTAACATTTTCTTCCAAAAATTCTAAAATATCGGATAGTAGGAGTATGACCAAACCATAATTCATAAGAATTATTACTGGTATCACCTTTAATGTGTACTCTATTGAAAGTGCATATAGTGGTATTGATAGCCTCTCTCCAATAGATATTGGGTAATTTATCTTCAGACATCATAATCCTTGTAGCATCCAAAATTGTTTTGTTCTTTCTTTCCACTAATCCATTATGTTGTCTCCTAAGACCATGTCTCTCACAAAAGTTGTTGAACTTACTGGATGTAAACTCACCAACATGATTTGATCTTAAGCACTTTATCTTTAGTCACGTCTCAGTGTCAACTATAGCTTTAAATATTTTAAATTTTTGAAAAGCTTTAGATTTTTCTTTCAAAAATGCTACCCATATCACTCTAGAATAGTCATCAATAAGTAACATTAAATATCTATCACCTTGAAAAAATTTAGTCCTAGAAGGTTCACACAAATCAGTATGAATAAGATCAATAATTTTATTAGATTTATCATGTACACATTTGAAAGAAGTTTTAACTTGCTTACCCATTTGAAATTCTCTATATACCAGATTATGAGGTTTAACAATCTTGGGAAAATATCTAATAGCCGGTATTGAGCTGATATTTACTATGTAATCAAAAATTTTCATGACACATCCTTTTATGCCATAACCAACTTTCATCAATCTAAGCAATCAAGAAAGTCTTCTTATCGGAGTTCAAATGAAAGATATTTCCATTATTCTTAGTTCTGAAAGCAATCTCCAATCCAGATTTATTAATGATCTTGCATTTTCTATTCTTGAATTGCAAATTAAATCCTCTATCCAGCATATGACCTACACTTAAAATATTATTCTTTAAGCCTTCAATATAATAAACATTATCAGTATTAGTCTTACCATCCAATGATATTGTTACTTTTCCTTTGATACTAGATGCCTTGGTGCCTCCAAATATGACCAATCCACCATCAAATTCTTGCAATGATAAGAAATTTATTTTGTCAGCATTCATGTGACGTGAGCATCCACTATCTATAACCCATTCATCCTTCTCTTCAATTTTATCAGCAGGGCCTTTTCCTTAGTATGTGTTGGTTCAATGACAGATTCCAGAGAATCATCCTTGATAGCAATAAAGACCCAATCTTTGCCAGATGATGCACCATTACCAGATCCACTCATAGGTTCATCATCATCATCATCAGAAATACCATGAGCATCACAAACATAATAACATGATTTATGCTTATTCCTTTTGAATCTAGGTCTACTCTAATATTCAGGATTAGGCTTACAATTCCACATAAATCTTTCATGATTCCTAGCATCTCTTTCAGGACATCTAGATGTAAAATGACCAATCTTATTGCATGAAAAACATTTAAAAGGAACTTTGCCTTCATACTTACTTCCAACTGGTCCTTTAGGAATTCTTCTAATAATCAGGGCTTCCAGCTCTTCAAGCTCTCTCTTTCTTCTTTCTCAATTTTTTCCATGTCTTTAGCATACATCTCTTTCCAATCTATCTTCTATTTAATAGAGGTTGATGCTTTAAATGCAATCTTAGTTTTAGCAACACTTTGATCTCCAAGTTCTTCAAGTTCAAAAGTAGTCAATTTCCCAAGTAGTGTATCTCTATTCATAGGGGTACTTGACATTGTCTAGAGTTCATTGATAGTAGTAGCCTTCATTTTGTAAGCCAAAGGTAGAACTCTTAGAAATTTTGGCATTATCTCATCCTCACTAATAGATCCACTAGAAAATTTGATACCCATGACAATCTCATTGACTCTATCCATGAAAGAACTTATCTTCTCATCTTCTTGCATCTTTAAAGTTTAGCAATCTTCACAGTCTTGTCACTTCATAAAGAGTTTCAAGCTTTGTTGAGATCAACTTAACATTCTCCAAATCTATGACATTCAATAGCTTTTCATCAAATAGGGTGCTCAACAATGCTTCTTTTGTTGTCACATCATTTTCATCTCTCTTATGTTCATCAGCAGGTGCCAGTATTTCAGAATTAGGATCATGAGGTATATACCCTTTCTCCACTATCTCCCAATCTTCATCTCCAAGAAATCTGAGATGAATCTTCATCCTCTCTTTCCATATCTTGTAATTTGTACCATCAAATATGGGGCTCTCCTTCCAGTAAGGATTGAAAGCAAAACTTGATGTAGTTTCCATCAGATATCCTCAAGAAATTAAGCTTCTGTAGAGAGGACCTCACTCTGATACCAATTTTTTGAATGCACTGATAGCGATAGTAAACTGAGAGGGGGGGTGAATCAGTTTACTAACAATAACAATAGTTAATTCAATTATAAACCTTAAACTGGAGCACAACCCAATGAATAATTTAACTTGAAAGAACAACACACATAACACCAATATTTTGACGTGGAAAACCCAAAAAGGGAAAAACCATAGTGGGAAACCCTACCCACAATCAGATGAATACTTTGTAGTAGTATTGTAAATAATTACAAAGGGTTCTACACATGCAAAAATTCCAACAACCTAGAGTGCACTTCTCATCACAAAGGGAAGTCTCACTGACTTAGAAAATTATTGGACTACAATCCAAAAAATAATGAACAATGAAAGTAGCATCTACAAATGCCTGATACAGTTTTGGTTAAGAACTGATGTTTTCTCTATAATACAAAACCTTTCCAACCATCACCTGAATGATATGACTTTATTGGTATATAATCCTTTTTCTGATAATCTAGACTTAACCAGCTGATAGACTTATAAAACACTGAGAAGTGGGGGTGAATTAGTGATAGCAAAAACAATAACACTTTAAACCCAGACTGGTAAAAATAATTAACCATTTTACTTAATACTTTGCATGAAATCCAAAGTTTTATTAAATCATTCACAACAAGTAAAACATTCACCATAACACAAGTGTTTATACATGGAAAACCCAACTAGGTAAAACCATGGTGAGATGGGGCTCACAAGTTAACTATCTGTACAAATAGGTATCTCATTAGTTAAGGTCTATAAAGTGCTCTACTAGGAGTGAATCCTATTAAAGATCCCAAATCCCTGTTAGGAGCTATACCTGGTTAAAGGTAACCTCAGTGGAGGATTTAGATCCAAGTTAATGAATCACCTTGTTAGAGGATTTCTACAATGAAGCTTGTTAGAGCTTACTCGGTTAGGGGATTTAACTATTGTAGTGAATAGTAAGCAATAAGTGGTATGATCTAGGAATAGCACATTCTACTTGTATAAATCCTTTTCTACTCATTCAATACTACATCATCAACATACTCAGCAACTCCTTCAATAAATTGCATCAACTCTAACTCATAACATCACTTGTATCTTGCATATCAAAATAACTCATCACAATGTATTTTTATAGACATTATATTTCATGTCAGCTCAAGAACCTCAACACAATTTCCTAGGTTCAGTGAATCTGGACAATCTTCCATAACACATCACAAATCATCGCCAAAAATGTCAGTTAGAGATAACTCATCACGACTGGTGATAACTCATTACATAATCAGTGAAACTGGTTGGAACACCGATACCAGTTGAGTGTTAACTGCTTCCAACTCATAGACTGATTGTCTCCATTTGCCTCCTTCCTTCTCTTTGTTGTATCACAAAATTGGTGTCATTGGAATTGACCAAAACCAATTGTCTTTACTATGTATACTAGTTGTCAACATATACCAGTTAGACTTACTCTATACATATGATACTAGTTTGCAATATGAAGACTTAGGAGTAGTACTAGTTTGACTTAACTAATATTACTATAATAATATGAACATATGTGTGTGTGTATATGTGCCATCAATGACAACACATATAGTCATCCAATACAAAAATCATCATCAAGCTAATAATCTCCCCTTTGGCATTGATGGCAACACTTAGAAAAAATTTTATCAGATTGTCAACTAAGTGTGCTTACAAAAATGTACAGACTCCCCCTTAACAATATATACAAAATTTTCACATCACATACATATTTCTACTCTCCCTTTGACAACAATGTGAAATTCAAAAGTAAAATACATATATATTACATCAAAATTTCTCATCAAAAACTACATATATATAAATATATGAGTTTTTCAAGGTGTGTACAATGCAATTCTTAAGAAAATGTCACTGAAATGAATCTTCATACGTGCAAGATCATTATCCCATGTTTCTATGATCTCAACATTTTTCATAATTTGTGCAGCAAATTCTTCCATTGCATCCATTGTGCTCATCTCCGAGGTAGCCAAAACTGCTTTTGAATCCTTGTATGCCCTTTGTAGGATTTCAACTTTTGGAATCAACTGGTTCTTTAGTTATTTCAAGGATCTGATTCACTTAACCTCTTCAAAATCATAAACATCTAATAGATGTTGCAAAGCATCAACCGATTTGCCAAAATCTAAAGATGAATCTTGTACTAGTATATAAGCATCACTTATCCTCTCTAGTTCCTTTTATGTATCTTCTCGCCTTTTCTTCAAATCAAAATAGAAAAATGAAACTTAAGATATATTAGCCAAAATTTTACCTCCAGTTTCAATAGAAGTTCTCAAAAGATCTTTATTCACTGATAAAGTAATCTTGCCTTTATCAATTTGAGAAATTAATTGCTCTCCCCTCTTCTTCTTGTAATCTTTTTCAGCTAAGGCATGTGCTACCTCTTCAAGTGGTTTCAGTTGGTTAGTAGCATCAACAACCAACTGTCCAAGCTTGGCAATAGGGTACACAAATTACCAGTGTCAGTATCTAGTAGGAGACCTAACATAATGTCAACAATAGCCTGTATAATATCTTCTTCTTTTCTTTGCTCTTTCAACCTTTTATTTTGAGCCCTAAATTGCATAACGGTAGCAATCTCCATCATTCAGATGCACTCAAATTTACATCTATATGACCTTTTATGCTGATTGAATCATCATCATCATCATCAACTGTTGTTTTCTCCTTCTTTGCTTTCTCCTCTTCATCCTTTTTCTCTTCAATCTTCTTCTCTCCATCCTTTTTCTTCAGTTTCTCTTTTTTTGTCTTTGTTTGTTTCTCCTATGTGGTTGTAGAGACTGGTGGTAGTTGACTTTCAACTTTGTGTTCTTTTTCTGGTGGCAGTTGAATATCCACACTTGGTTCAGTAACTAGTGCTTCCTCTGTTAATTGTTTCTCAATAATATTCGGATGGTGTTCAGTTTCCTTAGCTGGTTCAATGTTGTTACTAGTTGTATCAACAATATTTTTAACTTCTTTAGTTTCATCTACAAACAATATGACTAGTGGAGAACTTATGTCATCCTTATTCTTGACAGGATAGACTACATCTTGTGTAATAAACTCTTCAACATCTAGCTCCGGTGGAGCTCCAGTCTCAGTTTGATTAGGTTTTTTAATCATAGCCTTCCAATATTGCATTCATCCTCTAAATATCTTGTGCAATTCTATGAGTATCATCTTCAACAAGTTGAATCTTTTCATCCAATAAATTTAGTCTCTGTGTTTTAGAATGAAACTGTCCTTTATATTTAGCAAGCAATGTTAATAATTCCTCATGAGATAACTTTGGAAAATATCGAACAAAAACTCTATCAATAATCTATTGGTCCTGATCTAAAATCAAATTCCATTTATTTTCAAGAATAGAATATAAAGAATCAAAAATGTCCTTTTGAATATCTTGTGGTAATCGATTATATTGACACAAGTGATTGATTACCTCTTGAACAATTTCTTGTTTCTAACCTTCATCAAAAGAACCAAAATGTTCTTTTACATTATCAAACCACTTTCTCCTTAGTGTTTGCAAAGTCCTTTCAAAATCGCTCATTGGTTTATTTGATGTAACATTAATAGGAGTACTTTGCTTGGAAATGTCTCCTACTGGTTTGGATTTCTTACCAGTCAATTTCATCTTCTTTGATTCTTCTTTAGTATCAGTTTCCTCAGATTCTACTTGAAGAATGAGATGTCTACCTCTCTTCCTTGTTGCTGTTTGCTTCTTTGCATATACCTTAGGTACCGGTTCCTTCTTGATTTGAATACTTCTAGTTACCCTTGTATCGGTGGTAACAGAAGCTAGTTGATCAACTTTCTTCTTTTTCTCCTTGGCACTACTAGGTTGACCAGGTGCAATCCTTTCCTGATAAGTGCCCAATCTTTTCTTTTTAGCATCCTTAGGAGATTCCAAAAGGTTTTTGGCATAACCGATTAGTAAATCATAACTGACTTCATAGCTCATTTCGTCCATTTCTTCTTCTCTAGGTTCAACTGCCTCCATAAGGAAAAAGTTAGTGGTCATAGTGAAATAGATGTCTTTTTCAAATTGTTTCACCACTTCATTAGATAACCTTAATCTTATGCTCATCTTCTTTTGAAACTCATTAAAATATCTATTCATGGCAACAGGAAATGTGTTCTTCACAACCTTTATGCTATTCTTGATTTGAATTGTCACTGGTATGTCCTTGGATCTTGTATGTCACCAATTCTTGGAATAAAATTTTGAAAGTAGAAAACTAAACCAATCAATAGTTGACCATATTTAAAATTTTGACTGGTGTCCTTCTTAATTGATTAAGTTTAGTATCAATTGACTTCTCATTGCCTCGCACAAATCATAATCTGCATCCTCTATCATCATTCTATAGGTGGAATGCACAACAACAGATGGTACATTGTTCATCCTACTAGAATGGAATATTTGGTAGCCAACAACCATTTTTGCAAACCTGACTCCTTGATCTACAATGTTATTGACCGATATAGAACGATCATCAATAATGGTCTTTGTCAATGCAATAGCAGTCTCCTTTGAAATTGTCCTCAATTTTGGTACTTCACTGGTTTGGTAGAAACTAGTTATTGCATGAATAGCCTCCTTTGTGATGGTGTGGGATCTATTGAGATACATGTTCCCACCATGTACATGACTAAGGATAATCTTGACATGTTTTTCTCAAAATATTCAAGAAAATAGGCTGCATTATGAAAACCCTTTTCATAAACCCTAACATATTCAGGTTTTATTTTCCCACTCTTATCACACAAATATTTAAGTTGATAATAGATTGCCAATGACCCTAGATCCTCAATTTGATAATCTATGTAACTAGACAAGTCACCTTTAACCAAAACACCTTGTGGAACTTGTGACAATGCATTATAACTCTATCTTATCTATTCCCATTGACTCCATAGCTTCAATGATAATAAAAAGACTCTATATTGGTGTAGACGATGATGCCATTCTAGATAATCTTGATTCAAGAGAGAGATTAACAAAAATACATTATTCCCTTCATGCTGGTAGGGTTTCTAGTTGCTCTCTCATATGCACACTTGATTCACCTTTCCTTATCTCCAAATCCAATTCAACTTTTTAATCTGTAGCACAAATCCATTCACAATCTACTAACAATGCTCTATTTCACTCTACAAGTGCTCCAAATGCTTCTTTGAATGCAATTAGGGTAAAAATAGCTTGGTGAAATTTCCTTTTATTGACTTACCCACTGCATTTATAACACTACCGATAGGGTAACAAGCCCTAATTACCACTTAACAATCTCACATATACTGATAGGCATATAACTGGTCGGTAATCCTTAGAAAACTGATAGATAATAATATCAAAAATTCTCATATTACAAATCGAAATGCAAAAACTTTCTTACCATACACTCTTCAAGGGGTCCGGAAGTAGATTTACTAATATGCTCCCCTTAGGCTTGTTGAAAAGCTCAATTTATTGGTGTAGCATTCGCCACACTCGGTGAAGGGTTTGATTCTTTTGTTGGCTTGTCCTCACTTTTCTTCTTCCAAATCTTATTGATCTATGCTCTGGTTTCTTCAACATCAACTATCTTCTTTCCTTTCCAATCTTTAGAGTGATTTACTAGTTGATTCTTCTTGGCTCTATAGAACTTAGCCATGTGTCTCAGTTGATGGCAATGATAGCAGGCCATCCCAGATGCTTTCCAAGGTCTTGCATTTCCTCTTCTAGTCCTTCTTCTATAGTTCATAGCCACAAGTCCATAGTTATTGAAAATTGTGAAAATAACATTTGTTACCTTCTCCATCTCATAGGGACTAAACCGGTTGACATAGGGGTTTTGCCAATTCAAGTTTCTTTGGTTGTCATTAGTCCTTCTCTAATCACTGATAGGTCTTGGATTCATGTGAGGTGATAGATTGTTCACTCCATATCTGCATTCAACTGATCTATGTCCATACATGTTGCAAGTGTAACAATGACCTTCAAATACTCTAGATGCATATCTAGTATTAGAATTATAGCCTGTGTTCTCATTAGATCTGCTTCTACACACATTAGCAGCATGTCCAGGTTTGTGATAGATAAAGCAAACAAGTTTGTAAGCCTTCCTACTGGTAGCCTTCTTAGCCTTAGGAGTAGTTTTACCTTCATGCATGTTGCTCTTGGTACCAGAAGATTCTCCTTTCTCAGATGTATTGAATCCTAATCTAGATGTGTTACCTTCCATCCTCCAAGATTGGATCTATTCATCTAGAATAGAGGATCTCTTGTTGAATTTTTCAAGTTTCCCATTAGCCTCAATAGGCTCTTTGGTAAGATCTTTGTTATTATTTGTAAGAGTTTCTCTAAGAGACATTTCCATTTCAATATCTAACTGTAATGCTACTTTTTCTTCCTTCTCCTCAAGCCAATGTTCATGCAAAGCTACATTCTCTTGATCTTATAAATCTCATGATCCTTCTCTTTGATTAGGTATTAAGCTGCCCTCCTTGATTTAAGTTCTTGACTCATATAGGTTGTAAGAGCTTCAAGTATTCTCCTTAGGTTAAGTTTTTCACCATTCAGTTTCTCCACTTCTTCAACCAATGCATCAATGTTGGCCTCATGTGAAGATTTGTTGTCAGAGATCTCCAATAATTGCTCAGTCAGTTCTCTCCTCTTTACTTGTGAAGCTTTGAATCCACCTCTCAAGGTTTCAAGCTCCTCCCTAGTTGCATCAAGTACTCTAGCCATCTCTCTATAACTCATATCCCCCATAATAGCTTTAGGGTTTCCTTCCAAGAGATTAAGCCTTAAAGAAGATAGGATTTGATACCAATTGATAAAGTTATAAAGCACTGAGAGGGGGGGGCAATTCAGTGATAGAAAAAATAATAACACTTTAAACCTAGACCAGTAAAAACAATTAACTAGTTTACTTAATACTTTGCATGCAATCTAAAGTGTTATAAAAGAATTCACAAGTAAAACATTCACCATAACACAAGTGTTTATATGTGGAAAACCCAACTAGGAAAAACCATGGTGAGATGGGACTCACATGTTAACTATCTGCAAAAATAGGTAACTGACTGGTTAAGGTCTACAAAGTTCTCTATTAGGAGCAAATCTTGTTAAAGATATCAAAGCCCTCTTATGAGCTATACCTAGTTAAAGGTAGCCTTAGTGGAGGATTTAGATCCAAGTTAATGAATCACCTTATCAGAGCTTACCCAGTTAGGGGATTTAACTATTGTAGTGATTAGAAAACAATAGGTGGTATGATCTAGGAGTAGCACATTCTTCTTGTATAGATCCTTTTCTACTCACTCAATACTACATCACTGATATACTCTGCAACTCCTTCAATAAATTACATCAACTCTAACTCATAACATCACTTTTATCTTGCATATCAAAATAACTCATCATAATGTCCTTTTATAGACATTAGATTTTATGTCAGCTCAAGAACCTCAACACAACTTCCTAGGTTCAGTGAATTTGGACAATCTTCCATAACACATCACAAATCATCACCAAAAATGTTGGTTAGAGATAACTCATCACAACCGGTGATAACTCATCACACAATCAGTGAAACTAGTTGGAACATCGATACCAGTTGAGTGTTAACCACTTCCAACTCATAGACCGATTGTCTCCATTTGCCTCCTTCTTCTTTCCGCTATATCTTGAAACTTTTGTCAGTGGAATTGACCAAAACCAATTATCTTTACTGTATATACTGATTGTCAACATATACAAGTTAGACACATTCATATCGGTTAGACTTACTCTATACATATGATACCGATTTGCAATATGAAGACTTAAGAATACTACCAGTTTGACTTAACTAAGATGACTATGACAATATGAACATATGTGTGTGTGTATGTGCCATCAATGACAACACATAAAGTCATCCAATACAAAAATCATCATCAATCCAACACCAACCATAACCATTGATCTATATAAATTACATGAACCTTATTAACAAGGTCGGTTAAACCCTAAACCCATAAACCCATAATTACAAAAATTACATCACATGATACCATCGGACCAAAATTATGATTTATATTACATAGCATGGACTTAAATCAAGTAACTAAGTAATTATATCCATCAGGGCTTCTGCTAAGACAAAAATCTAACATTCTTCACTTGTTGGTAGAAACCCTTAGTGAAAGTTTAATCGGATCCAAATAGGACCACCATAATAGCACACCATCCTATGCAAAGTCACCAATTTCTTGAGATATGATCAAGAAGCACCAACATCATGAAAGAAACTGATTCCATCAAATGGACCCAAAATCCACTGACCAAGTCACCAAAACAACATACCGGTAAAGCTAACCTATAATGCTAGAAGCCGGTAAAGGCACAAACCAACTGGTAACTAGAAATACCAAAAGTGATGACCAAATAATGAAACCACCAGAATATACTAAGCATATAATCATCAAAATAAGCATCCAAAAACAATTCTAGCGGTCTAATCATACTGGACCAAAATCAAAACAAAAACCAAAAGTATTCACCATATAGTGTTGACATCAATGACAACACTTAAGCAAATCCAGTGTATTGCCAATAGATACAAAATTAGCCTTTGAAAGCTATGGAAATTATCTGTGAGATTCTCCATTAGCAAATAGGTCCAAGCGACTTTGGTGCATAGGTCAGGAAACTGTCCCCCATTCTGAAAGCGATAATTTTCTAGAAAAAGATCCAAACAACCTGTGAACCTAGGATAAGGTAGATGAACATGTCCACGAAAAAAATACAACTCCATAAGATCCAGTGAACAAATGTGGAAAAATGTAGAATAGAATGTTGAAATTGCAAAGCCAAACTAAACAAAAAGCAACTGAAATGAAAAGTTTTTGGTTGATGCAAGATTTCCAAGAACCAAGGATTCTCCTACATCAGATATCTAGTGTTGATTAAAAAAGTGAGTCCCTCACTTTGCAGGGGCTAGAGGAAAACCAAGACAATCTTCCTTAGCCTAAGAAATCCATGATGAGTCCTCAATTAGTCTATCCTTCCACTTCACAAGATACTCTTTGTATTGTTTGCCTTGTGTGCTACACGCAAGTCTGCTATCCAAAATCTCTTTAATCTACTCTGGTACCCTCTAGGGCATCTGCTTCTCCAAGTCTATCATGTTATCTTCACTGAATGTTGCCTCACGATATTGATGTAGGTCTACAATGTTGAAAAAAGGTGAAATACCCAAGGTATCAGTAACTCCACTTCATATGCATTTCCATAACTAAAATTCCTCAAGATCTTACAAGGTCTAAACTTCCTCATCTTCAACTTATTATAGGTACCAACTAGAAATCTTTATTTTCTCAGATAACCATCACTTCATCTCCAACTTTGAATTCTTTGTGTCTCCTCTTTTCATCTTTCTTCTCCTTATACCTACCATTCATGTCCTCCAAATATTGTTTGACCTAACTATGTACTGTCTTCATATGTTCTACAAATACTTCTACTTCTGCACTACTTTTATCTTCATTACTGATATCCCTTAACTCTAATATGTCTCTAGGGTGCACTCTGATAACAATATCAAAGGGTGTTCTTCTAATACCCCTGTTCAATAAATTGTTGTGGGAAAGCTCTGCTTGTGCAAGAACCAAGTCCCAACTTCCAGTTTTCTCTCCAACTAAACATATCAATAAATTTCCCAAACTCCTATTTACTACTTCTATCTATCTATTAGTCTGTGGGTGAAAAGTAGAACTGAATTTTAAATCTATCTTCATCTTCTTCCAAAGTGTTCTCCAAAAATATCCAACAAATTTAGTGTCTCTATCAAAAACTATGCTCTTAGGTAAATCCATGTAGTCTCACCACCTCCTTGAAAAATAGGTCATCTATACGCACACCATCTGTTGTCTTCTTACTTGGTAGGAAATATGTCATCTTTGAGAATCTATCCAGCACCACAAATATAGAATTATTCCCTCCTTGTGTCCTAGGCAATCCAAGTATGAAATCCATACTTATGTCCTCCCAAGGTCTCTTCAGAACTATCAAAGGCTTATACAATCCAATATTCTAACTACTACATAATAATACAAAACTTTTTATTAAAGACTCTACAATGGAGCACGTGTGAGATGGGAGTGGGCAAGTTAGGGTTCTAGTGGTTGAAGACCCCAATGATGGAGAAGAGGATGATGATGCAGATGATTTGGGAGAGGGCCTTTTTTAGGGCCTTTTTTGTTGCTCTGCTCAACATAATGGGTCAAGGGCTTTGCAAGGTATGGCTGACACATGGGAGGATGTTGACCTGAAAAGGCTTTATGTCTAGCTTCCTCCGATGATGGTGAGATCTACCAATGGTGATGATTACTAGGTTCACTAGATATGACATTATCGACTCTTTGTGAGGGGGGTTTGTCTGGTCATGTCTTTCTCTATTGTTTGACAGTTTTTTGGAGGTTTTTGGTTTGAAGGGAAGTGTGGCGATTTTGCTTTCCACTTTGGCCTCTACCTTGGAACATCCTATGGCTCGGTTCTCAGAGGCTTTAGATCTCTTGTGGGGGTCTTCTTTTTTGGGTTGTTTTCCATTGACACCTCTTTGGCTTCTTTGGGGGTTTGTCTCATAATCTCTTGGTAGACTATGTTCTTTCCTATCTCCATCCCTTTCTTATGGGGTCTTGTTGCTATCATGGCTCTCTTTTTACTATGTCTAGTTTTTTCTCCACCTATTTTTGAGATCTTGTAGGTGATTTTGTTCTAGTAATGGCTCCCCTACCTTCTTTTCTTCCTTATTTCTTATTATATTGAGTTGAATGGTTGTTCTATTGTGGGAAAGAGTGGTTGGTTGGTCATTGCTAGATGGAGTTTCCTGAGGGCTCTTGATGACCTATCTTCTGAGGCTAGTTATTGTTCCATTTTCTTCACCAAACTAATTGACCTTTAGCACTTATATCCTATGGAGGTGGACACTAGGGTAGAGGTTGTTTGTATGGTATATGACTATTGTGGACCTCCGTATATCTTGAAGGTTTTGGGAGCCTATTTAAAACCTAGTATTTTTGTAAACTGGCACTATGTTGATCATCTGTCTCTAATTCTTGTGGGTTTGATAGGTTCTTGGAAGGATCATTTGGTGTCTTTCTTCTCTTTAGTCCCTATTGAGGTGGGTCCTTTCCCTATGGAGGTGGAAAAGTTCTTTGTTGGTTGGAAGCCTACTTTTAGCTAGATTATCTCTGTTAGTTTCAACTTGTGGGTTTTGGGAGCCACTGGTTTGTTTGTTGTTACCTCCCCTACTTCTCCTATTGAGGTGGAATTCTTTAAGGGTTTGGTTAACTTAGTTCTTCTCTTTCTTAAGATTAAGGTTATGGGAGCCTTATCAAAACCCATTGTTATGGTTGAGGGATCCTAGAAAAACCCTATGTTGGTTTTGGGAGTCATTTTAAAACCCAATATGAAGGTTTGGGGAGAATTTCAAAACCCTTTGGCTCTAGATTGTGCTTGTATGTGTATCATCAAGAATCTCACAGTTGTGGCTTTTGGATCACTGCTCAATCTCTATGTTCAGGTTATGGGGGCTTGGAAAAACACTTGGTTTTCGATGAAGGTTAAGGAAGTCTAAATAAAACCCTTGTATTTTATTGTTTTAGTTTTCTAGTGATAGGCTTCGACCTTCTTCTCATTTGTCATGCCCAAAATTTAGGGCAAAACAGAATTTTTTTTTTTTTTTTAAATATACTAATTAACTAACAAGTTCACTCACACGACAAGCGTTAAAGAAATTTTCCATAATTATATTCGAACTAGTTCTGAGACGAACCAAGCATTGATAGTTGTTAAATATTATTTGCGGAAAACTAACTGGTTTAATTTTATCTCCATGAGATACCTAGTCATTAAGTTTATTAAATCAATCATGCTAAAGGATTAGGAGAGGAAAATTAATTTAATCTCCAATATGACTATATAGTCTAATCAACCTTTTTTTAAATTTCTATTTATTACTTACTCCAAATTATAACCAAAATTATATAAATATATATATATATATATATATATATATATATATATATATATATTTATATATATATACATATATATATATTTATAATTAAATACTTACTCCAAAATATGACCAGAGTTATATATATATATATATATATATATATTTACATATATTTTATATATTTTAATTCTTTTTCAAAAGCACATTAACTTTCTAAATTAATAGTCAATATTTCTCCAACCCTATTTAGGGTTCTAATTTTTTATATATATATTAACAATTCTAAATTATCATAATATTTTTAAATTCATTTGCCCTAGCCCTACCCGGGCTAGGGTTTAACCCTTTTTATTTCCACTAAATTTTTCCACGGGGCCGAACAATGGTGGCGGCCATATTTTTATGCAGGTTACGAAGATGGAGGCGGGGAGGGTCGTGGCGCCACTGTGTGGGCGTACAGTGGGCGCTGCGGCACCACTGTGTGTCCACACAGTGGGCGCTGCGGCACCACTGTGTGTCCACACAGTGGGTGCCGCTAGCGGCTCACACCACTGTGTGGCCACACAGTGGTGGCCGCGGCCGTCCACTGTGTGTCCACACAGTGGGAGCCGAGCAGCCCGCACTGTGTGTTCACACAGTGGGCGCCGCGTGGCCCTCACTGTGCGTACACACAGTGGGGTCCGCGTGGAACCTAATTTCCCCTTTTTTTTTTTTTATATATTTTTTTTTAAATATATATTTTTTATATAAATATATATATATATATTTATATATATGTATATATATTTATATTTATATAAATATATAATCATAAAGTTATGAGGGTGAAAAATATACCAATAAATTTTTATTTGTTTTGTAATAAGATTTACATGCAAAAATTTTAAACAAAACTAATAAAGGAAAAGCATTGTGTTATTTCAAATATATATATATATATATACACTTAAGTTTTTTTTTTTTTGTTAATTTATTTCTAATTGCTGATAAATGAATGAAGCAAAAACTATTGTTAAGTTTTTTTTTTTAATCAACACTAATTAGAAATACAATCTAGAAATACATTTCAGGAAATGCAATATACTCCTCTAAAATAAATCGATTCATTGATTTTTCAACTAATAAGGCAATAACTTAAAACTTTCCCTTTTTTTTTTTTTTACATAAGATCTTTCAGCAAAAATAAACTCATATCTTCAACAAGTAGAATATAGATAAAATTTAATTGTAAACTATTTTTTTTTTTCATAATACAAAGAAGCTTTTGCATGCAACTCAAAATGATTTTTCTTTTTCTAAAAATCAGAAGTAGAAATAAAACAAGCTTTTCTTTTTACAACTCTAAGATATTCATCAAATTTTACAGGATGTTTCTTTGTTTAGCTACAACAATAACCCCAAGTCTAATTTCAAGAATTACAACTTGCCTCTCATTTCTAAGAATGAGGGCTTACTTCTATAACAACTTTAAATAAATATTTGCAAATGAAATAAAGTATCTTCAACAATAATCTTTTGTATCTTTTCATGGCACCTATCCTCTTCTCCTGACTTTCCTACATAATAGAAACACAAATATGACCACGGAGTGCTCACCTCCCAGCCTAGGCTAACTGGTAGCCACCCCCGAGCTCGGAGAACCAATTCCTAGATGGGTAACAAATAGGCAAACACATAGAAAACAAATGCATATAGATTTTCTAGACACAATCCCAACTTGGCTTTCACAGCACCACACTTTGGTGATGAACATTTTCAAAGGGTGGTAGTGGACCAATACCCTGAGGAGAACTGCAAGTATGAAATAAACAAGAAGCCACCTCATGGCACAATAATAATATCAAAAATCTCAACCCCTTATTCCTTATGCCCCCCAAAGGAATTCTAGCCTTATATCCCTCCTTATGACCCCCATTGCACAAATAGGCCATGCAGCAAGGGTCACACAAAGATCCCTTGTGATCACTCTCATAGAGAGTCTCTCACTCGAGGGTTGTCACTGCTACCACCCACAAGATCCTCTTCTCTCCCAAGAGTAAGAGGTCTTGAGAAAACTCCCAAAACACAAATAAATCATAATGCAAAAACACCAAAAGATTTTCTAATAAAACTTTCAAGAGCACAGATTTCTTACACCAACAAACTTCCATACATAAACAAGAAGAAGACATTAAAATGAATAACTGAAACCAACCTTAATCTCCCCAAAGGTATTATGATATTTGATGAAGAGCTGCCCAATCCACGAATCTTTTTTCTTCTACCCTTAATCAATTTTTCTATTCCATAACATTATTTTCTTTTCAAATTTTCTCTTGTCTCCAAAAATGGAGAGTGGGTGATTACCCTCCAATTCTCAAAAATCTTGCTTAAGAAGCTCACTCTCTGAGTTCGCACAAGCTCTAAAAACCAAAAAGGAAAGAAAGCAAAAATGCAAAAAGACTCTCATTCCAAAAGGAAAAATCTTGATTAGATTTAACTTCTAATTTTCAATTTTCGCTCAACTCAAAAAAGCCAATTTTTAAAGCGTTAAAAAGATCATTATAAAGTAGAAACTTGCCTAAAATTACCCCTAACCCCTAGGTATACCTTATGGGTTTTAGGAAACCCTATTAAACTACCCCTAGGTGTTCATTTAACCCATTTTAAACCCCTTTGAAGCTTATTTTCGGGTCAAACATAAGTTGACCACCCCAAATATTATATTCCCAAAGTATTTATGACAACACATTATTTTATTTAAGAAGAACTATAATTAAACACTTTCCCACCAAGAGACAAAATAAAACATTTAAATTTAAATCCACACATGTGTCAAGTGACACAAATAAAACACTTTTACAAAAATAAAACACGAAATTGTCTCTTGTGGTTTTTACACAATAAATTTAAATAACACTTAACACTCATGCAGCATATACTGTTACGAATAAAATACAACACAAACAGGGTGTTGTCTCTCCAAATAGACAAACCCTGGCTTACGAACATACATAAGTCTAGGTTTGATTCTCCGTAATTTTCCATGGTCACATGGTAAATTTCCTGCGCATCTCAATTTACACATTAGTACTTCCAAATATCCATATATAATATAATTCAATAATATAACAATACACATCATTACTTGCATACAATTTTCATCTGCACAGATTGAATACATCTTTTATCAAGCAATTTCACATAAGCAATTTCATTCCAATTCACATAAACTAAACATACATCATAGTTCTATATTCAGAGTAAAGTCCTGCAAATTCAATAATGACATCTATCATTGCAATATCATCCTATCTAACAATCATGTAGTGTTCTATCTCATAAAGCATGTTAGTAAATCATCAAATCATAGCAATGTTATCCAAATCCTAAAATCATATAAGTTCTAAGTCTCAAAATGCATCAAAATAAAGTATCCATAATAGTCTAAAAATAAAATCCACTGAATATCAGACTAAGTTGAGGTGAGGCCTCACATCATTCATATTGTTTTTATTTGTTGACTCTTTGATGCTAGGGTGAGTTTGGGCTACTAGTTATCATGGTTGAATCCTATGGCAACTATTTGTTTTGGGTTTTGAATCTGTGTAAAATCTAAGGATATCAGGTTCCTTCAAAACTTATTATAAGGGGTTTTGGGTCCCCTCAAAACCTATTTTATATCTAATAAAAAACATTATGACTGCTACCTTTTGCAAGTTGACAAATTCTACACCTTTCAACAAATTTCCTAACATCCTTATGAATTTGAGGCCAAAAGTAATTCTCACTAACCAAGGCTATTGTCTTATCAACACCAAAGTATCCTTCTAGTCCTCCACTACGCTTCTATTTTATTAGGTTTTCCCTCATAGAGCTCTGTGGTATACACAATTGGATTCCTTTGAACAAAATCTCATCTTGAAGAAAAAAATATAGCCACCTACTCCTATCCACCACAATAGGTTCCTTACAAGATTTCTAAGGTTTTGCAAAATTTGGGCCATCCTCTTACAAGTTCTTCAATTCCTTAAAACCCAAGACTTCCACTCTCATCTTTGTCAGCAAGTTCCTCCTTCTACTTAAGGCATTAGTAACTTTATTTGACTTGCCCCTTCTATGCTTCAAAACAAAGGTATAACTCTGCAAGAACTCCACCCATCTGATATGTCTTTGATTCAACTTACATTGACTATTCAAATATTCTAAAGCTTGATGATTGATATACAACACAAACTCCTTAGTCAGTAAATAATGTCTCCACTTCTTCAATGCTTCAATTATTGCATAAAACTCTTGATCATATGCATAATATCTTCTTCTTTTATCATTCCATTTTTCACTAAAATAAGCTACTCGTCTTCCCTCTTGACTTAATACTACTCCAATTGCATTTCCACTTGCATCACAATCCACTTGAAATGCTTTGCTAAAATCTAGTGAAGCCAGCACATGCTTCTCTATCACCTTCCTCTTCAACAACTTAAAACTCTTATTTTCTTCAGATGTCCACTTGAAATTCTTCCTATCTCCTCTCACTAATTTTGCCATAGGAATACAAATTGAACTAGAATTTCTAATGAACTTCTAGTAGAAACTATCCAATCCATCAAATGATCTTACCTCACTAATGCTTTTAGGTGTAGGCCAATCAACAATTGCTCTTACCCTCTTAGGATCCATCTTCAATCTATCTGCAGATATCATAAATCCCAAATAGACTAACTCTTCCTTCATGAAACTGCACTTTGTAATGTTTATCAACAAATCTACTCTCTCAACCTTTGCAAAACCCATCTCAAATGCAACATATGTTCTTCCTTTGTCTTACTAAAAATTAAGATGTCATCTAAGTACATAATAACTTACCCAAGAATTTCTTCAATACCTCATTCATCAACCTCATGAAAGTACTTGATGCATTAGTCAGTCCAAAAGGCATCACCAACCATTCATAGAGTCCTTCATTTGTCTTGAATTTTGTCTTCCACTCATCCCCTTATCTGATTCGGATATGATTGTATCCACTTTTTAAATTTATCTTTGTATAAAATTTGGCTCCACTTAAACAATTCATTAGGTCATCCATCTTAGGTAAGGGAGATCTATACTTCATTGTGATCTTGTTTATTGCTCTAGAGTCAGTACACATTCTCCATTCTCCATTCTTCTTAGATGATAATATTGATGGAATGAAACAAGGGCTCAAACTTTCTTTGATCAAATATTTCCTTAATAACTCCTACACTTGTTTGTTCAATTCCTCATTTTCTGTTGGTGTCATACAATGTGCTACTTTATTAGGAAAACTAGCTCTAGGAATCAAGTCCATGGAATGACTCATACTTCTCATAGGTGGTAATCCATCAGGTACTATTTCTGAAATGGTATCCTCATATTCTGTCAACAACTCTTTCATCTCATCTGGGTTTTCTTCTTCACGATTTGAATTTTTAGTCTTCTTAGGAACTAAAGAAAATAACATATTTTCATGTCTTATCCCATCCACTAATTTCATTCCATCTACCAAACAAACTCTATCATTAGTACAAAATTCATTCTTAAGATGCTCTTCCAAAGTTAACAAGATCTATTTCATCCCATTTGCAACAATAGTGTATACATGTTCTCTCTTCCATCATGTATTGCTTGTCTATCATACTGCCAAGGTCTAGCCAAAAATATATGACATACATCCATAGAAATAATATCAAACAAAACTTCATCATGATAAGATCCAATTCTCAATTTTACCAAATATTGTTCACTTACTAGTACCTTATGATCATCCTGAATCCATGCTATCTGATAAGGCTTAGGGTACTTCAATCACTCCAATTTTATCTTACTCATCATCTCCTCTAAAACAAGATTATCTGAACTACCACTATCAATTATAACTTTACAAAACTTACCGACTACTTTCCATCTTGTATAGAATAAATTCTTCCTCTACAAAGGTTCCTACTTATTTCTTGTATGGCATAATGCTCTCCTCATAAGAAATAATTCTCCATCTTTAGGTTTATTAGCTGATCCAGTAGGTTCTTCTCGCACCAAAGAGACACATTGGTGCAGGAGAAAACCGTCAAACCCTTCAAGATGATAAGTTAGACTTTGAGAAGGGATTATAAGGCATTAAATATGTCTTTAGAATGTTTTGTATAGGTTTTCAATCATGCATTGTGTGTTTGTAATAATGAACCCCATCTTGTGATCCAAACTCCTATTTTGGCATTTCTATGAGCCAATTAGGACTTTTGGACAATAAAGGATCAAATGTGTTGGTTTTAGTGTTTTAATATTTTTTAGGAGGGGTTAAACTTGACCCAAGGCATTAGGAGGCGAAAGATGACATTTTGACAACTTTTGCAAAAGCTGTCAAAAGTTGTCATGAGCAACTTTTATGCACTTTTTGCATTTTGTTAATTTGAAACTCCTCCAATAGCTCTAACCTCTTGGTTTTTGGTTGAGAGAAGTTGTGGTGTAGTTTATACACTTTGTGGATCTAATTCCCAAGGAGTGATTGTACGAAGAAGAGTTTTGATGCCATCAAACTAATAGAATTCTAAGTTTTTCCTGCAATTCTAGAGTTAACTTTGTCTTGACTTTGATTTAAAGTTCTAGTTGTGTGTGTTGCTCCTAAAATTCAACTTTTACTGTAGGTGCTTAGAAAACCAGGGTTTAACTTGGGTTTTTCCTCCTCCATGGCCATATCTTTCACTTTATCAATCTGAGACCCATGGTATTTGGTGAAACAAAAGTATGGTTAGTGTATTCTAGGATTCCAAGAGTGTTTTGTAGGAGGAACAAGGGAGAGGTGTGTTTGGAGCGACCCTAGGTAGACATCTCTATGTGGCTACCTAGACCTTGAACAACAAAATTACCTTGTGTGCAATTGGTGATGATTCCAAGCATATAACCCTAGAATCCCTTATGGTTTATGGTTCCCTACATGCCCATGGGATTTTAATTGGTCAGTTCATTCATCTGAGTATAGTTGTTTCACTAAAAAGGCCTAATTAACCCTTTAGGATAGTCAACATCCTATCAACAAAGACCTTTATTTTCCAGACCTTGACCCTTCCCTTTGGGGATTTATGTAACTTCAAAAAGGGTCTTTGAATCCATAATTTTTTTGCCAAGGTGTTTGGGAAAGTTTGAACCTAAGGTCTCTTTACTCGCTAAATAGGGAACCTAGGTCTAATTGGGTGAGTTTCTTAAGGAATGGGCATGAATACTTACATCCGTTGCTTGGTCTGACCTTGGGGAGTCTTGTATGACCCAAAATTGGTATACAAATTATTTGTAACCCTTGGAGGTATCACGGAGTGTGTTGTAGAAAGATACCCTTGATTGATTAGGTATGAGTCTTGAAGATGGTGAGAAGATTGAACTAATGTTGTGGAGCCTTGTCTTGATAGGATCCTATTCTTGAATTGAGGGGTCAATGTCATATGTTTTGAGATGTTTGGCAGGATGCAAGGAGGGCTCTGCATCAATTGGTATCAGATCTAGTAATGGCTTTGGTAAGGAGATAGAGAATTGACAGATGTCAGAGGGACAAGAAGAATAGGTCCCTAGAGGACCAATCACCAACATGGAGTTGGCAAAGATTGTGAGAAAGTAGGCCACTGCTTGCAAGGCAATGCAGAGGGAGATAGAGAGGTTGAGAGGTAGAATAGCTGGGAAGGAATATGGAGGCATTGGTAGTGGTGATGAAGGGGATGAGGATGAGATCCCTATGCCAGAGGAAGAGGCGAGTCTTCTTGACTAGAGGCACTTCCTTAATACCCTCAAATCCATGGAGAGAAGAACCATGGAGCAGAAGATTGATTTGCCAGCTTTCACTGCGAAAATGGTGATAACTCAATGATGAACAGATAGTACCAAATTGGTACTGAGAGAGGGGGGTGAATCAGTATAGACCAAAACACAATCCTAGACTAGTTTGTCAGTAGACACTATGCTTAGGCAGACAAATAGTAACACCGGTCTTGAATAGAGTACAACTGGCAAAACCCAGAGTAACTGAGATAGGAATAAACCGGTTGACACTTATCTTCTCAAACAATCTAACACTTCATTTTCATTTCACTCTAGTGTATGAATAGGTAATCTACCATCAAAGATATATATATATATATATATATATAGCTAGATCAACATGATTCACCACTTGATAGAAAACAACATATCATCACATGAAAAAGACATCACATATGACACACATATTTTTCACGTGGAAACCCAACTGGGAAAAACCATGGTGGGGATGAATACCCACAAGCTTATTTTTGAACTATTTAGAATTCTGCTCTATTAGGAGCCTTCTCTGGTTAAAGACTAATACAATAGGTTCTATTAGGAACCAATCCTATTAGGGATCACCTAGTTAAGGGATGGCTAGAATACCCAGTTAAGGGTTAAACCATATTAAAGGATTTACAACAATCCAATTAAAGCTACCCTATTAAGGGATTTCCCAACTATTGAAGTGGTTAGAGATCAATAGGTATTACAATGATTTGGTAACAACACTCAATGCCAATGCAGATCTGTTTTAGCTCCTCTTCACCTTCTACACTTACTCTGTAAGTATCACTTCTCTCTTCTGGTCTGGCAAGAATCACGTATCTCCTCACTTGGATACTCACACACAACTTTTGCCAACAACCTCAGAAAGAAACACAACATCGACCTTATAGGAAACAGATAGGTCGGTAGCATAAAACCTAAACCCTAAACCTATTAGGTTAAGGAATTCAAATGGTTCAATCATAACCATTGAGTATATTGCATTAAATGCAACAGTCTTGATCCAATCTCAAGACATTCTCCAGCATTCATTTTCCACTAATTTCATGGCAGCTGATAACTCAGCATGTGTTATCACCATTTACAAGCTTCACATATTCCTGATGTAGATCGGAACAATCTCCTTCATGCAAGATCCTTCACACACACAAGGATGACATGGCAACATGATCTATTCTTTGTTACAATGTTAACTCATCACACAAAGTCACTAGTTGAGCCACATAGGATTGAAGCACTTCAACCAAAAACCTTGAAGTTGAGACTACCAACCAGTAGTCATATAAAGCTTCCATGTACCGGTTCCCATAACCACATGCTGGTTCACCTTAAAAAAACACACCACTTCACTTTGGCACAAATGCCAGTTCACAGTGTTATACCAGTTCTCTTCTCTTCAACATATTGACATCAATGACAACATACAATGTCATTATGTCCTCATACCGGTTCACATAATGCCAACAATCTCCCCCTTTGGCATTGATGGTAATATACAAAGATATCTCTCTGCTTCACATCTTCTCCCCCAATTTCTATAGATATCTTCTCTACTTCTTTTCTTCTCCCCCTTTGACAACAATGCCAAAGTGGAGGCACAAGCTTCCCTGTTCCATTATGTTGCTCCCCCTGAGGAGTACCATCCTTCAACACATCAATCCTGAAAAAAAAAATTGACTATGCAATACTTGACTGATGTGGAGCATATACCTTTAGTTTACTTCCTGAAGAAGCAGGACCCCTAATTCACCTCTTAAATACATAAATGTAGCCTTTGGGAGAGGCTTGGTGAATATGTCTGCTAACTGCTCCTTACTGGAAACATGTTCTAGTGCAATCTCTTTGTTCTAAACCTTTTCCCTCAAGAAATGATACTTAAGCTCAAAGTGCTTGGTTCTAGAATGTAAAACTAGCTTCTTGGAGATGTTAATTGCACTAGTATTGTCACAAAATATACTTACCAGTTTAGATACAGGAACTTTGAAGCCATTCAATACATGCTTCATCCAAATTGTTTGAATGTAGTTCATGAAAGCTACAACATACTCTACTTCCATTGTAGACTAAGAGATACAACTCTACTTCTTACTCATCCATGAGACCAGTCACCACTGAGAAAGAATGCGCCACCGGTTGTGCTCTTCCGGTCATCTACATTACCTACCCAATCAACATCTGTGAATACTTTCAAGTTGAAATCCTTGCTATATGGATACCAAAATCCATAATTAGTAGTTCCCTTCAGATACCTAAGAATCTGCTTGACTGCAACCAAGTGGGATTGTCTTGGGCTTTTTTGGAACCTTGCAGTAATGCCAACTACATGTGCAATATCTGGTCTACTATGTACTGTATAATGCAACTTACCAATCATTGATCAATATTCTTTCTCATCAACCAATGTTGAGTCATCCTCTTTGGATAATTTACAATCGCTCACCATCGGTGTACCAATTGGTTTGCTATCTCCCATGCCAAAGGTCTTCAACACCTCTTTGACATACTTGGATTGAGTGATAAAGATTCCATCTTTCATCTATTGGATCTGCAGTCCAATGAAGAACTTAATCTCCCCTATGAGTGACATCTCAAACTCTTTCTTCATCTCATCTATAAACTCGTGACTCATCTTGTCATCTCCACCAAAGATAATGTCATCAACAAATACCTCACAGATCAGGATCTGTTCTCCTTCAAACTTCAACTAGATATTGCTATCTTTGCTTGTACTCTCAAATCCAATCTTCACAAGATGGGAGTGCAGGTGTTCATACCATGCGCTAGGTGCCTACTTTAGACCATATAAGGCTTTATGTAGCCTACACACCATGTCACTGTCTTCAGATAGGGCAAACCCATCTGGTTGCTCTATATACACTTCCTCTTCAAGTACACCATTTAGGAATGCAGATTTTACATCCATTTGATATAATTTGAATCCTTTAAAGGCTGCATATACAAGAAGCATATGAACTCCTTCCAATCTGGCTATAGGAGCAAAGGTTTCTCTATAGTCTTCTCCTTCTTCTTGGACATATCCTTTGCACACTAGTCTAGCTTTGTTTCTAATCACTGTGCCATCCTCATTCAGCTTATTTTTGAAAACACATTTGGTGCCAATGACATTTTTATGCTCTGGTCTAGGCACGAAAGACCATGTACCATTTTTCTCTATCTGGTCAAGTTCCTCTTCCATTGCCTTGATCTAGTCTTCATCTTTATGTGCCTCTTTGAATGATTTAGGCTCAAATTCAGAGATCATACATGAGTTTTCCTTGACCTTTCTTCTTGTAAGAATTCCTGCATCCTTATCTCCTATGATCTGCTTAGGATCATGATTTAGCTTGACATACTGATGAATGGTCTTAATAGATTCCTCTTTATTTTCTTCTTCATCCTCATCTCCATCAGTATTAGCATCTACATTTACCATTGTAGGAACATTGTTACTAGTACTTGGTTGATAGGTAACTGGTTCCCAGAAGGTTACAACCAATTCATTTACCGCTTTCTCACTACCGGTTTCCTTAGTTTTCTTAGAGGTTTCATCAACTCTTACATTGATGCTTTCCATAATTCTCTGAGTCCTATTATTGAAACACTTGGGAGCTTTGCTCTTTGTGGAATACCCTAGGAATATTCCCTCATCACATTTCACATCAAATTTTCTCTAGTGTTCACTCCTCTTGATGTAACATTTGCTACCAAACACTCTAAAGTAGCTAACCATAGGTGTCTTACCAGTCCAATACTCATAAGGAGTTTTATCCTTACCTTTCTTGATGAGTACCCAGTTCATTGTGTAGACTGCAGTGCTCACCGCTTCTCTCCAAAAGGTGTGGGCTACCTTTCCTTGAATCAACATAGTTCTAGCTACTTCAACCATAGTTTGATTATTCCTCTCTACTAGGCCATTCTGCTATGGAGTCTGGGGGGCAGACAATTGCCTCTTGATGCCATGTTCTTCATAGTACTTGTTGAATTCATTGGAAGTGAATTCCCCTCCTTGATCAGTTCTCAAGCACTTGATCCTTTTACCACTTTCCTTCTACACTAATGCTCTGAAAGCTTTGAAATTTACAAAAGCTTCAGACTTATCTTTCAAGAATGTGACCCACATCATTCTTGAGTAGTCATGAGTGAGAATCATGAAGTACCTATCACCCTGCACACTCCTAGGTTTCATAGGACCACACAAATCAGTATGCACAAGATCAAGAAAATTGTCAGCAGTGAAAGATTTACCTTTAAAGGTTGAGGAAGACATTTTACCCAATTGACATTCTCTACACAAGGTATTATTTGGTTTTCTTATCACTGACAACCCTCTAACTGCCTTGATCTTACTAGCCTTAACAATGTTATCAAAGTTTACATGGTAGAGTCTCCTATGCCATATCCAGCTATCATCAAATTTAGCCATAAGACATGTACTTATATTTGCATTTAGCTGAAATAGGTTACCTTTGGTCTGCATGCCAGTGGCCACCAATTGACCATTCTTTCCTTTGATTCTACACACTCCATTCTTGAATTCCAGAGTGAGACCATTGTCAGTCAGCTGGGCAACACTCAGAAGGTTGTGTCTGAGACCATCAACCCAATACACATTGTCAACACTAATCTTTCCATTCAGAGAGATGGACCCTTTGCCTTTGACCATACATGGTGCGTCATTACCAAAGCGAACCACACCACCATCATACTCTTCCAAGGATAGAAACTTGCTCCAGTCACCAATCATAAGGTGAGAAAAACCACTATCAATAATCCACTCATTGGAATTATCAAACTGGGAGATAAGAGCCTTCTTGTCTAACACATCTTCCTTGAAAGCAAGAAACACAATATCTTCATTTTCTTCATCTTCTGATTCCTCATCTGTGACACCTTCATCAACTGTCACTAAACAGTTTCTCCGGTTTCCTCCTTTGAATTTCTTGAACCTTTCTAGTTTGTCCTTGTTGTCTCCATTAGGATAGTTTACAACAATATGTCCTATCCAGTTACAAGAAAAGCATTTCAAAGGGAGCTTACCTCTGTATTTGCCAGTTCCTTTAGGAAATTTCCTGGCAAGAAGAGCTTTAAATGCCATCAGAATCTCCTCATCATCCATTTCTCTACTCTATCTTGGTTCACCAGTAGTGCTAACTTCTTTTCCTTTTCTGGATGGTACATTAGAAGCTTTAAAAGTTGATTCAATCTTTTAGACAATACCATCAAAACTATTTAGCTCATAGGCTATCAACTTTGCAATGATGGAGTCTAGGGATACCTTAGTCTTGTCTATTGATCTCAACTCCTGAATAGCAGCAACAGTTATTGCATAGACTAATAATAAAAATCTCAAGACCTTTCTTACCACAGTGGAATCTTCCATTTTACTACCTACACTCTTGATATCTCCAACAACGGTTTTGATTCTTATTCCATTCTATTGAATGGTCTCACCTTCAACCATCCGCATGTCTTCAAACTTCCTTCTAAGGCTTTGTTCCTTAGCTTGTTTTACATGCTCGTCACTACCATAGATATTTTCAAGAGTATCCCATACCTCTTTGGTATTTACCTTATCTTGGACATCAATAAACTCAATGTCAGATAAACTACTACTTAGGGCTTCCATGACTTGCCATTCTCCCGCATCTTTCTCTTTTGGTCATCAGTGAAAGTACCGGTAGAGAAATGTAGGCATTCTCAACATAACTCCAGTCTTGAGCACCCTTGCTTCTGATGTATATTTTCATTCTGTCTTTCCATATACTGAAATTTTCTTTGTTGAACTTTGGACCTTCTCTCTTCATCATTAGACAGGGATCTTTACCTCAAGCGGTTAAGCTTATAACATAGAGGACTTGGAGCACACTCTGATACCAATTGATAACTCAATGATTAATGAATAGTACTATTGAGAGGGGGGGTGAATCCATACAGACAAAAACACAATCCTAAATCAGTTTGTCAGTAAACACTGTGCTTAGGCAGACAAACAGTAACACCAATCTTGAACAGAGTACAACTGGCAAAACCAAGAGTAACTGAGACAAGAATAAATTGGCTGACACTTATCTTCTCAGACAATCTAATACTTCATTTTCATTTCACTATAGTGTATGAATAGGTAATCTACCATCAAAGATATATATATATAAACAATTTGATCAACATGATTCACCACTTGACAGAAAACAACATATCATCACATGAAAAAGACATCACATATGACACACATATTTTTCACGTGGAAACCCAATTGGGAAAAACCATGGTGGGGATGAATACCCACAAGATTGTTTTTGAACTCTTTAGAAGTCCACTCTATTAGGGGCCTTGTCCAATTAAAGATTGATACAATAGATTCTGTTAGGAACCGATCTTGTTAGAGGATTTCAAGAACTCAATGGTTTTGAGTCACCCTGTTAAAGGATTTACAGCAAGCCAGTTAAAGCTACCCTGTTAAGGGATTTCCCAACTATTGAAGTGGTTAGAGATCAATAGGTATTACAATGATCTAGTAACAACACTCAATGCCAATGCATATCCACTTTAGCTCCTCTTCACCTTCTGCACTTACACTCTGCAAGTATCACTTCTCTCTTCTGGTTTGGCAAGAATCATGTATCTCTTTACTTGGATACTCACACATAATGTTTGCCAACAACCTCAAAAAGAAACACAACATCAACCTTATAGGAAACAGATAGGTCGGTAGCATAAACCCTAAACCCTAAACCTATTAAGTTAAGGAATTCAAATAGTTCAATACTGACCATTGAGGATATTACATTAGATGCAATAGTCTTGATCCAATCTCAAGACATTCTCCATCATTCATTTTCCACCGATTTCATGCCGGTTGATAACTCATCACACACTATCACTATTTACAGGCTTCACACATTCCCAAGGTAGATGGGAACAATCTCCTTCATGCAAGATCCTTCATGCGCACAAGGCTAATGTGGCAACATGATCTATTCTTCGTTACAATGCTAACTCGTCACACAAAGTCATTAGTTGAGCCACACAGGCTTGAAGAACTTCAACCGGAAACTCTAAAGTTGAGACTACCAACCGGTAGTCATACAAAGCTTCCATGTGTTGGTTCCCATAACCACATGCCAGTTCACCTTAAACAAACACACGGCTTCACTTTGGCACAAATGCTGATTCACAGCTATTATCACTGTTTATTAAATGGGTTTTCGTTTCCCATGATTGGATAGGTTTTTTTTGAAATTTTGAGTTAGATATGCTATTAACTGCTTCAAATCTGTTTTAGGTCTTTAAGGGTTAAGGGTTTTAGTTTTAAATCGTTAAAGTGTCTGATCAAAACCCTTTGGTTTTTATTCCTGCATTACTTTATTAACTTAAGTAATGGGTCTTGGGGTCATGTGAAGTGTCCCCCCTTGTTATTTACCTAGGCGGTCATTAAATAATTGTAAAAAAATCTATGCCTTATGTCTTTTTCCTTCTAATGTTGTTGGGTCTAGTAAGTGTTGCGCAACTTCTAGATGAATCTATGACTTTCGCCATTTCGTTAGGAGAAGTTGCAGGTGTGTTAAGCTATGCAAAATAGAAAAAGTAAAAAGCATGTTCAACTGTGTGCTTTTGATCTGGTTTAACAATACTCCATCTCACTCAAGATCTAACGGCTAGCGTTGATTCACAGCCAAAACTAGCGAGTAAATTACCTTTCACAAAATTGCAAAAAGGTTTGGCGAGACCCAATAGTGAAGAATTTTCCACAGCTAAAAGGTGATCAAGTTCAAAAGAAATCAATGGCTCTTATTGTTTCATGGTTGATAGATGCTCACATGTTATGCCCTGCGAAATAGCGAAAGGTTTATAAGAAGCGTAATGGATGCATAGGTTCCCAAAGATCTAATGGCTAGCGCAATTTCACAGGAGAAAGATGCTCGAAAGATAGCTTTCATGAAATAGTGAAATGACATGTCATTCCAAGCAAGCAGTCTGGCTGATATAGGTGGCAAGGATGAGGTGGATCTTGATGTTTCATCTCAGCGAGTAAAAAAAGATGACATGTCAGTTTGGAAATTACTAGACACCAGGTGGATAATGCTGAGTCAAATAACCCACATTTGTCAGATTCAAGTAGGTTGTTAAGAATCAAACAAGTTTAATATAATCTAATGGTTCATGTGTGTTCACAAGGATAAGATGCTTCTATTTTAAACCCTATGAAATGGTGAAAGAGAAAAAGAGATTCTTCTCGGCATGACGTGGAGTGACAGCTATTACTTCTTGTAAATCTTGATGGTGATGTGTCGATTGAAACATAGTTTCAAAGGGTTATTAAGGGCCCACCAAGGTGTAACAGATAGTTATGTAGGAAATAGTGACACGTGGTTGACTCTGAACTAAACCTAAAGAGTTTCCTAGAGCTAATGGCCGAGTGCCATGTGGCATTTGTTAACTAGTAAATAAGTGGGGTAAGTAATGAAGGTCTCGCTTAAAAGATGTTCATCTCAAGATTGATCCAACGCTTCTCATTGTTTCGTGGCCTGAATGTATAAGAAGATTAACCTCTGCAAAATGGTGAAAAAAAAATTAGCCGTCAAGATGAGGCACAGTTAGTGAAAAAGCTCATGGTCTCGGTAGGGGTTAAGGGTCAGGCAGTTAGAGTTCCATCTAACACTTGGTGTAGCTTCGCAAAAGGAAAGTGCTCGTAGGATAAAGCTTCTCAAATGGCAAAAAGAGCTAGGGCATGATGTAAAGGCAGAGAGGTTAAAACAGTATAAAGACCAATTAAGTTTCATTTAATCAGACGGCTGGCATGATTTCGTTTGGCAAAATCGCTAGAAGGTTATTCTCTGCAAAATGCCAAAAGAGCGAAAAGGAAAATACCCAAGCATGTTATGACCCATTGGAGAGAAATTTTTGAATTCTTCTAAGAATTCAATTCTAAAGGGATGGCTAAAGCATGCGGTATCAATGTCACAGTTAAGAGCCCGACTACCATATATGATTTCATATCAATTGAATGAAGGCATCATTTTGAAGAATAGTTGTAGAGAAGCAGTTGTAGAGCAAATTTCTTCAAGTGAAAAACAAGTTCTCTTATACTCTTGTTTGGCAATTACTTAACAGTGTATTTTAATTGAGGTCTTAATTTGTCACAGAAAAGTTGGGAGTAATAGTTAAATTGCTTGCATAGTTTTTAAGATGGCACCTAAAAGAGAATTCATAGGAAAGGTTAATTACCAGGAAAGGGCTATCTATGATGATTTCCTTGAATAGTTGACATTGTCAACTAATGTGGCAGCAAATGTAAAAGAACTAGTGCCAAAAGCTCCTCACTTAAAAATAGGAGAGGGATTATACGATAAGCGTAACTGGCTAAGAGACCCTCAAATTGGGTTGTCTGGGTTGGGATTATTTAAGGTTGGATTTGGCATGAGAAACTCCCCAACCCCAATGAATAGTATCTAGGAGTTGGATGTAGGCAAATTGGTGGTCCCTGGAGTATTCATGGATGTGGATCTCCTAACATGGATTGCACACAACTACGACCCAATCACAAGAAGTGTCAAGGATATAAGTGGGAAAACCTTTATTGAAATAAATAATGAGGAGTTTAGAAATGCTTTTGAGCTTAGTGAATTTACCAATTTTCTAGAGCCTATTAATTTTAAATCACTAGCTCAGGTTTACAGTGTGCAGAGGAATCACCTTAGAAATGGGCCACTTAAAGAATTCTTTGTGATGATAGGCGGGTTAACAATTGTAGGACCTAACACTAAGGAGCCTTTTTCTTTAAATCTATTTACCCTCAAGGCTAAAGGATTATATTGGTCACTCTACCAAGTTCTAGGAGAAGATGTTGAGGCAAATATGCCAACTCATTACATGCTAATGATTGCTCAAATTTTGAACCCCTCTTTGGCAGTGACCTTTGATTATGCTTCCTTTATCACTGATGCTATCCATGAAGGATTGATCGGAATAAAGAATGGGAAAGTCAATAGGCCTTTTGTGTGGTACTCCCTCCTCCTGCATTTGTTTTTATTCAATGGTGGTGACTATTTTGCAAGTGGAATGGATATTGTGAAGGAGAAAAATGGAGAGAAGATGCCAGTGCAGTTATGGAATATAGTGCTGTCATGGGATAAAGAAGATGCAAGCTTCTTAATGTTTGATAAGTGTTTTGCATCTAAGATTAGGACTCTTATCTATTTAGAGAATCCAAGAGTCCCTAATGTTATTTTGGAATTCATTAGGACAAAAGAGTTTGCTGAGAATGTTAAAATTGTCCACAATTGGGGTGATATCTAATTATACCCTGTCTCCATAGTTTTCAGAGTATATGGCTTCAAAGCCACTCTATTTTTGTTGACCTATCTGGTCCCTCTTAAAGTGGGAATTGCAGATATCCTCAGGCAGATTGGTGGTGTGTAGGATGCAGAGTTAACAGGCAAAGGTAAAGGGACCATTTTCCCTATAGCTACCATAGCACACCAATTTGTGATAATTAAAGGAGGTTGCAAGTGTTTTGAAGACCTCCTTCAACCTTATCATTTGTCAACTGTAGTATCTCGATGTGCTGACCCTGAAGATTTCTTCAACGACATGTTCAGAAAGAGGGCAATATGTAGAGGTAGACCCCACCAATTCCAATTTCCTGAAAACCTCATTAGGAATGAGTTTGATTTAGATGAGCAAGAGCCAAGGAAGGAAAAGTGGGTGGCCTACAAAAAGGCTTTAGACTTTGTGCACCAATTTGATGCTAGCTATGACCCTTTGTCTAGCTTTCACCCTTTTGAAGAGAAGATAAAGTTCTTAATTCTTTCTTTTGAGGATGTGATGCAAAACTTGAAAGAAAAGAGGGAGGTTGTAATAAAAAACAACCCTGAGAAAGCAAGACTGGTTCTAAATAGGTCTACATTTTCCAGAGCAATCCCTCCTGGTGATTACATGTTGCATAATAAGTCCAACTACAATGTGTTGATGCCTACAATAGGGTAGCCCTCTACCTCAAAAGGGAAGAGGATGATATAGGATGTCATTGAAATTCAAGATAGCCCATAGAAACAAAGAGTGGGAAAAGAAGTACAATCCAATGAACCTTTGTACTCTCCATCTCAATACCCTATTCATATAGGAGATGAATAGGTAGTAGCTGAGCAATTGTTACAGTTAGGTAGCCTTGGAGAGATAGCATACACATATGATAAAGTGGAAAAGGGAATGCCAGAAGAGCCCCTTACTACTGAAATGAACATTAATGCTAATGAGTTCAAAGGCCAGGAGTGGGATACTGAGATCAAGCAAGCCAGTGAAGATTTATTGGTTGATAATAACTTTGTCACATAAAGAGCTTTCATGCAATTTGTGTGGAAGCAAAACATTGATAAATTTAATACTAGGTGTGAAAAGAGGAAAGGGGAGCAGCCCCACGGGGATCTAGTTGTGGTGGAGGAAGAGATAAAGCATGAAATGGTTGATGAGTTTAAGACCATCACTCCTAAATAGGGAAGGGACATGGTAGCACAAGCTGGGGTACTCATTCTCCTCGAATGGGACATAGCAGATGCTTTGGTTTTTGAGGTAGTAAGAAAGGAGACCAAACCTATAGAGGGAGTCACTTTCAGCAAAGATAATGCTGCACTGGTCATGTGGTCTCTTAAAAGAGATGAAAATAAGAGGAATAAGGACACCCCAGGGTCAAGTTACCTTGGAGGAATGATAGTAAAAAGAGTGCAGAGCACTGGGGTAGTGGAAGCTGCTAGCACTGTGCTAGAGACTGCAAAGTTTAGTGTTGTAGTAGCAGAAAGACAGGCTAAGGAAAAGGCAAATCTCCAAGTTAAGTTGGAGATAGTTTTAAAAGCTTACAACAATGCCAAGGAAGGGGTAAGAGGTAAATATAGCATCATCACCAAGCTACAATTCCAGTTGGCAGGACAATACCATCAAGGTGAGTCCTCAACACTAATGATCTCCTCTTCTCCTGCAAGACCTACACCTACCGGCCCCATTATTGAGTTCCCACTATCTCTAGCACCTTATAGTTCTCAGTTGATCAAGATCACTCCCCATGAGTTGGAGAATTTAAAACAGGCTCAAGCCTTATATGCAAATAAATATGAAGAGAGGGTAAAGGCTACAATTTTAAGTTTTGCTGACACTATAGGGTCTTCATTAATGTATAACAATATGATTAAGATTTTTGGAATGTGGAATGAATTAAATGGGAACAAGGTTGTATTAATGTCTATTTTTGATAAATGGAGACCCAGAGAGAAGGATATAGAACTAATTTGTGTATCCTATGATGAGGTAGGGGCTGACCCCATTATTAAATCTACAAATGATATGACAAAGGATTTAGTAAAGTTGGTAGAAGGAGTAGATAATGCAGATAGAAAGATCAACTTGTACAAGAAAGAGTACACTGATCAAGTTTTGTAATTACTTCCAGGAGGTTTTGTCAGCCGAAACCAATTAAAGGACAAACAAATATGGCTTAAGGAGTTGGAAGCCAAATTGTCACTAAGAATAAAAGGAATTGTTAAATCAGAGGATGCCTCCATATTTGTTAAAACAATTGAAGAGATTGAGAAAATCAAATCTCATTATGGTTTCTTGAATTCAGAGGTCAATAAAATGAGGAATTCTTGGAAAAGATTAGCTAATACAAAAGAAAAAGTAATTTACTTCTCATGGCCTGCTGATGAGGTGTATCAGGAATGGACAAGAAAATATGTCATGCTTGATGTGGAGTAGTTAGAAAATGTTGCAATAGAACAACAAGAGGAAGCAACTGCGGATGTTGAAAGAGATTTGTAACCACATTTGTAAAAGATTTTGTAACTTCTTCTTGAGAAGTAGTGATTGTAACAAACTCTCCTAGGAAAGTCCCAAGCTATGTGTGCATCCATATTGTTATAAATGGATACTAGGACTGGTAAAAGAAGGATCGCAAGGAATTGTAAGAAAACACTGCAGAAATTTATTTGAGCCTTTTTCAAGTTTTGATGGAGAATATTCGAATGTTTTTGTTTTACTTTCGGAAGAAATATTAATACACAGACCATTGGTTTTGAGTTTAAGCTTTGTGTTGTCTTCAAGTATGATTGCAAGTGTTTACTATTTCATTCTAAGTAATCTAGGGTTATTTTGTTTGAATATGGGTTGTAAGGTGACTTTTAGTAGATATGTTTCTTAGCTTTTCTCTTCAAGAGGGGAACTAAATATGTGGGAATCATTTTCTACCAGTAAATTCTCTGTGGGATACTTTGAATTTTGATGAATATAGCTTATTATGGTATGGATAAATTCTTATGTGTGTTAGGCATGTATAGGGATCTTTAGAAGCCAAACTAATGGAATATGTATAGATGTTTAATTGTGGAAGTATTGTTTGAACTTAGATGACTCTGTGACCTTGGATAAGGCACTAATATCTATTAGGGTTATCTTCTATATATCTTGTAGATCAATACTGAACATGAGTACAATTTTCATTCTTTTGTTTCAGTTAGTTTTAAGGTGATTAGATCCACTATTTTTTGGACTGGTTTGCTATGGATTTATCTTTTAAAAGTGTGAATTCAGTTCACAAAGGTACACCCTCCTAAGCTTTGGATAAGTTTGAAGTGTAGATGGTTAATCAAACCTTGTCATATATTGTCCTTAAATTTTCGTTCTCTTTAATCTCTCTTCTACATACAGAGTTACCATATCATTATAAGGATTTTAGAGTGAATTATATTTTGAGAACAACAAAAGTGGTGACTCTGCTAGGGAGAGTCATAGTGAGAATCCAAATGCAGTTTTGTGCCTAAATTTATAAAAAATATCATTGTATGCTTGTGGAATAGATTGGTGTTTCAGAGAATATAGCAGTGGTGTCTGGAAGTCTCTTTTTAAAAGTTCCCTCTATTTTCTTGATATATGATTTTGGTCTGAAGAATTACAACATTTCTTTCAAAGCTTGTTTTCATATTTCCCATAGTCTTGTGGGTGGTGACTCTGTTATCCTGGAACCAGTCCTTGTGAAATACATAAAATTCTAAAAGGAAGACAAGCATTATGCAAGAAGGAAAAAACACCAGATCATTCATGAAGAAGCATCCTCATGAAACTTTGCAAGAAGGTTTGCCAAAATAGTCATGAAGAGGTCAGAAGAGATCAGTGCTTCATGAACCATCAAATGTTGTTTAGGTGCAAAAGAATAATAATACCGTTAAGATACCTGATCGACCTATTTATGAAAAGTCTAATTCTTCTTCTAGAGATTATGAACATGATATATTAGGTTTCCATTCTAGATTGTTTGGAAATATAGATAATTCTAATGCTTTAAATCAAGATATATCTCATGTTAGTGTGTCTACGAGAGATAGGACTAGTTCAAATGCAATCAGACATTCTGTTCCTAGAACAATTGATGGAAATATTAGCTTGATTGATATAGATGGAGTCAATATATCTGACTCTGAGGAGAATATCCCTAATGAAGAAAAAGTGTCACAAGAAATAGAAGATTTAAATCAGAGGGTTCACCACTTAATCTCTTTAAGAGCCCAAAAGGAGGCAAATAAGGAGAAGGAGGTCAAAGCAAAACTAATGAAGAGAGATAAGCTTCTTAGATAGATAGGTGATCTTGAAGTATTGGCTAAGGAAAAAGAAAAGAGTGATGAGGAAGGTCATGTGATCAGAGAAATTCTAATCCCTAAGGCCAAGCCAACATATAGGTCAGTAGTCCAACCAAACAAGGAAGTGCTTAGTGATTCATAGCCCATTAGGAATAATATTGATAAAGGGAAAATGAAATGGGTCGATGATGGAACTGGATCAAAAAATACATAAGAGATTTCTCATGGGCTATCAACACATGAGAGAGAGATGGAAAGAATGAGGAAGGAAAACGAGGATCTACAAATGGAGCTGGAGAAAGTTGAGTTGGAAGTACCTAATCAAGAAGTTAAAAGAAAAATTAGCTACCTAAAAGCTCCCCCTATCATTTTTCCATCAGAAGGTCTTAGTAAGCCTGATCCTTAGCAAATTTCCCTTCCCTCAGTTAAAATTCAGCCCACTGTACCTATTAATATAGCAACAACTAGTCAAGTCCCTGGGAACAATCAATATACCCAAATATCTCAGTCCCCAATTCCAAAAGTCAGAATGAACATGGGAAACAATAATGTTGCTAACCCTTTTCAAAGGAGACCTATCAATTTGGAGCAATATAGAAAATTGTTCTTTGATGGGATCCTAGGATATCCCAACCATGTTCCTACTGAGTTAAGGAACAAACTCCATAAGTTTTTGGGAAATAATGCAATTAGTGCTAAAGAACATTTAAAATCTTTTGGGGACCTAATAAATGATTATGAAATAGTGGATGAATATGTCATAATGAAATTATTTGTTCAGTCTCTGGTTGATGATGCAAGTGATTGGTACAAAGGTCTTCCAGTTAATAGCATTGGGTCATGGGAGGATATTAAGAATTGTTTTCAAGAACAATACGGTGACAAAACAAATGTGAGCTTCATGCTCAATGAATTTAATAATATTAGGAAATCTGATAATGAAATGGTCACTGATTTCAATGCTAGATTTCAAAAGGTCATGCATAGATTATATCAGGTGATGAGGTTAGATGATAACATGTGTTTGAACACCTATTATAATGCATTTGATTCTAAGATGGCCTATATCTTGAGGGATAAAAATCCACATAACTTGAGGGATGAATTTAGGATTGCCATTAATGTGGAAAGCAACAGAAAAGCATATGGGAAGTTAGGAAGGAGAACAAATGGTAGGTTATGGCAAGAAACAAAACAACAACCTAGCAAAGCTGCTAAGGAGGAAGACAATATAGAAAACTTGGCCATTGCTATGAAGGATCTAACTGCCAAGGCGAACAAAAATGATAAGCCTCATTATAACTGGCAAGATAGACCCCCTAGACTGCATGACATGCCTTATAATACCAACTGGAAAGATGGCAAACCCCAAAATGAGAAGCCTAAAATTGCTCAAAATCAGGATACCCCAGATCCCTTAAAAGGGAAAAATGTCCATAATATAGAAAATACTCCTTGGTGTATTGCTTGTGATGGGCCACATTCTCCTCATCAGTGTGTAGTAGCTCAAGCCCTTGAAGAATCCATGAGACAAGAAGCTGAGCTTGACATTAACATGTTTGAGACTATTATAGAAAGTGATAAGGAATCTATACAAAGTGAATATAGTGATATGTTGGATAATGAAAGGTTTGTTCAAGGACAACTAACACTATATTGGCATCCTACCTTGAATGTGGTAACAATTGAAGATGAAGAAGTTCATCTTAGAAGGCCTAGTGAGGAAGAAGTTAAAAGTCTCACCAAAGCTGCTATTGCTAAAGCAAAACACAATTAAAACTTAAGGAACACCAAGAAGGACACCGATCAGGGTGAACCTGGTTCCATGTTCATAAAATAGATTACTTAAAAGGGGGCAATGAGTAGTGCTACTACTTTCCCTAAAATCGCTCAAGAAAAGAAGGAATAGGTTCAAGATGTACCCAAGAGTACAGATGATAAAAATACCAGTGATGTACAAGGAGCTGCCACAACAAAAAGGGCAAGTCAGCTTAACGCAAAAAGAGTTAGAGCTAATACTAAATTAAGCAGTAGTTCCACATTTGACATAGCTCAAGCTCTTACATAAATGAAGGTTACTATCCCATTAGTAGAATTACTGAAAATAAAAGAACATAGGGATGCAACTTTGTCCTTGTTTTCTAATATACCTGACAGTGACATAGTCCTACCCACCGGTTCACCTAAAATTTGAAAGGATCAGGAACTCGAAACCCCAGAGGTTTATGTTTGAACCACTATTACTCAAGAGCCTTCATAGGTAGATCCCTTTTATGTTACTTTGTTAGTAAATAACCGGTTGATAAAAAACTGCATGATAGATTTAGGAGCTGTTGCTAATGTAATGCCCTATGGTGTTATGAAAGAATTAGGACTGTCAGTAACCAGTGTATATGGAAAATGTTATCCTATGGATAACAGGGAAGTACCTGTGATAGGTGTAGACACCCAAAATTGTCATGTCTAATTAAATAAATATTTTATTTATTTAATTATCTAAGCCTAATTCTTCTATTAATTAAATAAATTTTTATTTATTTAATTAATTCATTTATCCTCTTCTAGCCTTATTTCTCATTTAAATAAATACATTTATTTATTTAAATTATCCCTTTCTTAAATTAAATAAATATTTTATTTATTTAATTGTCCTACTTCTTCTATTAATTAAATAAATCTTTATTTATTTAATTAATTCATTATCTTTTTCTACACATGACACATGTCATTCATCTCTTATTTCCTACACTACCTACCCCTTTCATTATTTTGGTATTTCTTATACCTACCCTCTAATCCTAGCCGACCTCTCTTTTTACACCTCTCAATCTTAACCCTCCATTTCATATTGTGTCTTCTATTTAAAGAGATGCTTTCTTCATTGTCAAACCCTAATAAGACATGCTAATGATCTTTCATGCAACTTGGCTACACTACAATTCCACTTGCAACCACATTCCGTTCTTTATTGAGCTCTTGTGCATACAAAAATCTGAGAGCAAGCATATCAAACAAGATCAATGGAGATAGGAAGAATGGAGATCAAAACCCTATTGGACATGTGATGGTATAATCTTTATGATTTTGAGTTATTTTGCATTGTCTTAGGTTATCTTCATATGTTATGGTGGATCTTTGTTCATTGTTAGGCTAGGGTTTTGGTGGTTGAATTCATTTTAGCCTTTCAATATTGTTGTTATTGTTATCCATTTTCACCATAAACATTTTGGCACGCCCGGTGGGACTCTTGTCCCTTTGCATTTAACATTTTTGTTGCAGATTTTGCATTTTTGAAGTTGCAGATCGGACGATTTCGATGACATTTTAGTTTTTTTCCGCGTCTGCGAGTGTTCGGATCGCGTTTTTGTGTTTCAGAAGCGTCTGTGATATCATGAATCGCGCCTGTGTTTTTGCCAGATTTTTATTTTTGCAGGTTTCTGGAATCGCGTCTGAGAATTTTAATCCCGTCTGTGACTGCTCTTATCGCGTCTGTGTTCGGGAGTCGCGTTTGTGACCTTTGATCACGTCTGTGAACCACAGAACCACGTCTGTGTAGTTAAGACGCGTCTGTGTCTGGTATAAAGGCGTCTGTGCTTTCTGTTTTGCAAATTTTTCAAGTTTCTTTGATTCGGGTTTTCGGATTTTGTACTTAGGGTTTCAGATCTGGTTTATTTTTGGCTAACCTTTGTAGATCTAGCTAACCTGGTTTGTGCAGCTTGCTTTGGAGGCAAATACGTTTTGTTGAAGGCCCCTTTTCACAAAGTCTTTTTGGGTTTTCTAAAATTTACCTAACTTGTGTGCTTGCAGGAAGGGGTTATCATTTGAAACAACCCAAACTACTAACAATTTTGTTGCAGGGCCTTAGCTAGGGTTTTGTAATTTTTTATTGTGTGCCTTGTTTTCATAGACTAGCAAACACTTCAATTGGTGCACTAAAATTGAATCATTGTCTTTTGTGTCTTGAGCAATAGGCTCTTTTTGTTTATTTTTTAGAGGGCCTGTCTTCCCGTGTGGTCATTAGGACTACTAGTGAGAAGAGAACGACCCAAGTGGTAGCGAGGAAAACCCACCTCATCCAAACCACTATAATCAAATGTATTCATGGTGAAAACTATGAATAACGTGTGCTGATTAGTTCATACCGACACTATGTCTTCCCATAAACCCGTTTGATCAAATTTATTTGATCATTTGTAGGGCGTAACCCCTACCGGCTGGGAGCCTTCTGTATTTACAGAGCTGAAAGTGCCGCATGTATGGCCACACGAGTGGATGCCCTTACTAGCACCTCTTTGTTTTAGATGCCCAAATCCTTCTAGTTGTTGAGGCAGGAGGTCGGACCTCTGGTAGCGGCCCACACACATACGGTTCTTAGTAGAGATACAAAGTTCGCCATGGGGAGTTTTCATGGGGACTGATGCTTGGCTGACCCGAGAAGTGAGTGCCGAGGGTGGAGCCAGTGAGGTCAAGCATCTAAGTATCCGCTCTGAATAGCGTAGCCTCGGGGGTAAAACCCTATGTGGGATCAACAACTATTGTCTTGGCCAGCCCTAAGATTTGTGCTTGTCTTATGCTAAACATTCAAACACTCAAAAACAAAACAACAAAACATTGTGTCTTTTGTGTCTTCAAGTGTATGCAAAAACTTTTTACATCAAACAACACACTTTTTGGAGTCTAAACAGTCTGCAAACATTGAGTCATCAACATTGTGTCCTCTTGTCATGAAAAACAGTCGAACAATCAGATTTGGTCACAGCAAAACAAATTCACAGATAGGAAAGATTGCACTAAGGTTACAGAAACGCGTCTGTGTCTGTTCAAACCACGTCTGTGTCGGATAAACGCGTCTGTGAAGTACAGAATACCGTCTGTGTTTTTATCAGCGTCTGTTTCAAACAGAGACATGTCTATGTCTGGGAATCGCGTCTGTGAAGTATACAGGCACGTCTGTGTCCACAATTGCAAAAGAAAAAAAAAAACTGTTACAGTCCCGGCAAACATCAACAGGAAAATCTCAGAATCACGTCTGCGTCAAACAGAGTAGCGGCTGTGTCTTAAAACTATGTCTGTGAAGTATACAGAGGCGTCTGTGTCAGGATTTGAAAACTTTAACAGTCAAGCAAACAAAGAAAATCAGTTTCGGCATACTTGAGCTTCCTAGGTTGTCTCTTCAGATTTAATCTAGCATTCAGCCTGTTCTAAGGTCTTACATAGTCCATCATTGCTTCACATCTCAGTTTACATTCATACTTGTCTAAACTTGAGTCAAAAGGTCACTTGCTTGTCCTCATCATACTTTGTCAACACACTACATACTACTACACTTTGCTAAGTGGTCCCTCATCAAGGTTTCTTACCTTTGGGTCTCATTTGGTCTTACTTAGAGTCAAGGTCAGCTTACCTCATCAAGAGAAACGATCCTCTCTTTGGAAGTCACACCTACTCTACTACTTACATACTTGGTCTTACACTTTGGACATTGCAAGTACACCTCAGATTCACTTACACTCCATACAACTCTGGGTCTTCCATACTCTTTTCATTCCTCGTCTAGTCTCTCACATATTGGTCTAACACCTAGTTCATGGTTGAAACCCACCTTCAAAAATCTAGGAGAATAGCTAAAGAAGCTCAAGAATCCGCAAACATGAGTTCTTATGAGTATGACAATGATCTATTCTACAATCCTGAGCACACTACATTACCAGACATGAATGTTTATAGAAACAATCCAAATGTGGAAAGCGCAAATGCTATAAACAACAATACTACACACAATGACAATGTTGACAACTCTTCAATACTATCAGCAGACATACAAGAATCCATAATGGACCCACAATTCAATAGATTGGTTGAAGAGATAATGAGGAGAGATCGTCAATACTTTTTAAACATGATGGCACAAAGTGGAGCTAAAATACCGCATGATTTTGACTTATCTCAACTTATGGAAAGTCGACCCTCACAACAAACTCAATCCAACATGGATCAAAGGAGACCAAATAGTGGAGGAAATAGAGGACCGAATATGATGCCTGAGTCACCATCAGTTCTACTTCAAAAACCGGCAATCCCACATACACAAGCTCAAACATATGATACTTACATTCAAAGACCATCATGGAGGCCTTATGCTCAAACACATGCTCAAGGTATGGATCAATCAAGACAAGTGGATACTCAAGGACATCCTCAAAATTTTGACACAAGGAGACCTCATGTCAAAATTGGGGGCAACACAATGGAAAATGAAAGACCTGTTGAATATGGTTTATACACACAAAACAGATATGGAGTCCCTCAACAAGAAGTTATGCCAAGTGCTCCATATATGCCACATCAATATAGACCTCCATATGGACATGTCTACGATCAGTATCATCCATACATGCAACAAGCTCCTCCTCAAATGGGTGTCTCAAACATGGGGTATGCTACAAGAAATCAGTCTCCTCCCAAGAATAATTTGGAACAACAAATTAGAGATCTACAAAAGAAAGTGGAGGACATGAGTACATCCAAACCTACATATACTATGAGAGATATATGCCCTTATCCCTTCGATAAGAGCATTCCAATGCCTCCATTTCCTCCACACTTTGTGACACCAAAATTTGACAAATATAGAGGGAGAGGAGACCCCAAGGCACACATAAGACAATTCTTCACAGCTTGCATTGAGGTAGCGGCAGAAGAAACATACTTGATGAGGTTGTTCCCACAGAGCTTAGGTGACCAAGCTATGGAATGGTTTTCTCAATTACCTCCTAGTATTAAGTCATGGGGCGACTTGGCAGAAGCATTCATTCAACATTTTTCTTACAACATTGAAACAGATGTCTCAGTTACTACCTTGTGCAATATGAAACAAAAGGAAGGAGAATCTTTCGCAACATTCTTACAGAGATGGAGAAACCTAGCTAGCAGATGCTCTTGCGAAATCCCACAGAAACAAATGGTGGAGATGTTCACACAAAATGTTAACAAGGCTATTGGCTATGATCTCAGAAAAGCTTGTTTGTCTACATTCAAGGATGTCATTGAAAAGGGCCTAGCAACAGAAAAGGTCTTAAATGAACAAGGAGTTATCAAACTATTCAAAGAAAACAAAGAGGACTTCAAAGGAAAGGACAAACCAAAATTTTGGAATAAGAACAAGAACACAGTTAATGATGGTGTTGTTGATGCCAACACAGTGAGACCAAAGTTCATCTTTTCTGGATCAAATTCTACCAACAATCAAGTGAACAATAAAACAACTTCAAAACCACGAAGGAAGTACACTCCATTGGGAGAACCACTTGAATCAGTATTCAAAAAGCTTGTAGCAAACAAAGTGATCACGGTCTCAGATTTTCCTCCATATGAACCAAAGGTAAAACCAAATTGGTGGAATGATGATGAGTTTTGTGAGTTTCATAAGAGCAAGGGTCACAAGACAGGTAATTGCCATCGATTGAAAAACATTGTGCAAGATCTCATTGACAGAGGAGATATTGAGATTGAGGGACATTCATCTAACCAAGAGCACGAGGTGTTTAAGGAACCATTCCCAAAACATGACAAGGGAAAAGGCAAAGTCACAGATGATCAAGCCAATTATACTAGAGAACCTTACAATTATGATTCTACTATCAATCACATCTCAATGGACAATCATATTTCTACCATTACTATCAAAAACAAAAATCCTGAGAATCCTTCTCAAAGACCCAAAATTGTCCTAAAAGGTGTGGGATCTTCGTCCGCATCTACCTCTGAATGTCATGTTACAACCCGTCGAGGTAAGATCACATTGCCAGGTGCCTCCACTAAGAATACCAATCCTTTATCTACCAAGCCTGAGTACGATCTTGTAGAACAACTAGGGAAGACACCTGCGCTCATCTCTATTCTTGAGCTCTTACGTATATCTCCTGCACATAAAGCTATCCTTGATAAAACCTTGAGAGATACTGCCGTCCCTACTCATCTGAACGTGGACCAGTTTCAAGCCATGGTGGGATATTTATCCATTCCACACTCCCTCACATTCACAGAAGCCGATGACGCCTCCATAAGTCAGCCTCATAATGCACCCCTACATATTGAAGCCTTCATACATAAACACCGAATAAAACGAGTCCTGATAGATGGAGGAGCAGGTCTTAATATTTGTACATTGAGCACCATCAGACAATTGGGATATTCTGACAAAGCTGTGAATTCTACAAACCAAATCACTATTAAGGCTTATGATGATGAAGAGCGCTCGTCCAAGGGCACGGTCATCTTACCACTAAGAATAGGGCCAGTCACAAAGGACGTGGTTTGTCAAGTCCTGGATCTAGACCTCACGTATAACATATTGCTAGGACGTCCATGGATTCATGAAATGAGGGCAGTCCCATCAACATACCACTAATGCATTAAGTTTCCTCATAATGGAGTCGAGGTAACGGTAAATGGTGATCCAAATCCATTCATATATTGCAATAACTTGAGATCACATACTGAGACTATCATTCCCAGCAATCATGAGGCTACTCCTTCTTCAGCATATATTGATCCTGAGTCATTAAAGCTCTCGACATCCAAACAAGGTGAACTTAGAGCCAAGTTTCAAGACAAAGGCATGGGAGAATACACTCTGAATCAAACAATGTTCTTACGACAAGTCATGAACTCCCCCAAGGAATATGGGAGGCCACATCCTAATAAGCAAATCTCCATCATGCTACTCAAATGGGATCCTACCGTCTTTCAAAAATGGGGCGAACTAGAGGAAGAAAATTTATATAAAATGCTATATAAGGACGCTGAAGAGGATACACATGATCAAATTATAATACCCTGTGAGAACTATGGCAAAGGTTTCAAAATTCTGCAAAGATTCGGGTATGATGGAAAAAGTCCTCTTGGACTATGCAAAGAAGGTGTCATGGAGCCTTTACAACCTGAGCTAACTACAAGAAGGGAACGCTCCAAGGGGCTTGGTTTTCTAAATCCCAAGATTCAAAATAAAAGAACAAAATAGATATGGCGAGTCAAAGTGGCTGAAGTTCAACAAGAAGATGACTATTCTACAGATTCCAACGAATGGGAATGGGGTTCAGACAAATCCTCCAGCGACTATGAGCTCAACGAGACATTTAGAGAGCCAGAGGAACCTACAGAGGAGGAGGAATTTTACAAAAAATTCAGAGTTGGCCAAGAACCGGCCCATAAGGATCCCGCATGGTCATCGTTTCAAGGCCCTAGGTCAAGATCACATAGGATGAGGACACCTGTCCCTGAGGGTGCTACTAGTGATGATAATTTGGACTCACTCATGATCGAAACTGATGAGGAGAGTGCCATTGACGACCTCGATGACTATCTGGACATACCTGAATATAACCACATCTTCACTATTAGCCTTGCGGACTCTAAAAACACTAAAGACCTTCCCCTCGTTCACCCCCAACTCATTGACTGGGATCAGGATGGACCAGCACAGCTTGATACATTTCAAAATGACGAGGCTATTGTCGATTATCTTGGCATTCGCGATGATCTTCCTCTTGGAGACCATAAAGCAGGATACGCCATAGAGCTTAATAACATGGCATACTTTGGTGAGGGTGTCGGGCCTTCTAGTCGCAAAAATGTGAAAATAAAAACAAAACAAGGGTCTTATGGCGAAAACCACACTGTGGCGCTATCTGACTCTAAAAAAGTAAAAAGAAACGACGTATCTGAGGGTGAAAACCTCTCTGAGGCACCCGAAGATGGAAGGCTCGACATTCTCCCAGCATCATATGAGGAAAAATCATCCATGTTGGTAGAGGAGACTATAAAGACAAACATTGGTACAGTAGAGGTTCCACACAACATATTTTTGGCTCAATCATTGACAGAGGCCAAGAAAGCAAGATTCATAAGCTTCTTTAAGGAACGACAAGTCAACTTCACATGGTCTTATGCTGATATGCCTGGACTAGACCCCGATTTAGTAATGCATCATTTAACAGTCAAACCGGAGGCAAAACCAGTAAAGCAGAAATTGAGGAAAATGCATCCACAAGTGGCATTATTAGTCAAGGCAGAGCTGGAAAAATTACTGGATGTCGGATTCATACGCCGAATTGATTATCCCGAATGGATTTCCAACTTAGTACCTGTTAGCAAACTAGATTGCAGCATCCGAATATGTACAGACTTCAGGGATATCAACAAGGCTTGTCCAAAGGACGATTTCCCATTACCAAACATTGATTTAATCGTTGATCTCACAGCAGGCCATGAGATGTTATCCTTAATGGACGGATTTTCTGGATATAATCAAATCAGGATAGCACCCGAAGATCAACATAAAACATCATTTACTTGTCCATGGGGAACCTTCTACTGGAATGTCATGCCCTTTGGGCTGAAAAATGCAGGTGCCACGTATCAACGAGCTATGACTACTATCTTTCATGATCTCATGCACATAACCGTGGAAGATTATGTTGACGATCTTTTGGTTAAATCAATAGACAGAAATACACACTTGGACATACTTTCAGTCGCTTTTGATCGGTTGGAAAAGTACAAGGTAAGACTAAATCCTAAGAAATGTGTCTTTGGAGTAACCTCCGGGAAGCTCCTAGGATTCATTGTGTCTAAAAGAGGAATAGAGGCTGATCCAGCAAAGGTCAAGGCTATTTTGGACATGCCGCCACCCAAGAATATCAGTCAACTTCGGTCTTTACAAGGGAGACTCCAATCCATACGAAGATTCATAGCACAACTTGCGGATAAGTGTAACCCTTTCCAGCACCTGCTACACAAAAACATCAAGTTCAAATGGGATGAGAACTGTCAATAGGCTTTTTAGGCGCTCAAAGACTATCTTTTGAACCTGCCAGTTTTGATGCCACCAATTCCAGATCAACCATTGCTACTTTACATATCAGCTACTCCAACAGCACTGGGGGCACTCCTAGCACAGCAAATACCTGACGGCAAGGAAAAAGCGGTCTACTATATCAGTCGCACATTGGTGGGATATGAGCTAAACTACACACCAATTGAGCGTGCATGTCTCACTGTGGTCTTTGCTTCACAAAAATTACGACATTATATGCTCACTCACAAGACTAGGTTGATTGCCAGAATTGATCCACTAAAATATCTTCTCAACAAAGCTACACTTACTGGGCGGCTAGCCAAGTGGGTAATGATCTTGAGTGAATTCGACATTGAATACATTGACAGAAAAGCTATAAAAGGACAAGCAATTGCAGATCAATTGGCAGATGCTCCCATGATAGATGATGTTCCTCTACAGTCAGAATTTCTAGATGAGTCCATTCTAACGATATCACCTGCAAAGCCATGGCAACTATACTTTGACGGCTCATACACACAGCATGGGGCAGGAGCGGGTATACTCTTTATAACTCCCCAAGGTGATTCTATTCCAAAGTCATACCGCTTATCATTTCCTTGCACCAACAATATAGCGGAATACGAGGCATTAACAACTAGGCTAAGAATTGCAGTTCAGTGGAAGATCCAAGAGCTTCATGTTTTTGGGGATTCTCAACTTGTCATCCGTCAAGCAACTCATGATTATCAAACAAAAGATGAAAAGCTAATGCCTTATAAACAACTGGTAGATGATCTGAAACAGCACTTTGCAAAGATAGAGTTTGAGCAGATACCAAGAGAACAGAATCGCGCTGCTGATGCCATGGCTACAATTGCTTCGCTCATTGATCTACCGCAAAATGAGACCTGCTATGAGTTCCTGGTAGACAACCTGCTGATTCCGTCATATGAGATCACTCCTACGGAAATGATATGTGTTGTTGGTCTTGAATCCCAGTTATATGGTCCCATATTCACATACCTTCGCGACAATATGTTACCTCTCGATCTATCGAACAACCAACGCCGCACTTTCATTCGCCAAACCTCCCGATACGTAATCCTAGCTGATATCCTATACTGACGAGGTCTAGATGGCACCCTTCTTAGATGTTTAGAGAGTGACGAAGCTCAGATTGCGTTACGAGAAGTGCACGAAGGGATATGTGGTCCGCATACTAGTGGTCCTACCTTGGCCAAGAAACTCATCAGGACTGGATACTACTGGCCTACTATGGAAAAGGATGCATATCAGTTTGTCAAGAAGTGTAAGCAGTGTCAAATTCATGGAGACCTTATACATGCACCAACACAGGAACTACAACCACTTGCATCTCCTTGGCCCTTTTGTCAGTGGGGACTCGATCTCATAGGCAAGATTCACCCTCCTTCTTCCAATGGACATAAATTCATTATCACAGCCACAAAGTATTTCACAAAGTGGATTGAAGCTGTGCCTCTCACACAAGTTACTGGGAAACAAATTGCTACTTTCATTCTGAACTACATCATTTGCCGATACGGGATCCCTACTTCCATTATTACCGATAACGGGCGTCCTTTCAAGAATCAGGATGTTCGTGAACTTTGTGAGCGCTTCCATATCTCTCATCGTTTCTCCACACCATACTACCCCCAAGGTAATGGCCAAGCTGAGGCGTCTAACAAAACAATTCTTAAAATCCTTAAAAAGACAGTCAACGACGCTGGCCGTAACTGGCATGTCCAACTCAATCCTGCACTTTGGGCCTACCGCACAAGTGTCCGCACACCTACAGGAGCTACACCCTAGTCACTTGTTTATGGCTCTGAAGCCATCTTGCCTATTGAGGTCGAGTTACCTTCTTTACGGGTCTCCTTGAGAAACGTAATCAACGATGAAGACTACAGGGTCTCTCGCTTACAAGAACTAGAACTGCTGGAGGAACGATGACACACTGCTTTTAATCATCTCAAGGCTTACCAACAACGAATGAGTCGCAGTTACAATCACAAAGTTAAGCCTCGCACATTTGAGGTAGGTGACTTAGTACTCAGAGAGAACCCCAAGAATCAGCAAGACAGAGATAAGAAGGGCAAATTTGAACCCAACTAGCTTGGTCCTTACATCATTACAGCGGTATATGGATCTGGGGCATATCAGCTCTCCACTACAGAAGGTGAACCCTTGGAGGATCCTATCAACAACATGCATCTTCACAGGTTCTACACATAAGCTCTTCGGAACATCCTAATTCAAAAATACAAAAAAAATCAAAAATTTTCAAAAATACAAAAAAAATTATAAAACGCAAAAAAATCGTTACATGGTGAAAACCTGGCAAACAGGCGCCTTGTGACAACAAAAAAATTGAAAAATCGAAAAAAATAAAGAGAAATAATTTTGTCCAATGGTGAAAACCACTTCGGTGGCGCCCTGGGCAAGTACCATGGTGAAAACTGGGTCACCAGCGCCATGCGTAGAGACATTGCTCCTCCCTGCTTTAGGATTCACTTTCATCCTTTCACTTTGCACACACTCACAACCTATTCTTTCATAAAAAACTTACCCATTCTCATCATGGCTTGTTATTGATGTACCTAAGATTGGTTAGCCATCCATAACCCTCCCTTTTCACTCCCTTTCCATCCATAATAAATCAGATCCTATCTGTGACTACGGCCAATTCCTACGTCTAGTAATGGGTGTGGAACTAAGAGCATCACATGTTTCGAGGAATACAGTTTCTTCCAGCTTCCTTCAAGTCTATCCATGCACAATCCGCAATAAAGCAACATCTGCATCGCCAGTCCACAATAAAGTTCCATCTTCTCCACAATAAAGTATCAGTTTCATGGATTCAGTCAGTTTCAAATGAGACACAGCAGCAACAATGAGCTTGAACAAAATCAAATCTTTCAATAGACTCAGACAACATATGGTTCAGTGCTATCTATCCTTTTTGTGCAAGTGAACATTGTGACCACAATCGAATAAGACTTAAACAAGTGACAAGAGACACTAAACTTGAGGACTATAGTGGATGTTGGTGTCGAGTCTTGGTTTTCTTTTGATTTTATCTTTTTGGTGACATGTCTTTTAGCTTTTCCAGGATGTCTTTGACTAGAGATTCTATCTCCAGGATGTCTTTGACTAGAAAGGCGAGGATGGGGTATCGTCACCTATTTGCATTTGCTGTCTGTGGATTGTCTTTTAGTAATGCTATGACTTGTCCAAGGATATGAGGACACTGTGAGTCTAGTATGAACTGGGGCATTCCTTGTTTGTGACTGTCTTATCTCCATGCAAACAGGTACAATGACTTTCTGGGCCAAACAAATGCCTCGATTGTCATAACCTATTCTACCATAATAAAGCTCAATGATGATAACGCACAAGAAGCTCTTTCACATTCATATCTTCTGTCTTCCATCCCCCTTTCTTGATTGACTTCCATCGTCCTTCTCGAGTCCGCGTAGCCTGCTATCACATGACTGAGTATAATGACACACCAAAAACATTTGCATTTCATGTAGTTTCACCTGCATTACCACATATAAGCATTTCATACATACATATAGATATCACAAATGCATCACATCCTGCACACAACACCTGTTAGCACAATTTACACTTACATTATCATATTCATTTGTATCACATACATTCACATTTGCATCATGCATCACATATACAACGTAAAAGAACAAATATATTGCATTGCATCATATACATATTTGCATCCATCACATAGAAACATGCATCATAAGAACATTTCATCACATAGGTACACATGCATATAGCTGCCGCAAAAATGGATCATCTCTCATATATAATCAAAATGTGTCATGATACAATGATGTCAAAAGAATCATATGGCTACAAAAGAATCACCTGCAGGTGTCTACAATATAACAATGGTACAATACTGATACAATGGGGAGCCCTCTAAGGCTATGATGAACTCCCTCCCTCGGAGCTGCCTGGCCTCGACAGAGTCTGAGCTGTAGATGGTCCCGCCCCAGGATCCCCCTGTCTCTCTGGTGGTGGTGGAGGCCCCATGACCCCACCGCTGGATGCCTGTCTCCTGCGACTCCCTCCCGTAGCCATCGCTGTGCGCGACGATCTATGGAAGCTCCTAGCCCGCTGATCTGCTGGCACGGCTGCATAGTATAGATCCCTCTAGTAGGCGATCTCCTCTCCGGCTCGCAAGACATATGCGTAGCCTGCCCCTGCATCCTCTGCTGCCCGCCTCCCTACCCTCAGAGCTGTCTCGGCCTCTGTGTATCTCTGGATGGCCTGATCCCTCTCCCGCTCTGTGTCTCTGACCCTGATCCTGAGGTGATCTCTCTCCCGCACCAAATCCTCAATCTCATCTGCCTGGCCCTGGCAGATCCCTCGTAGCCTCAACACCTCATCCTCCTCAGAATCTCCGCTCTCAGCCTCTGCCTGTGGCTCCTCCCCTGCAGGTGCCTATCCCTGTGCCTCTGCCTGCACCTGTCCCTGTCCCTGTCTAGGTACCTGTGGCTGTACCGGTCTCTGTCCCTCTGCCTGCACCTGTCTAGGTCCCTGTGCTCTAGGACCCTGTGCTGCTGGCACCTGTAGGGGCAGTCCACCCCGACCCCTCACCACCGGAGCTACTCTCTCCTGTCCTCCCTCCCTTCGAGGTGCCACCCACCTCTCTCCCACCACTCCCCTCCACCTCCGCCGGCCCCTACCTCCATCCCCTCCACCATCATCATCATCTCCTCCACCCTCTCCCTCCAGTGGCTCTGCCGGATCTGTCAACCTAGGAAACGGATGCTCTGCCCAATACGCAGAGTACTCTGTGTCCATCCCTGCATCATCTACCTCTGGCCACATGTCCCAGGGCATTGACATCATCTCTGCTAGCTGTGTCACCGCCTGATCATATGATAATAGCGGCCCAAACTGCACCTGATCTCTGACCGTATGGGCATACATGCCTGAGCCTCGTGGCATCCGCTGGATCCGCCCAAACTGCCTGCACACCCTATCAACAAGCTTCCTCTCCAAAATATAGGGCGTCCGCCCAATCAGATACCTGCTCCTGAAAGCATATGGTAGCTCCAATGCGTCGTCATCCCACTCCTCGCACCCCAGGTACGGCCTCCAGATGACCATGTCTATGTCATCTATGACGTGCCTCCAATGCTCCAATCTACCAATCCGAGGCTGGGAAGTAATCATGTCGTACAAGTGCACCAAGCTCCGTCCCTGTCCTCTACCTCTGAAATGAATGGGCCATGTGATGGGAAGGTGCTCATAAGCCCACACCTACAAGAGAGTCACGCCGCAGCCCAAACCCACTGATCCGTGGTATACAAACTGATGTAGCTCATAATATAAATGTGCCAGGACACATGGACCCCATGCATACCTAGTGTGCTCTGTCATCAGTGTCTCCAATGCCCCTCCCCAGCCCACTGCCAATCCTCGTGTGGCCCTGTCTGGACACAAATACCCACTGATGGCTCCCCCAATAACTGCCGGCAATGCTAAACCTGTGGCAGTCATGGTATCCCAGGCTACATGACCTGCTCGCATCTCCAACCCGGGATCCTGGAAGACCCGTCTCAATGCCTCCCTGTCACCGTCACGGTCATAGGGAATCAACTCTCCATCAATAGGGATATGCAGAATCCTGTAGACATCCTCTAATGTAACTGTCATCTCACCCATCGGTAGGTGAAACGTGCACGTCTCTGAGTGCCATCTCTCAGCTAATGCAGTCAGCAACCCCATGTTTGCCCGAAACTCAGGCACATAGAGCACATGTGTGAGACCCATCTCCTCAATGGATATCATGTCCTGAATCGACAACTCTGGTCGCAGTCTCTGAGTCGATGGGAATCTCTCCCGTGACTCTAACATCGGCAAATACTCCTGCAGTCACACAATCAATTTTGTCAGTTATCGTGGCATTCACTGTTTATCACAAAATGCTACTTGCTACCTAAATGCATCTGGTTATCTCTCCTAGTGACACTCACTGTTCATCACAAAGTGTTGCTATCTACCCTAGTAGTGCTCCCTGTTCATCACAAAGTACTACGTGTGTGACATTCCCTGTTCATCACAAAGTGTCACTCACATTCGCACTCCCTGTTCATCACAAAGTGCTTCCTATCTTGGTGCTCCCTGTTCATCACAAAGTGCCTTGATCTATTCTACTCTTCCTAAAGGACCTGCTTGAGTGTATCCTCTCAGCAGCTTATCCAATCGACAGCATATGTTCATCACAGAACTGCCGGTTTGACCTAAAAGACTAAAACCATGCATTTTGACACACAAACGCACTTTTAACACACAAACGCGCTTTTAACACCTAAACGCGCTTATAGACTGCACAAACGCACTTCTACAACACAGACGCGTTTTCTGAACACAAACGTGCCTATGCCATGCACAAACGCGACCAGGGAACACAGACGTCCCTACATGACATAAACGCTCCTACAAAGCACAGACGCTTCTACATTTCACAAACGCGTCCGCATTCAGCACAAACGCGGTTCCAGGCACATACGCGCCTGGACCCGACACAGACGCGCCTGCCCGATACAGACGCGCCTGGCACTGACACAGACGCGGTTGCGCGTTTTTGCATATTTAAACTATCCTATTCCTAGCACATTTATTGCTACTAAACATGCATTTATGACAAAACTCGAAATGCATGAAAGTACGAGGAGGTTTTCGAGTACTTACCGGCTCTCCTGCATCGGCTGGTCGCTGGAATCGGCGAACACGGTCGAATCTATGAATGGATGCCATCGCTGCTGACTGCTGTTGCTCTTTTCTCGTTCTATACTATGATCTTCTAAGGGTGTGGATAACAATGAGGATGTCTTTTGCCCGTGGCCTATCTTATAGCCTACCCTAGCCCTCGCCTTCATTTCCCGAGTCAGTCTTCTTCATCCCGTGACTTTGTCACTTTATTCACTCAACCCATTCTCTCCCATCTTTCTTATCGAGAGATTGTCTGCAATATTTTCAGACATTTTCATCCAATCTCTCGAGGGGGCATATAATTCCCATACTGGGGCAACTCTGTATCAGTTCATCTTATCTTCTTTGAAACAACGCGACAAGCCGCATTGTCTCAAAGAGGGGCAAAATGTAGACACCCAAAATTTTCATGTCTAATTAAATAAATATTTTATTTATTTAATTATCTAAGCCTAATTCTTCTATTAATTAAATAAATTTTTATTTATTTAATTAATTCATTTATCCTCTTCTAGCCTTATTTCTCATTTAAATAAATACATTTATTTATTTAAATTATCCCTTTCTTAAATTAAATAAATATTTTATTTATTTAATTGTCCTACTTCTTCTATTAATTAAATAAATCTTTATTTATTTAATTAATTCATTATCTTTTTCTACACATGACACATGTCATTCATCTCTTATTTCCTACACTACCTACCCCTTTCATTATTTTGGTATTTCTTATACCTACCCTCTAATCCTAGCTGACCTCTCTTTTTACACCTCTCAATCTTAACCCTCCATTTCATATTGTGTCTTCTATTTAAGGAGATGCTTTCTTCATTGTCAAACCCTAATAAGACATGCTAATGATCTTTCATGCAACTTGGCTACACTACAATTCCACTTGCAACCACATTCCATTCTTTATTGAGCTCTTGTGCATACAAAAATCTGAGAGCAAGCATATCAAACAAGATCAATGGAGATAGGAAGAATGGAGATCAAAACCCTATTGGACATGTGATGGTATAATCTTTATGATTTTGAGTTATTTTGCATTGTCTTAGGTTATCTTCATATGTTATGGTGGATCTTTGTTCATTGTTAGGCTAGGGTTTTGGTGGTTGAATTCATTTTAGCCTTTCAATATTGTTGTTATTGTTATCCATTTTCACCATAAACAATAGGTACAATGAGAGATGTTGAAGTAAAGATAGCAGCATTCATTGAGGCAACTTATAAAATGGACATTATTGTTACTAACACTAAACCCCATTATGGTATGTTGCTATCTAGGCAGTGGGCAACAGCAGTAGGAGGAAATGTCCAACTGGATTTATCTTATGCCACCATTCCAATCAATGGGAATCAGGTCAAGTTGTACAGAGAACCACGTGCTCCTAGGGTAATTGAAAATGTAGACCCCAGTATGCTCAATTGTATGATTGATGTGGATCTTAATAATTTCAGGTTACAACCAATTTTACCTCAGTTGAAGAATACTAACCCCATTGTGGTTGAATTAGAATCACAACAACATGGTTTATGGCAGATGTATTTTGATGGAGCTTACTCCAAAGAAGGATCTGGAGTAGGGGTTCTTTTTGTATCCCCATCAGGTATAACTTCTAAGTATTCTTTCTTATTGGTTTTCCAGTGTACAAATAATACTGTAGAATATGAAGCCCTGTTATTGGGGCTTGAGGTTGCAAGAAGGCATGGAATTCAGCTATTGATAGTGTTAGGGGACTCAAAATTGGTTTTCTCTTAGGTAAGATCCAAATATGCATCCAAAAATGATAGATTAAAAAGATATAAACATGCAGTTTGGGATGTCATTGAGCATTTTAGTGCATTTTCCATTAATTGGATAGAGCGATCAAAGAATATTATGGTAGATTTTCTAGCTAATGTTGCCTTGAAAAATGATGATGCAACACTAACCGACATCTCCATTGTGGAAATAAAATCTAGGCCTGTCATCCCTGATAATGTGTATAATTGGCAAGTTTTTGTTGATGATGAAGATATTCTTAGGTTCATCCAATGTGTTGATGATTATGATGGACATAAGATTGATTGCAATGCACTGGTGGAGGTGATTGACAATAAGGAAACAGTGTTTGGGAACGACTTGGTCCAGCTGGAAACAAATGAGATACCTAAAGGATTGGTAGAGCTAGAGAGCATGTTCAGTTACAATGACAGTCACTTACATCAACAGTCTACCACCAAGTTGGAAGAATTGGAGGAGGTAAACCTGGGGACTAAATCATCCCCTAAGTTAGTATACATTGGGAAGAAATTACCCCCTCATGTCATAACTAATCTTATTAATTTATTGAAAAGATATAAACATGTTTTTGCTTGGTCTTATGAAGACCTAAAGGCGTATAGACAAGACCTTTTTCAGCATGAAGTTCCTTTACTTCCAGATGCTAAGCCTTTCAAATAGAAGCAGAGACCTATTAATCCCCTATTAGAAACTAAGATGCAACAAGAATTGACTAGGTTAAGAGAAGGGGGGATTATCAAACCTATAAGACATTCTTCATGGGTCTCCAATTTGGTCCCAGTAAGAAAGAAAAATGGGGACATTAGATTGTGTGTGGATTTTAGAAATTTGAATGTTGCTTCTTTAAAACACAATTACTCTTCCCCCAATATGGAAGCTATGCTACAGAGAGTAACAAGTTGCGATCTTTTGTCCATGATGGATGGTTTTTCAAGATACAATCAAGTGTTAGTGAGGGAATTTGAACAGTTTAAAACTGCTTTCACTACTCCATGGGGAACATATGTCTACGTAAGAATTCCATTTGGATTAAAAAATGCTAGAGCTACATTTCAGAGAGCTATGGATGTAGCCTTCAAAGAATTCATCAATATCATCATGGTGGTTTATCAAGATGATTTAACTTGCTTATCTATAAGGGTCAATGACCACTGTGGACATTTGGAAAAGGTGTTCAATAAAGCTTTGGAATTTGGTGTGTCATTAAATCTCAAGAAGTGTCATTTTTGGGTCACTGAAGGAAAATTATTGGGGCATATTGTTTCCAAGGAAGGGGTAAGAATAGACCCTGAAAGAATTGAAGCAATAAATAAAGTGTCTGAACCAAAGAATGTTAAAGGTATTCAATCCTTTTTAGACAAAGTAAATTTTGTTAGGAGATTCATTGCAAACTTTGTAGAGATAGTGAAGCCAATTGTTAAGTTGCTCAAGAAGGATACCAAGTTTTGTTGGGATCAAGAAGCCTCTAAGGCTTTTGCTGAAATTAAAAAGGCCATTCAGGAAGCACCAATGCTGAAGTCTCCTGATTACAGTAAGCCCTTCTCTCTGTTCTCTTTTGCTTCATATCATACAGTAGCTATAGTGTCATTACAAAAAGATAATGAGGGATATAAACATCCCATAGCCTTTTATAGCAAGTCTTTGTAACCAGCAGAATTAAAGTATGAAACCATGGAGAAGCAAGCTTATGCTTTAATTAAAGTTGTTAAGGCTTTCAAGCCATGCTTGGTGAATGTAGAAATCACTACTTATGTCCCACATGCTACAGTTAAAGATATTATGTCCAAGGTTACAGGAAAAAGGTGCAGATGGATCAATAGAATCCAAGAATTTGACCTGGAAATAAAGATCACCAAATTGGTGAGAGGTTTAGGTCTGGCCAAGCTCATGACTAAATCTAATCTTCTGAATGTTGAGATAAATAATGTTGAAATCAAGAGTACTTCAGTCACTAGTATTGAAAGGCAACCTTGGTATTCAGAAATAGTCTGATTTTTAAGACATGCTACATTTTCAAAAGGAACGACACATAATTAGAGAACTCTAAAATTAAAGTCTCAAAAATAGAGATGGAAGGTTACTCATGTGTTTAGATGAATTCCAAGCAAAGAAAATGCTGATCAAAATGCATGATGGAATATGCAGAGGTCATTATTCTGCTAAGACAACTGCTCGAAAGATAGTCCGAGCTGGGTATTATTGGCCTACCCTGTTCAAGGATGCTCATGAATATGTCAGGAGATATGGCCCATGTCAAAGGTTTTCATCCAAACTAAAATATGAAGGAGCTCTGCCCTTGAATCTAGTCATAGTGGAAGCACCTTTTGTCCAATGGGGGATAGATTTTATTGGAGAGATTGTTGAGAGATCAGGAAGAGGTCATAGATGGATCATAGTAGCCACTGATTATTTTACTAAATGGATTGAAGCTATTCCTACCAGAAGAGCTACAAGTAAAATTGTTATTGATTTCTTGATGGATTGTATCATAACTAGATTTGGAGTTCCTATGAAATTAGTAATGGACAATGCTATGAGTTTTAGGTCAGAAGAGTTTGTCAATTTTTGTACTAGTCATGGAATACTCATGTCTTACTCTTCACCCTATCATCCTTAAGGAAATGGGCAAGCTGAATCTAGCAATAAAAGCCTCTAGAATATTATCAAGAAAATCTTAGAAGAAAACAAGAGGTCATGGGATCAAAAGTTGAAACTAGCTTTGTGGGCAGACAAAATCACTGTCAAGAAAGCCATTGGAATGTCACCATTTGAATTGGTATATGGTACATATTCCAGAGTGCCTGTAAACAATCTTCTTCCAGTGTATAGGTTCTTACAAGCTGAGGACATGGATTTATTAGAGCCTATGGAGGACTGACTGATCCAGATGGTTGAAGTGGAAGAGATCAGAGCTCTAGCTCATAAGAGAAATCTGAAGATCCAAATGCAGTCCAAGTGCCTTTTTGATAAAAGGACATCATTAAGGAAGTTTCAAATTGATGATATTGTTCTTCAGTGGAATGCAAGAGGAAACGATAAGGGAAAGCACAAGAAATTTGAATCATTATGGATTGGCCCTTTTATGGTCTGTGATCTAAATGGAAAGAATTCTTAGTTTGTGAAAAATATAAATGATAAAGTACAGGAATTTCCAGTGCATGGACAATTCTTGAAACATTATTTCTCTTGAAGTCCATGCATAATAGGTCCTTTGTTTGTATATATTTTATTTGCTTCCTGTTGTTTTTGTTTGGATCTGTGTTTTGGTCTATTTCTCCAGAGTTTTCTGAGTTTCTTGTATTGACCTTGCGATCAACCATCCCCAGTTAGAGCCACTGTTATAATTGTTTAAGAAATGGGTTCTCGTTTCCCATGATTGGATAGGTTTTTTTTTAAAATTTTGAGTCAGATATGGTATTAACTGCTTCAAAACTATTTTAGGTCTTTAAGGGTTAAGGGTTTTAGTTTTAAATCGCTAAAGTCTCTGATCAAAACCCTTTAGTTTCTATTCCTGCGTTACTTTATTCACTTAAGTAATGGGTCTTGGGGTCTTGTGAAGTGTCCCCCCTTGTTATTTACCTAGGCGGTCATTAAATAATCATAAAAAAATCTATGCCTTATGTCTTTTTCCTTCTAATGTTGTCAGGTCCAGTAAGTGTTGCGCAACTTCCAGATGAATCTATGACTTTTTCCATTTCATTAGGCAAAGTTGCAAGTGTGTTAAGCTATGTGAAATAGTGAAAGGAAAAAGCATGTTCAACTGTGTTCTTTTGATCTAGTTTAACGAGACTCAATCTCACTCAAGATCTAACAGCTAGTGTTGATTCATAGCTGAAACGAGAGAGTAAATTACCTTTCACGAAATGGCGAAAAGGTTTAGCAGGACCTAACGGTGAAGACTTTTTCACGGCTAAAAGGTGATCAAGTTCAAAAGAAATCAACAACTCTCATTGTTTCGTGGCTAATGGATGCTCACATGTTATGCCCTATGAAACAACAAAAGGTTTTTTGGCCCGGGAAAAGTAGGTTTATAAGAAGCATAACGGATGCACAGGTTCCCAAAGATCTAATGGCTAGTGTAGTTTCATAGGAGAAAGATGCTCGAAAGATAGCTTTTGTGAAACAGTGAAATGACATGGCATTCCAAGAAAGTAGTCTGATTGATACAGGTGGCAAGGATGAGGTGGATCTCGATGTTTCCTCTCAGCGAGTAGAGAGTTGACATGTCAATTTAGAAATTACCAGACACCAGGTGGATAATGCTGAGTCAGATAACCCATGTCTACTGGATTCAAGTAGGTTGTTAAGCATCAAACAAGTTTGATACAATCTAATGGTCCGTGTGTGTTTGCAAGGATAAGATGCTTGTGTTTTAAAGCCCGTGAAATGGCAAAAGAGAAAAAGAGATTCTTCTCGGCATGACATGGAGTGACAACTGTTACTTGTTGTAAAGCTTGATGGTGATATGTCGATTGACACGTAGTTTCAAAGGGTGATTAAGGGCCTGCCAAGGTGTAACTGGTGGTTATGTAGGAAATAGTGACACGTGCTTGACTCTGAACTAAACTCAAAGAGTTTCCCTAGAGCTAATGGCCGAATGTCATGTGGCATTTGTTAACTGGTAAATAAGTGGGGTAAGTAATGAAGGTCTCACTTAAAAGATGTTCTTCTCAAGATTGATCCAACGCTTCTCATTGTTTTGTGGCCCGAAGGTGTAAGTGGATTAACCTCTGCAAAATGGCAAAAAATTGTTAGTCATCATGATGAGGTACGGTTAGTGAAAAAGTTGATGGTCCTGGTAGAGGTTAAGGGTCATGCGGTTAGAGTTCCATCTAACGCTTGGCATAGCTTGACAAAAGGAAAGTGCTTGTGGGATAAAGCTTGTGAAATGGTGAAAAGAGGTAGGGCCTGATGCAAAGGTAGAGAGGTTAAAATAGTATAAAGACCAATTAAGTTTCATTTAATTGGATGGCTGGCGTGATTTCATTTGGCAAAATCGCTAGAAGGTTATGCTCTATGAAATGGCAAAAGAGAAAAAAGGAAAATACCCAAGCATGTTATGACCCATTGGAGCAAAATTATTGAATTCTTCTATGAATTCAATTCTGAAGGGATGGCTGAAGCATGCGGTATCAATGTCGCAGTTAAGAGCCCGACTACCATATATGATTTCATATCAATTGATTGAAGGCATCATTTTGAAGAGTAGTTGTAGAGAAGCAGTTATAGAGAAAATTTCCTCAGTTGCAGAGTAAATTTCTTCAAGTAAAAAATAGGTTCTCTTATACCCTTATTTGGCAATTACTTAACAGTGTGTTTTAATTGAGGTCTTAATTTGTCGTAGAACAGTTGGGGGTAATAGTTAAATTGCTTGCATAGTTTTTAAGATGGCACCTAAAAGAGAATTCTCAGGAAAGGGCTATCTATGATGATTTCCTTGAACAGTTGACATTGTCAACTAATGTGGTAGCAAAGGTAAAAGAACTAGAGCAAAAAGCTTCTCACTTAAAAATAGGAGAGGGATTATATGATAAGGGTAATTGGCTAAGAGACCCTCAAATTGGGTTGTCTGGGTTGGGATTATTTAAGGTTAGATTTGGCATGAGAAACTCCCCAACCCTAATGAACAGTATCTAGGAGTTGGATGTAGGCAAATTGGTGGTCCCTGGAGTATTCATGGATGTGGATCTCCTAACTCAGATTGCACACAACTATGACCCAATTGCAAGGAGTGTCAAGGACATAAGTGGGAAAACCCTTATTGAAATAAATAATGACGAGTTCAAAAATTCTTTTGGGCTTAGTGAATTTACCAATTTTTTAAAGCCTATTAATTTTAAATCACTAGCTCAGGTTTATAGTGTGCAGAGGAATCACCTTAGAAATGGGCCTCTTAAAGAATTCTTTGTGAAGATAGGCGGGCTTACAATTGAAGGACCTAACACTAAGGAGCCTTTTTCTTTAAATCTATTTACCCTCAGGGCTAAAGGATTATATTGGTCACTATGCCAAGTTCTAGAAGAAGATGTTGAGGCAAATATGCCAACTCATTACATGCTAATGATTGCTCAAAGTTTGAACCCCTCTTTGGCAGTGACCTTTGATTATGCTTCCTTTATCACTGATTCTATCCATGAAGGATTTATAGGAATAAAGAATGGGAAAGTGGATAAGCCTTTTGGGTGGTACTCCCTCCTCGTGCATTTGTTTTTATTCAAGGGTGGTGACTATTTTGCAAGTGGATTGGATATTGTGAAGGAGAAAAATGGAGAGAAGATGCCAGTGTAATGATGGAGTATAGTGCTATCATGGGACAAAGAAGATGCAAGCTTCTTAAAGTTTTATAAGTGTTTTGAATCTAAGATTAGGACTCTTATCTATTCAGAGAATCCAAGAGTCCCTATTGTTCTTTTGGAATTCATTAGGCCAAAAGAGTTTGCTGAGAATGTTAAAATTGTCCACAATTGGGGTGATATCTACTTATACCCTATCTCCATAGTTTTTAGAGTATATGGCTTCAAAGGCACTCCATTTTTGTTGCCCTATCAGGTCACTCTTAAAGTGGGAATTGCAGAGATCCTCAAGTAGATTGGTTGTGTGTAGGATGCAGAGTTAATTGGCAGAGGTAAAGGGACCATTTTCCCTATAGTTACCATAGCACATCAATTTGTGATAATTAAAGTAGGTTGGAAGTGTTTTGAAGACTTCCTTCAACCTTATCATTTGTGAACTACAATATCCTGATGTGCTAACCCTGAAGATTTCTTCAATGACATGTTCGGAAAGAGGGCAATATGTAGAGGTAGACCCCACCAATTCGAATTTCCTAAAGACCTCATTAGGAATGAGTTTGATTTAGATGAGCAAGAGCTGAGGAAGAAAAAGTGGGTGGCCTACAAAAAGGCTTTAGATTTTGTGCACCAATTTGACACTAGCTATGACCCTTTGTCTAGCTTTCACCCTTTTGAAGAGAAGATAAAGTTCTTAATTCTTAGTTTTGAGGATGTGATGCAAACATTGAATTAAAAGAGGAAGGTTGTAATCAAAAACATCCTTGAGAAAGAAAGACTTATTCTAAATAGGTCTACATCTACCAGAGCAATCCCTCCTAGTGATTACATGTTGCATAAGAAGTCCAACTATAGTGTGTTGATGCATACAATAGGGGAGCCCTCTACCTCAAAAGGGAAGAGGAAGATACAGGATGTCATTGACATTCAAGACATCCCAAAGAAACAAAGAGTGGGAAAAGAAGTAGAATCTGATGAACCTTTGTACTCTCCATCTCAATCCCCTATTCACATAGGAGATGAATAGGTAGTAGCTGAGCAACTGTTACAGTTAGGCAGCCTTGGAGAGATAGCATACACATATGATGAAGTGGAAGAGGGAAAGCCAAAAGAGCCACTTACTACTAAAATGAACATCACTGCTAATGAGTTCAAAGGCCAGGAGTGGGATCCTGAGATCAAGCAAGCCAGTGAATATTTCTTGGCTGATAATAACTTTGTCACATCAAGAGCTTCCATGCAATTTGTGTGGAAGCAAAACATTGATAAATTTAATGCTAGGTGTGAAAAGAGGAAAGGGGAGTAGCCCCACAGGGATCCAGTTGTGGTGGAGGAAGAGATAAAGCATGAAATGGTTGATGAGTTTAAGACCATCACTCCTAAATAGGGAAGGGACATGGTAGCACAAGTTGGGGTACTCATTCTCCCCGAATGGGACATAGCAGATGCTTTGGTTTTTGAGGCAGTAAGAAAGGAGACCAAACCTATGGAGGGAGTCACTTTCAGCAAAGATAATGCTGCACTAGTCATGTGGTCTCTTAAAAGAGATGAAAATAAGAGGAATAAGGACACCCCAGGGTCAAGTTACCTTGGAGGAATGATAGTGAAAAGAGTGCAGAGCACTAGGGTAGTGGAAGCTGCTAGCACTGTGCTAGAGACTGCAGAGTTTAGTGTTGCAATAGTAGAAAGAGAGGCTAAGGAAAAGGCATATCTCCAAGTTAAGTTGGAGACAGTTTTAAAAGCTTACAACAATGCCAAGGAAGAGGTATGAGGTAAAGATAGCATCATCACCAGGCTACAAAGATAGTTGGTAGGACAATACCATCAAGATGAGTTATCAACACTAATGATCTCCTCTTCTCCTGCAAGACCTACACCTGCCAGCCCCATTATTGAGTTCCCACTATCTCCAGCACCTTATAGTTCTCAGTTCATCGAGATCACTCCCCATGAGTTGGAGAATTTAAAATAGGCTCAAGCCTTATATGCAAATAAATATGAAGAGAGGGTAAAGGCTACAATTTTAAGTATTGCTGACACTATAGGGTCTTCATTAATGTATAACAATATGAGTAAGATTTTTGAAATGTGGAATGAATATAATGGGAAGAAGGTTGTATTAATGCCTATTTTTGATAAATGGAGACCCAAAGAGCAAGATATAGAACTAATTTGTGTATCCTATGATGAGGCAAGGGTTGACCCCATTATTAAATCTACAAATGATATGACAAAGGATTTAGTAAAGTTGGCAGAAGGAGTAGATAATGCAGATAGAAAGATCAACTTTTACAAGAAAGAGTACACAGATTAGGTTTTTGAATTACTCCCAGGAGGTTTTGTCAGCCCAAACCAATTAAAGCACAAACAAATATGGCTTAAGGAGTTGGAAGCCAAATTGTCACTAAGAATAAAAGGAATTGTTAAATCAGAGGATGCTCCATATTTGTTAAAACAATTGAAAAGATTGAGAAAATCAAATCTCATTATGGTTTCCTGAATTCAGAGGTCAATAAAATGAGGAATTCTTGGAAAAGATTAGCCAAGACAAAAAAAAAAGTAATTAGCTTCTCATGGCCTACTGATGTGGTGTATCAGGAATGAACAAGAAAATATGTCATGCTTGATGTGGAGCAGTTAGAAAATGTTGCAATAGAAAAACAAGAGGAAGCAGCCGCAGATGTTGAAAGAGACTTGTAACCACATTTGTAAAAGATTTTGTAACTTCTTCTTGAGAAGTAATGATTGTAACAAACTCTCCTAGGAAAGTCCGAAGCTATGTGTGCATCCATATTGTTCTAAATGGATACCACGACTGGTAAAAGAAGGATCACAAGGAATTGTAAGAAAACGCTGCAGAAATTTATCTGAGCCTTTTTCAAGTTTGGATGGAGAATATTCGAATGTTTTTATAATACTTTCGGAAGAAATATTAATACACAGACCATTGGTTTTGAGTTTAAGTTTTGTGTTGTCTTCAAGTATGATTTCAAGTGTTTACTATTTCATTCTGAGTAATCTAGGGTTATTTCATTTGAATATGGGTTGTAAGGCCACTTTCAGTAGATATGTTTCATAGCTTTTATCTTTAGGAGGGGAACTAAATATGCCGGAATCATTTTCTACCAGTAAATTCTCTGGTGGATACTTTGAATTTTGATGAATATAGCTTAATAAGGTATAGATAAATTCTTATGTGTGTCAGGCATGTATAGGGATCTGTAGAAGCCAAATTGATGGAATATGTATAGATGTTTAATTATGGAAGTATTGTTTGAACTTAGATGACTTTGTGACCTTGGATAAGGCACTGATATCTATTAGGGTTATCTTCTATGCATCTTGTAGATTAATACTAAACATGAGGATAATTTTCATTCCTTTGTTTCAGTTAGTTTTAAGGTGATTAGATCCACTATTTTTTGGACTGGTTTACTGTGGATTTATCTTTTAAAAGTGTGAATTCAGTTCACAAAGGTATACCCACTTGAGCTTTGGATAAGTTCGAAGTGTAGAAGGTTAATCAAACCTTGTCATATGTTGTCCCGAAAGTTTCCTTCTCTTTAATCTCTCTTATGTATATAGAGTTATCATATCATTATAAGGATTTTAGAGTGAATCAGATTTTGAGAACAACAACAGTGTCATACCGGTTCTCTTCTCTTCAGCATATTGACATCAATGACAACATATAATGTCATTATGTCCTCATACCGGTTCACATAATGCCAACAAATGGAACCAGATGTTGTGATGGATTGGATAGACTCCATGTCTAGTTTTTTTGAGTGTGAAGACATTCCAGGACACTAGAAGGTGAAGATTGCTAAGTCCAAGTTGAAGGGAGAAGCCCTACCTTGGTGGAACTTTATCCAAGAGGAAAGAGAGAAGGACAATAAGCCCAAGATTATTTCTTGTGAGAGGATAGTTGGCTTAATCAAAGAGGCCTCTATACCCAAAGACTATGGAATACAACTCCATAAGAGGAGACAAAATCTCAAGAAGGAGATGGATGTGAACTCATACACTGAGGAGTTCCAAAGGCTATGCATGAAGTCTAGAACAAAAGGGGAAGAGACTGAGAAAGTTGCCTAGTACCTAAATGGATTAAGGTACAATATTCAAGAAGAATTGAACATTCTTATCTCGGACACCATTGGTAGATGCCATCAACTTGATATCAAGGTGGAAGAAAAGATCAAAAGGAGACAAGAGAAGAATAATAAAGGAAGAGGAAGATAGCAGAGGGGTGGAAGAAATTTTTTCAGAAGTAAGGGAAATGGTTTTGGAAATGGAAGTGAAACCAGTCAAGAAGGCACTAAAGGAGAGAGTAGTTCCAATAACAATGGAGGATACAATCAGAGAGGTAAATTTAGAGGAAGAAGACCACCATTTAGAGGGAGATCTCAAGGTAGAGGTCCAATTAGATGTTATAACTGCAATCAAGAAGGACACATGACCAATAGATGCTGGGATAAACCTACTAGTTCCATGGGAGAAAGGAGAAGTAACTTAATTTTAGAGGCTAACTGCCAAAGTGTGGAAAGTGCAAACACATACCAAAGTGTCAATACCCCTAATAACTATGGCTACCCTAAAAGAGTTAAAGCTTTGATGATCAAAAGAGTAGTAACCACTATGAAGATGTATGATAAAGAACCCCCATAGAGTAAGTCTCCATTCAAGACTACTTGCAAAGCAGGTGGAAAAGTCTGCAAGGTCCTAATAGATTCTGGTTCAACTGAGAACTTTGCATCTCTAGAGATCGTGGAGAAACTAAATTTGAGGAGACTACCTCACCCTTTCCCCTACAAGGTCTCATGGCTCACACAAGGACACCAAGTTGTTGTGGAAGAGCAAGCTTGGGTGGAATTCCAGATTGGAACCTATAGAGATAGGTTGATGTTTGACATTACAAATATGGATGCTTGTCATCTCCTATTTGGGAGACCATGGAAGTTTGATTTGAAGGCACAACATGATGGTGCTAGGAATACATATTCCATCAACAAAGATGGTAAGGTGATTGAGTTGCTACCTTTAATGGAGGATGAGGAGGAGACCAAACAAAAGGAGGCCAAGGTGTTGGTATGAGGAGGGAAGTAGTTCATCAAGAACATGGAAAATGAAGGCATGGTTTTTTATGCCCTTATCCCTATTCCAATAGTAACAAAGGTGGAGAAGTTTGAGGATAGAAAAATGACATATTGAGGTTGATTGACCCTACAGTGCAACAACTACTAGACAAATACAAGGGTGTCATAGTTGATGGCATGCCAAGGTCACTACCTCCAATGAGGGACATGAACCATTATATAGACCTGATACCTAGATCCACCTTGCCTAATAAAGCAACATACAAGCTCACACCAAATCAAAATGTTGAGATGGCAAAACAGGTTGAAAATTGTTGGAATCTGGATTGATTAGCAAAATTTTGAGCCCATGTGCATTACTTGTAGTGTTGGCACCCAAAAAGGAAGGCACTTGGAGGCTTTGCATTGACTCAAGAGCTATCAACAAGATTACTATCAGGTATAGGTTTCCCATGCGTAGGATTGAAGATTTTTAGATTGTTTAGGGGGTGCTAGATATTTTACAAAAGTTGATTTAAAGAGTGGCTATCATCATATTACAATTAGGTTAGGAGATGAATGAAAGACTGCATTTAAAACAAATGAGGGGTTTTATGAGTGGAAATTCATTCCCTTTGGCTTAGCCAATGCACTTAGTACCTTTATGAGGTTAATGAATGAAGTCTTGAGGGATTTCATAGGGAAATTTGTTATAGTCTACCTAGATGACATTCTAGTTTTTAGTCAAACCAAAGGAGAACATCTAAAACATGTAGACCTAGTCCTAAGAAGATTGTATGAAGAACAATTAATGATCAACTTGGAAAAGTGTTTCTTTATGCAGAAAGAGATCATTTACTTGGGATGTGTAATCTCATATGGTGAACTGAAAATGGATCAAGAAAAGGTGAGTGCCATATTGTCTTGGCCTACACCTAGGACAATGAATGGTGTTAGGAGTTTTCATGGCTTAGATACCTTCTATAGGAAGTTTATAAGAGGCTTTAGCCATATTTGTTACCCTATACTTGATACAATAAAGAGAGGACAAAAGTGAAGGTTTAGTTGGACAGAAGAAGCAGATAACTCTTTTGAAACATTGAAGAGAAAAGTTGTTGAGCAGCCAACCCTTGCCCTAACTGATTTCAACAAGATCTTCCAAGTGGAGTGTGATGCTAGTCACATGGATATTGGAGCAGTACTCAGTCAAGAGGGAAGACCTATTGCTTTCTTTAGTGAGAAGTTGAATGAGGCAAAGAGGAGATATTCATCTTATGACCTAGAGATGTATGCTCTAGTCCAATCCTTAAAAAAGTGAAGACACTACTTGCTACCACAATAATTCATAGTTTTCATAGACAATCAGGCCCTTATCTTTATAAATAGTCAAGAAAAGTTGAATCATCGGCACATGAAGTGGGTAGAGACCCTACAAGCTTTCACTTTCATCCTTAAGCACAAGAAAGGAGTCAAGAATAAGGTGGCAAATGCTTTGAGTAGAAGAGTCCTAACTACAAATCAAATTTAGTTGGAGAGTGTTGGCATAGACTCTTTGAAAGCCATGTATGAGGGTGATGAAGATTTTGGAGAGGCCTATAAGGTATGTGCTTCATTTGATGAATGGTTTCATGTTGAGTATTGTAAATTTTTCATTCAAAATGGATTGTTGTTTAAGGGTGCACAACTATGCATACCCAAATGATCTATGAGATTGAATATAATTAAGGAGAAACATTGTGGAGAAATGGCATGCCATTTTGGTCTTGACAAGACACTATATTTGGTAAAAAGACAATATTTTTCGCCAAAACTACAGGCAGATGTTAGGAGATTTGTGGAGACATGTGTGATTTGCCAAAAGGCAAAAGGAAAGTCCACCAATGCAGGCTTATACCAGCCTTTACACATACCTTCAAGACCATGGGAAAGCATAAGTATGTATTTTTTTTTAGGATTACCTAGGACAAGGAAAGGATATGATAATGTTTGTGTAGTGGTGGATAGGTTTAGTAAGATGGAACATTTCTTGCCATGCAAAACCACTTGTGATGCTTCTTATGTAGCAGACTTGTTCTTTAAGGAGATTGTCTAGATACATGGTTTGCCTTTGACTATAGTCTCTAATAGGGATGTAAAATTTATTGGTCACTTCTGGAGCACCCTTTGGAAGAAGCTTGGTACAAATTTATCCTTCTCCTTAGCCTACCATCCCCAAACGGATGGTCAAACTGAAGTTGTAAATAGGTCACTAGGGAATCTACTAAAGTGTTTGACTAGATAGCATGGAGAAAGGTGGGATAGTATATTATCTCAAGCAAAATTCTCCTACAATGATATAGTGAATAGTAGTACCGGTAAGTCACCTTTTGAGATTGTATATGGCATCCATCCAAGGGGCACGATGGAGTTGAGAGAGATACCTCAAAGAGAAGTCATTAGTGCAGATGGAGAAACCTTTGCTATTGCCATTAAACAAATCCATGACCAAGTTAAGAGTCATCTTCAACAATATGTAGAGAGATAAAACCCATGTTGAAAAAAAGAAGAGAGATGTTCAATTTGATGTGGGAGACTTGGTGTGGGTACACTTGAAGAAGGAAAGACTTCCAAAATGCAGATACACAAAGCTAATGCAAAGAAAGATTGGAACCTGCCAAATCTTGAAGAAATGTGGTCCAAATGCCTATGAACTTCAACTACCATCTGATCTTGGTTTGTCACCTATTTTTAATGTTTGTGACTTAACTCTTTATAAGTGTAGTGTTGGTGTAGGAGAAGACATAGTTCAAGATATTGTTGATGATGACATTCCCAAACATGAACCATCAAAGTTGCATAAAGTTCTAGACACTAAGGTTGCAAAGAAAACCAGAAGAAAATTTTACATGGAGTATTTGGTAGCTTGGAAAGGAAAACCTAAGTTTGAAGCAGTCTCAATGATAGAGCAATAGATCAAAGATCATGGTGCAGAGATACAGACTTTGATCTCAAGAGGACTTGAGATTTCTTCTTTCAAGGAGTATGGTGCAGGAGAACCCCATCAAACCCTACAAGATGATAAGTCTGACTCTGAGAAGGGAGGATAAGGCATTAAATATGTCTTTATAATGTTTTGTATAGGTTTTCAATCATGCATTGTGTGTTTGTAATAATGAACCTGATCTTGTGAGTCAAACTCCTATTTTGGCATTTCTATGAGCCAATTAGGACTTTTAGACAATAGGGGATCAAATGTGTTGTTTTTAGTGTTTTAAGATGTTTTAGGAGGGGCTAAACTTTACCCAAGGCATTAGGAGGTGAAAGATGACATTTTGACAACTTTTGCAAAAGTTGTCAAAAGTTGTCATGAGCAACTTTTATGCACTTTTTGCATTTTGTTAATTTGAAACTCCTCCAATGGCTCTAACCTCTTGATTTTTTATTGAGGGAATTTTTGGAGTAGTTTATACACCTTGTGGATCCAATTCCAAAGGAGTGATTGTATGAAGAAGAATTTTGATGCCATCAAACTAATAGAATTTTGAGTTTTTCTTGTAATTCTAGAGTTTTGGTCCGTGGTACAGTACTGTACGGATTGGGATCCATTCCCAATGATGTGAATTGGTTGGAGAGGAGAGTTAAATTTGTCTTGGCTTTGATTTTAAGCTATAGTTGTGTGTGTTGCTCCTGAAATTCAACTTTTACTGTAGGTACTCAGAAAATCAGGGTTTACCTTGGGTTTTTCCTCCTCTATGGCCATATCTTGCACTTTATCAATCTGAGACCGATGGGATTTGGTGAAAGGAAATTATGGTTAGTTTATTATAGGATTCCAAGAGTGTTTTGTAGAAGGAGCAAGGAAGAGGAGTGTTTGGAGCGACCCTAGGTAGACATCTCTATGTGGCTACCTAGACCTTGAACAACAAAATTACCTTGTGTGCAATTGGCGATGATTCTAGTCATGTAAGCCTATAATCTCTTATGTTTTATGGTTCCATACATGCCCATGGGATTTTAATTGGCTGGTTCATTCATCTGAGTATAGTTGCTTCATAAAAAATGCCTAATTAGCCCTTGAAGATAGTCAACATCCTGTCAGCAAAGACCTTTATTTTCTAGACCCCAGCCCTTCCCTTTGGGGATTTGTGTAACTTCAAAAAGGGTGTTTGAATCCATAAATTTTTTGAACCTAAGGTATCTTTACCCGCTAAATAGGGCTACAAGCAACTAGGCCTAATTGGGTGAGTTTCTTAAGGAATGGGCATGAATACTTACAACTGGTGCTTGGTATGACCTTGGGGAGTCTTGTATGACCTAAAACTAGTATGCAAATTATTTGTAACCCTTGGAGGTATCATGGAGTATGTTGTAGCAAGATACCCCTGATTGATTAGTTATGAGTCTTGAAGATGGTGAGAAGATTGAACTAATGTTGTAGAGCCTTGTCTTGATAGGATCCCATTCTTGGATTGAGGGTTCAGTGTCATACATTTTGAGGTGTTTGGCAAGTTGCAAGGAGGGCTCTACATCACACATGTCCTTTCAGCTTGGTACAAGAATATTTCACCTTCTTGTATTCAAAAGTGTTTTAAAAATCAAAATACTTTTTTGTCTTCATAATCCAATCAAGAAATTCATCCGAATATAACTTGCCATCATAATCTGGTGGGTTAAAATGTGGTCTAGTATTCACTTGGGTCAAAACCCTTAAGAATCTCTCTTCTTTCAGATCAGTCACCGATTGATTCGCTCCTACTTCTCCTACCTCCACTTCTTCTTCTTCATCACTCACATATTTGACATGTTGACCTCTTCTTTGGGCCATCTCAACAACTTCTAATTGGGCTATATTTCCTCTCAAAATTTCCATCACTGCAGGGTCTACATTTCCACACACTCTGCCACCTCTAGCATTTATCTAGGCCATATTTACACAAGTCCTCTATAGTTGCAGGTTGGATCCTCATTCTGCCACCCCACAATAAATTCTTATAGGATTTAGCAATCTCCAGTATGAAAAATCACTCTGATACCACTTGAAGTAATGATGTCAAGAGAGTCCTCAAAGAAATCAATTCAAACCATGCAAAAAGAGTAAACACAATAGAAGCAACACAATGTGATGGAGGCAATGCAAATACATATGACATATCATACTTATACTATATCATGGAATTCAAATACAAATTGGTCGGCAACATGTGGGCTTTTAGATTTGGCAACTAGTTTTGATTACAAACTTGCTCAAAATATAGTATCTAAGCTCAAGCAAGAATGTGAGCCAACTTTGGATCTCCTAATCTTACAATTATTCCTCTATTTTCTATGATCTCTCCCATATTCTTAGTTACACTTATTTATATGATATTCATAGCTCTAGGATGATCTGCATCAGCCCATGATGAAAACAATTATTGAAGAAGAAGGTGTAATGTGTAGAACAACTAAGTCATCGTCCGCCATAAGAATTCCTCCAAAAAAAACATAGAATGAAGTCTAGACCCAAGAGAAGGTTGGCCACAAACCAATGAACATTAGAGGATACAAAATTAGGCTCTACAAGCTACCAAAATGATCAAAAATATTCTCCATTAGCAAATAGGTCCAAGCAGCTCTGGTGCATAGGTCAAAAAATTGTCCCACATTCCGGAAGCAAGAACTTGCCAAAAAAAGATCCAAACGACCCACAAACCTAGGATAAGGTAGATGAACATGTCCATAAAAAAATCTAGCTCCACAAGATCAGATGAACAAATGCAGCAAAATACAAAATAGAATGCTAAAATTGCAAAGCCAAACTAAACAAAAGAAATTGAAATAAAATGATTTTGGTTGATGCAAGATTGCCAAGATCTAGTGATGGTCATGCATCAGAAACAATTAAACAATGCAAATTTTTGTATAAATGATTGTTCAATTATTTAAGCAAATTGGTTTGAAAAGATAAAAAAAGATTGTGAAATTTAAAATTTAAAATTAGGGTTTTACTAAAATAACCTCTTAATTTAAATTTAAAATTGCCCACTAGGATATTTGAACTTAAAAATTTAAAACTACCCAAGAGAGATTTAAATTTAAAATTAGGGCTTTGTGAAAATAACCTCTTAATTTTAAAATTAAATACAAGGAATTTAAAATTTAAAATTAGGGTCCTATAAAAAGAACCTCTTAATTTTAAAATGAAATTTAAAATTATCCAAAAATTTAAATTTAAAATTAGGGCCTTGTTGTAAAAAGAACTTCTTAATTTTAAAATCAAATTTAAAATTATCCAAAGAAAATTTAAATTTAAAATTAGGGCCTTGTAAAAAATAACCTCTTAATTTTAAAATTGAAAATTAAAATTTTGATAGAAGGTTGAAATTAAAATGATTAATCCAAAACTGGGCAACCCACAAGGTTAATTTAAATTTAAAAATTATGGTTATTTTATGTAACTGTTACCAAAATTTTGCACATGCCAAATTTGGTGCCCTAATGAAGACTTGCATTCATTCATTCTGAAAAGATCAAATCATGAACCAGGGAGAAATGTATTGTTTTTGTCTAACTTGTTTGCTTCATGTGCAAATATAGGAAAGTAAGACAATAAATGGGTTAAAATGTGGCTCCCATGAGTGTTGAGCTCAGCATGTTGTAGATCACAAAAAAATCTATGTTGTAGGTCACATTAACATCTATGCTCCATTGCAGATGAAATTGCGTGGCTATTAAAACCTTAAGGCCAAAAGAAACTTAGAGAAAAATGAAGTCAGCTTATGTAAAGTTTTACTTGGGCGCCAAAGAGGGTTTTAAAAGGCCTTAAAATTTCCAAGCATTTTTAGTCACCAGGCAAGAAGACCTTGTATCCCACATTGGCCGCATGGAGGGAGTTTATCACATTTAAATATAAGGCCACATATAACTATAGTGTCAAAGCTTACGAGCTTTTGGCAAGAGGAGGCAGCTCGTGGCCTAGTGGACCCCATGTGCATGCATCTCAAGATATCCAAATTTTGTGACCGACCGGTAGGCAGAGAGACTAAAGAGCGAGCAAGTTGAAGAAAGATCAATAGTAATCACAAATATATAATGACTATCACTATGTCACAATAAAAATATGCACGCTAGTTATCTCCGCGACTTGGTGACAAAGCACATGCGGAAAAGGTGAGTAGCTAAGAGATTAAAGATCGAGCAGTTTGAGAGTAGATCAACGGCCGTTGCTATACCTCATGATGAAGGTGCTCGATAGTTATTCCCTGTGACTTGGTGACTGATGAGGTGGTAGACAAGTGGCCATCTAGGTGGGCTAAGACCGAATGAGGATATGCCACAGGATAGATAGTAGATGAAGAATCAAGGCAGACCAAGTCTAGTGGTAGATCCAAGTGGCGACACAAGGTGGACCCACGAGCGAACCAGTGGTTGATGCATGGTGACACCATGGCATAAGAGAAAGTGCTCAAAGAGGCTAAAGATCGAGCAAGTTAGAAAGATCAGACGCAAATCATGGTGATCCAATGGCTATCGCTATGTCACGATGGTTAGATGCTTGCCAGAAATTGCCGCAACTTGGTGACTGATGACGTGGTAGGACAGAGAGTATAAGACAAAGGATAGGTGGCAGACAAGTGGAGATCTAGTGGCTAGTTACATGGCATGGATGGACAACATCGAGAAAATGTTGGCCATGATGAGTCCCAAAAATTTTCACCGAAGGCTCAGTTTTGTTGACATAATAATATCAATGAAACTGGTAAGTGGCTCACCAAAGGAATACTTTCACCGAAAGAATGAGATCTGACAAAGGAGGACATATGGCGGCCTGACAGACAGGTGGTTCCCAGGTAGATCTTATGAGCCAATTAGAGGGTGATACACATTGAAACATGACACAAGAGAGAAGATCAGTCAGGGTTAAAGGTCGAGAAAGTTCAAGAAAGATCAATGGTAATCCAAAGGATCTAAGGGCCATTACTATACTGCTATACAAAGAAGCTTGCTAGTTATCATAGTGACTTGGCAACTAAGCACGTGTGGAAAAGGAAAAGAAAAGGTGAGCGGCTAAGAGATTAAAGATCGAACAGATTGATCACATCCAAGGTTGATCGTACAGATTTGATGGTGGTTGCTAAACCGTAAGGAAAAGTTGCTCACCCAATTATTGATGCAACTTGGGGACAAGGTGTGTCCAGTCCAGATGGTAGACAAAGGGGACCCTCGAGAAAAATAGAGGCTAACACATGGAAAAAGTCTACAAACGAGTGGATATCTATATTTTTAAGCCAGCTTTGAACCGGTTCAAATTAGTTCAACGCTTCAAAATGGTTCAATGGTTCAAAGTACATTAGCATCGCTCTTTCCTGTGGGCCCAGGAAGATAAAAGCAAACAAGCAGACTAAAAGTCAAGCAGGTTCCTGATAGATCGACAGTCGTCCCTATACCGCAAGATAAAAATGCTCGATGGGTAATCATAGTGACTTGGTGACAAATGGTGGGGCCCGCTAAGAAGTAAACAAAAAAGTTAAATGCAAGCAGCCATGGTCAATGCAAGCGATCCAGTGGCTAGCAATAATATTAAATTACATGGTGGACTCAAAACTGGTTGTTCAAACAATGAAAAGCCCACCAAGCAAGGGGATGATTTCTACATGAAAGATTAATGCAATTCATTATCTGAATATGCAAGTGTTACATATTGTTGGAAAGATCGTGAAATAGGGAGATCATTTCCACAACCATTTTTAACAAAAGTTCTCAACACAGAGAGTAGTTGCCAAGGGATGCATAAGATTTCCTCAATGGGATTTCTTTTAAATATAGTCATAGTTCAGTTCATCATGCAACTTTCACATGAGGATAGCTATTTTTTGCATTTAGACATGCAAATTTTCTCTTCATGTAGGATCAGTGGCAATCCTTTTGAGCAGTAAAGATTATTATTTTACAATATTGTGCATGAGTTTTTATACTATTTTTGGGGCAGATTCACCCAAGGCTTTTCTGATGCTGTGTTTTTAGGGTTTTTGAAGGGGATTCATCATTATTTATATATATTCCTTCCCTCCTTCTTTTTCCCTCTGGTTCTTTCTTTTTTGCATACACATTTTTGCAAAAAAGCATTGTATCTCATCACTTTTTTTTAGTTTTCAACATTGTAATAGAGATTATTTTTCAATTTGCAATAGAGATTTTCAGTTTCCTTGTCAATTATTTCTTATTTTTCCATTCTTAGATGAATTATTTGATAGAGTTATTGTGATTTAATTCTTAATCCTTTTCTCTGTCTCATTAATGCTTTGCAGAAATAGGAAGATTTCATAGTAAATTCAGGTTGTGGGTTGTGTTCATTTGGTTTCTAGTTCTTTCCATGTTTGTGAAAAATCACTTTTCTTACATGCAAAAGTTAGATAACTTTGAACCTTCACATGAAATTTTTATGAATTTCATGACCTTATTTGATTCATGAGATACTTTTTGAGTCTTGTTGTAGCTAGTTATAGTTTTAGGACAATAAGTAGAACTACATCATTTTGGTGTATCACCTCTATTATGATAGGTTTTTTCATTACATGCAAGACTTTTACCCTTTTCCCACAAGAAGTTAGTGTAGGAGATCTATCAGAATAGGAAGTCAGCTTGATCTCTGGAGATTCACCTTCACTTTGAGCAACCCACAGGCTTGAAGGTGTTTCCATATTTAACAGGATTGCTTGTTTTCGAACTTAGCATCATGGGTGCAATCCTTAGTGACAATAGTAACCACTTAATTTTTAAATTTAAATTTGAAATTGGATTTAAGATTACAATTTTGAATTTGAGGTAGCTCTAAAATGACAAATTCAAAATTTAAACAACTCACAAGCTCATTTTTAAAAAATTTTAAAATTAGGATTTTTGAAATTAACCACTTAATTTTAAAATTTAAATTTGAAATTTGTCTTGTAGGTGAAAATTTGAATTTTGAAATTGAAAAATACTTAGATCTAAAATAATTAATCTAAATTAAGCAATTCACAAGCTCAAACTTGAAATAAAAAATTATGGTTTTAGTGAAATTAACCTCTAAATTATTAAAATTTACGAGGAAATCAAACTTGTAAATGAAAACTTAAATTTTAAATTGTATAAACAATCAGATTTGAGATCATAAATCAGAAATAAGGGTGTAAGGAGTCGATTTCACCAAAATGTAAAGGGGAAAATTTGATTTAGCGATGTGCAACATAGAATGGAGAAACTATTGAATCAATTTTCTCTTTGGAGCTTTTATATTAAAAAAAAGGTTAGAATCCACTAGATTTAGTCACCATTCAGATAAGGACTCAATACTAAATGGATTGAATTGGTTTTGATTTTCTCTTTTGTAAGTTGAAATGCTGAAATAGGTAAAGTGCTAAAAAATGAAGAAAAATATGTGGAAAAAGTGAGCTACAGATGTGGGAATTTTGCATGCACCTAGATCTGAGCAGTATAAGCTGAGTTGGATCTGACCCTCGAAAAGGCTCCTATAAAGTCAGGATCATGTCACGACACCACGGTCCTCCAAACTTTTTGTGCACCAACAAGGGTTGATTCGTCTCTATGAATGAAGATTATTCTGAAGAGTACAACTATGTACCTTTTTCCTACACATAGAAAGAAAGGGAAATATGTTGGGAATGTGAGGATTCCCATAGATACTAAGAGGGGGGGGGGTGAATCAGTATCTAGCTGGTTAAACAATTTTCTTAACTTAAAACATGTAGAACATATTAATACTATATACCGGTAAACAAGAAATAATGCAATAAACTAAGATAATAGAAACCACATGAAAAACATACCATAACACAGTAGTTTAACGAGGAAACCTGGTGTGGGAAAAACCTCAGTGGGATTTGTGACCCACAATATTCACTTGCTAGCCAATAAGATAATATTACTACTACAAGAGGGGCCTGCACATGCAGGAAGGCCAAGGGCCTAGAGCTCACTGCTCAATTACAAAATGGGAAGTCTCACTAACTTACAAAATGGATTATATAAATCCAATGTCTTGTACTGCTTCATACATAAACCCTTAACCTATAATTCGCATAATAGGTTTGCCTTATTTTGCCTATATATTTTCCTCCATCTATTACAAAATGTTCTACAATGATCTCTTACATATATGAGTCATTTTACAACTTGCCAAGTTGGCTTACAATGATTTTACAATAATTAACAAAATATATTACAAACAAAATTCCTCTAGGCTTCTGTGTCGGTATGCTTCCTTTTACTGCTCGTGGTCTTTGTGCCAGTGTAGAGTTTGTCTTTGCCGGTGCCGGTAAATTGTCTTGTCGATGTCATAGGATTGTAAGGTTGTCATCAATGACAAAACCTTCAATCACCTACAATGTCTCATTGGAGTGTGCATTTGCCAACAATCTCCCCTTTTGGCATTGATGGCAACACTCATGAGAAAAATCCAAAAACTGTCATCCAAAAAGAATCTGTCGGTATTGTCTTACCAAAAATGTGTACCAAAAGAATGTGTACTCCCCCTAAGTTGATGAGTCATTTTACTGATTATTTTTCTCATTCCACTACTCCCCCTTTGGCATCAATGACAAAGATTGTCAAAGTGTCAATGAGTGTGGTTTCTTGCTTCATCCTTGTAACCAGTTGGTTACAATATTAAAAAGATTTGCCAAAACTAGATTCAAACTCTCAATGAACTTTTTGTTGTCTTTTATTGTGGCCTCTATCCTCTGAACTATATTGGTGAGGTGTTGCATTTTCTCTGTCAATGTTTTATGTCCTTGTATCAAGGAATCATATATTTCTTTCCTTAAGGAGGCGAGATAGTCCAATTTTGTACTAAGTCTCCATTTAAGATCTTTAGCCTTTTCTTTTACTCTTTCTTTGTCTCTTTCCAACTTTAGTAGTTCTTCCTCAAAACCTATTATTTTCTACTCAAAAACTGATAATGAATCAGATGAATTAATGAAATTGTCATCTAGTTGATTTATTTCTTCTTGTATCTTGCTAATTTTCTTATCTATATCAACTGTCAAAAAGTTAGTTTTACATGTATCCCTATACAAAGTTTTGAATTCCTTCAATGTGCTACATAGTTTTGGTAGAAGTGTGTCAAATTGCCTTGTACACTTCTTTATTTCTTCCTCAAAGAATTTGTGTTTTTCCATCTCTAATCTCTCCTTGAATACTTCCTCTTTTATTTGTTCAACTGTCATAGTGTTTTTAGTAATATACTTAGACAAAGTGTCAAGTTGACTCAAAGAATCCTTATTATCTACATTACATTTTGGTGCTATCATTTTCAAAATTGGAATGGTGTCATCTATTGCCTTGTAAGCCTGTGAGCTACAATTTGTTATCTTCTTTATGGAATCCAAAAGAACTTATGTTACATTAGTTGGTTTGAATTCTGTAAATGAACAGCCAACACTCTGTATTCCACTAGCGGTAGCAATATCCTTTCTTGTGGTGACCTCTAGTAGGTCAGTTTGTGTTTCCATTTCTTTAAGAAAAGGTTTGTCTTGCTTAGCTGTTGTCGGTGGCACTGACTCTATGTGAACCTGTTACTGTGATGGAACCTGTTGCTTTGCTTGTTGCTCTGTGTTATCATCTACCGATTTACCTTTTGTACCATCAGTTACCAGTTTCTCATTAGCCATATCTGTGTTCTCAATTGTATCCTTATCTACCACAATATTTACCTTTTGAGTATCAATGTCCACTATGTATAATACCTCAGAGTTAGGATTTCTATCCTCTTGTGGTATGTCCATGCTCTCACTATCGGGTTGATTATCGGTAGTCACTACCGGTGGAGTATTCAGAGGCAATGGGGATAAGTTATCTTTTATTTTTATGCTAGGTGGTCCACCAACCTTGCCTTTTCCCTTATCTTTATCCTTCTGATATACTTTGACGTGTTTTGGTTTTCTATATTCTTCCTGCTTTTCCTTCTCTACAAGGAATATGTCCCATGCATTGGTAGTTTCCTCTACAACCTCATTTACTCTACCAATGATAATTGCTACATGCCGGTGTGTAGTTGAAAATACTAACCAATTAGCCTCTGAGATTAGATCATCTATCTCTTTTGGTGAGTTGACAGGATAAACAAGTAGTTTTTCAATTTTCATTTTCTTATCAAGCTTTACAATAGCTTGCCTTCTAGCTTCAAGTCTTTTAAATAGTTCTATCGGTAATTCATCTACAACTTGCATTAGAAATTTCTTGTAAATGTCCAAGTGTAGAATTACACTATTTTCAACTTTCCCCTTGTCATCAACTGATAATGAATCATATAATTTATTGATGTTTTTTAGCTATCCATCCTTTGTTATTTCATCTAGTAGTTTGTCAATTGGAGCAATGTTTTGTTGAGTCTTCTTCTTGGGTGTTAACTTCTTCTTCTTGTTAGGATTCTCACAGATACTGAGAGGTGGGGGTGAGTCAGTATCTAACCGGTGAATAGAATTTCTTAACTTAAAACATGCAGAACATATTATAATAGTGTACCGGTATGCAAGAAATAAAGCAATAAATAGAATTAAAAACATCGACATGAAAAGTAAACCATGACACAAGGATTTAATGAGGAAACCCGATGTGGGAAAAACCTCAGTGGGATTTGTGACCCACAATATCCACTTACTAGCCAATAAGAGAATATTACTTACAAGAGGGGCCTGCACATGCAGGAAGGCCAATTGCCTAGAGCTCACTACTCAATGGGAAGTCTCACTAACTTACAATGTGGATTATACAAATCCAATATCTTGTACTGCTTTACAATAGCATCTATAATGCCTGGTCCAATACTCGTTTCTGCTCTATTCTTTACATAAAACCTCTAACCTATATTTTGCATAATATTGTCTGCCTAATATCTTCTTCTTTTTTGCTTATCATTTTTTAAAATGTCTACAATGATCTCTCTTATATATAAGAGTCATTTTACAACTTTCCAAGTCAGCTTACAAAGTTTTTACAATAATAAACAAAATATAATATATCAAAAATCCTGTTGGCCTCTGTGCTAGTGTAGAGTGTGATCTGTTGATGCTGGTGATCTATCTTGCCAGTGTAATGCCTTGCCAGTGTAATCCCTTGCTACTGCCATAGGGTTGTAAGGTTGCCATCAATGACAAAACCTTCAATCACATACAATGTCTCATCAGAGTATGCATATGCCAACAATCTCCCCCTTTGGCATTAATGGCAACACTCATGAGAAATTTCAAAAGTGTATCCAAAAATGTGAAGTCCAAAAATGTTACCAAAAATGTGTTCTCCCCCTAAGCATATGATTCCTGTGATATTGAATTTTCTCATAACACTACTCCCCCTTTGGCATCAATGACAAAGGTTGTCAAGGTGTCAATAGAGTTGTAGTCTCAACCTTGTAACTGGGTGGTTACAATTTGAAAAAGATCTGCCAAAATCAAGTTTATACTCTCCATAAACTTCTTGTTGTCTCTTATTGCTATCTCTATTCTTTTAACTGTACCAGTGAGGTGTTGCATATGCTCTGCCGATGTTTTCTATCCCTATATCAGTGCCTCAGATATTTCCTTCTACAATGATGCTAGATAGTCCAATCTTGGACTTAGTTTTAGTCTTAAATGCTTTGCCTTCTTTACTATACTCTCCTTTTCTCTTTCTAATTTAAGTAACTCTTCTTCAAAATTTGTTATCCTTTGCTCAAAAACTGATAATGTATCGGGTGAGTTAACAAAATTATCAGCAAGTTTATTGATTTCATCCTATACCTTGCTTATTTTCTTATCTATGTCTACTGTCAAAATGTTTGTCTTGGAGGTGTCTTTGTATAGAGTTTTGTATTCCTTCAATAAGTTGCATAGTTCCGGTAGAAGTGTGTCAAATTTCCTAGTACACTTCTTTATCTGATCTTCAAAGAATTTTTGCTTTTCAATTTCTACCTTGTCCTTCAATGTCTCTTCCTTTATTTTCTCAATAGTCATTGTGCTCTCAGTGATGTATTTACACAAAGTATCAAGTTGTCCTAAAGAATCTTTATTGTCTATGTTACAGTTAGGAGCAATTACATTCAAAATTGGGATTGTGTCATCTATGACTTTATAAGCCTGTGAACTTCAATCTGTTATCCTTTTGATTGAATCTAAGAGTACTTCAATTACATTAGTTGATTTGTGGCCTACTGAGGAGGAATCAACATTTTGAATTCCATCGGTGGAGGAAGTAACCAAGCTTGTTGTGACCTCTAGTAGGGTTGTTTGTGTTTGCATTTCCTTAAGCAATGGTTTGTGTACTTCTCCTATTGCTAATTGCACTATTTCTTCATGAACCTATTCCTGTATCTATTGCTCTTCTTGTTTCTTTGTTTGTTGCACTATCTCAGTCTGATTTTTTACCTGTTGCTCTTTGTCATTTGTTGGTTTCTCTTGTGTGTTATCAGTTTGCTCAGCTACAGGTGGCTCACTAGCCATTTCAGTCTTACTAGTTGTATCTTTATCTACCACAATGTTGATATTTTGTGTATCAACATCTACTATATATAGTACTTCAGGATTAGTATCCTTTATGTCCATAGTCTTAACTGTCGATTGATCTTTAGTAGTTTTTACTGGTGATGTAATTTGAGGCGGTGGGGATAAGTTATCTTTAACTTTGATACTCGGAGGTCCACCAACCTTTCATTTTCCTTTGTCTCTCTCCTTCTAATATACCTTTATTGGTTTGGGGTTCCTATATTCTTCCTGTTTTTCTTTCTCAACAAGAAATATGTCCCATGCATTTTCTATTTCTTCAGTTATCTCATTAACTCTTCCAACCATTAATGCAATGTGTCGGTGTGCAGTAGAGAATACTGACCGGTTGGCTTTAGCAATTAAATCATCAATCTCCTTAGGTGATTTTACTAGATAAACAACTAGTAACTTTTCAATTTTGATTTTCTTATCAAGCTCTATAACAACTTGTCTTCTTGCTTCCAGTCTTTTGAATAGTTCATCTAGTACTTCATCTACAACTTCCATCAAAAATTTCTTATACATGTCCATATGCAATATAACACTATTTTCTACTTGTTCTTTTTCATCTGCAATCAGAGTGTCATACAATTTCTCTATATTATTTAGTTTCCCTTCCTATGTAATTTCATTTAGCAATATGTCAAGAGGGGCCAAATTTTGTTTTGTTCTCTTCTTCTTCTTGGGTGTCAGTTTCTTCTTCGGTGTAGTCTTTTTATTCAAAGATCTTACTGCTTTCTATTTCTATCTAGCCCTCCTAGGTGAGGGTGTGGTTTCCGGTGAAGGATCTCCTTTCCTTACAACTCTTTTAAAAGTTGCAGGCATGTCACTCTCCAAAGAAGTGCCTACCGGTGATCGGTGAGTCTTAGGCTATAGAGTTTCTAGCTCATCCTCAGTGATACTAGTTTTCTTTAATACATCTTCTTTAATAGCCTTTGCCTATCTAGAACCTTTTCTCACAACTGCCTCAACCTTTTTCACTCTCTTGTTAGAATGTATTTGTTTTTCTATGGTCTCAGCACTACCAAATACTTCTACCTTTGGCTAGTTTGGAGCTTCCAGAAGTGCTTTACAATAAGTCTCAATTATATGATCATCTATCTCATAGCCCTTCTTTGTTACCCAGATTGTTCTTGGGATGACTGCTTCCATCCAGATCTCATCCTTTTTTATTACAAAACATATATCATCCTTATATTTGTCAACAATATTTTGTGATAATCTGATTCTCTTCTTCATTTTGGCCTTAAGTGCTTGAAAGTAATCATGGATATTGTTTTCCTTATTTTCTCCCATATTGTTGAATAGTTTTGTTAGTTGTTTACCTACCGGTATATCAAATCCAAGCTCTTTATAGCCTATATCGGGAACCTGTTTGGTTATATGTAGCATCAAACATACTAGTAGATTTCCAAACCTAAAAGTTCCTTTCTTATCCTTCTTAATCTTGCCTAGGTTGTCAATTAACTCATCCTTCAACCACTCACATATGTCAATCTTTACATTATCTATAACCATATCATAAGCACTCTTAATGCATAAAGTTGAAACTAAATTGACTCTATTTGCATGAGTAGCTTTATACCCTAAAATCATGCTAACAAATTAATATCTGTTACATCATTTACCCTCAAGGACCTTCTATCGGATGTTGCATCAGTTAGTTTAGTTACTAGGTCATTGGAGACCTTTTTAGTCTTGTTTGGTCTTTTACTGGTGGTCAATAACCCTGTGACAGCTTCCTTGGTGATTATGTGAATTGCATCTAACCAGAAAAATTCACCATGTACCCTACTTAAGACTATCCTAATCACATCCTTGGGAAATTCAGGAATGTAGAGGATTTCAGTAAATCCTAGGGTTTCAATGATTTTATGTTCCGATTTCACATTTCCAGAATTATCACATATGACAGATTTATACATTGTTTTGATCTCTTCATCTCCCAATTCCTCTATGTTGCAATGAATGTAAATTTTGGGGTCTTCAGCATAAACAACTCCTTTTGGTATTTGAGAGAAAGCACCTATATTGTCATCTTTCTTTGCTACTTTAGGAACTAGTTGAAATACGGGCCTAGGGCATTGATAACCTCGACTACAGCAGGGTTTGCTATGTATTCAAGTGTAGAGGTGGATGCCATAATGATAAATATCTTTTTCTATCTTGGATGGATTGATTGTTTGAAGTGCTTCGCCTCTTTGCTTGAAATCCCTTAGCTCTGCAAATTTGACGCTCTATGAATATTTGAAATCATGGTGAAATGAAATGGAGCCAAAACCACAAATTTATAGTGTTAATTTGCCATCTACTACATTTAATGCATGTCAGTTAAGTATTCACTTAACATTGTTTACCAGTAATGAAGTAATTTCCAACTTCTCATCTCTAACCGAGGGAATAATAGCATGTGCCATTAGATTGCCAAACCCTCAAGGAAACTTTCTTCAATTTGATGAAGAACTTCCTGCTAGTGGAGCACTACTTTGTCCTACCGGTGAAGCATCACTCTATCTTGCCAGTGAAGTATTGATTGGTTCTACCGGTGGAGGAGTATTCCCAACATTTAGATCAGCTTTTCTAATCCATTGTTTTGAGAATTCTTGCTTAACCTCTTCAACATTCTCTTTACCTTTCAAGATAAGACTTTTGTTTTCTGCTAGTGATCCTTTACTTCTATAGAATTTTGCAATATGCCCAATCTTGTTACATGCATAACAAGTCACATTATTCTTTTGAATTGCTTTGCCATAACCTATGTTAGTTTGTGTTTTACATTGATTAGATTAATGTCCAAATCTTCCACAAACATAACATCTCACATTCATTCTACAATTTTCAGAGTTGTGACCAACTTTATTGCATTTAGAACATTGACCGGTGGGTGTGTTGATATTCTAACAATTTCTAGATCTACATTCATTTGCTCTATGATCATACTTATTATAGTTAAAGCATTTTTCATTGAATTTATAAGCATTAGGTTGCCTTACCGATTTGCTGTGATCCTGTGTGTTTGCAGTACCAGAGCTTTCACCAACTTCAAAGCCAATTCTAGAAGTGTCACCTTTAGGTTTTTGATTCTTCAGCAAGTTACCAAGTTCCTCTGAGCTTTTCTTGAATTTTTCTTTATGTTGATTTGCAGTTTCTAGTTCTCTTTCTAAGACTTCTTTTTACCTCATTAGTTCATTGGAGTCATTCTGAGTGTGCATCAGATCTGTCTTCAATAAGTTATTTTCATAGCTAAGTCTTGTGTTCTCATTTATTGCATCACTTAGTCTTCTAGTCAATTCTTCTTCATTCTTCTTCCTATCTTCAATTTCCTTACAAAATCTCATAGTCATATCCTGCATCTCATTCTTTGTTGTCATTTTCTTTAGTTTCAACTTTCTTATCATATCATTAAGTGATTCCTTTTCATCATTCTCATTTTGCATCTTTTCACAAAGTTCTCTTCTCTTATTTCTTGCAATAGTAAGATTCTCTTGAAGTGCTTGAATGATATCCTGAGCTACTAATAGATCATCTTCTAGTTTGATACTTTTCAATTTCTCTCTATCATAGTCAGAAAGAGCTGCTTCAAGTTGCTTCATCAAATTTTCCATCTCTAACAGTGTCAAGATCTTCCTCAAGCTATTAGGCTTCTGAAAATAGAGGACCAGGCTCTGATACCAATTGTTAGGATTCCCATAAATACTGAGAGGGGGGGTGAGCCAGTATCTAATCGGTGAATAAAATTTATTAACTTAAAACATGCAAAACATATTATAATAGTGTACCGGTATGCAAGAAATAAAGCAATAAACAGAATTAAAAACATCCACATGAAAAGCACACCATGACACAAGGATTTAATGAGGAAACCCGGTGTGGGAAAAACCTCGATGAAATTTGTGACCCACAATATCCACTTACTGGCCAATAAGAGAATATTACTTACAAGAGGGGCCTGGACATGCAGGAAGGCCAATTGCCTAGAGCTCATTGCTCAATGGGAAGTCTCACTGACTTACAATGTGGATTATACAAATCCAATATCTTGTACTGCTTTACAATAGCATCTATAATGCCTGATCCAATACTGGTTTTTGCTCTGGTCTTTACCTAAGACCTCTAACCTATATTTCGCATAATAATGTCTGCCTAATATCTTCTTCTTTTTTGTTTATCACTTTTTAAAATGTCTACAATGATCTCTCTTATATATAAGAGTCATTTTGCAACTTGCCAAGTCGGCTTACAAAGTTTTTATAATAATAAACAAAATATAATATATCAAAAATCCTATCAGCCTCTGTGTCGGTATGCTTCCTTTCTCTATGCCGGTGTAGAGTGTGATCTATTGATGCCAGTGAACTATCTTGCCGGTGTAATGCCTTGCTGGTGCCAAGGATTGTAAGGTTGCCATCAATGACAAAACCTTCAATCACATACAATGTCTCATTGGAGTGTGCATATGCCAACACTTCTTTGGAGTTATCTTCTTACCTGGGGGCCTTACTACCTGTTGTTTCTATCTAGTTCTTCTAGGAGAAGGGGTAGATACCAATGAAGGTTCTCTTTTCCTTACAACTCTTTTAAATGCAGCTAGCATATCACTTTCCAAAGAAGTTTCTACCGGTGAAAGGTGAGTTTCTGGTTGTAGTGTTTCTAACTCATCTTTAGTGATACCTGTTTGTTTAAGTACATCTTCTTTAATAGACTTTGCTTGCCTAGATCCTCTTCTTACTATTGCTTCTACCTTCTTTACCCTTTTCTTAGATTGAATTTGATTCTCAATAGTCTCAGCACTGCCAAATACCTCTTCTTTAGGTTCCTTGGGTGCTTCCAGAAGGGCTTTTGCATATGTTTCAATTATGTGGTCATTAGTTTCATAACCCATTTCAGTAACCCAAATGGTTCTTGGGAAAACTTCCTCCATCCAAATCTCATCCTTCTTAATAACAAAGCATATTTCATCCTTATACTTATTTACAATTGCTTGTGAAAGTCTGACTCTAGTATTCATTCGGGCCTTCAATGCCTAAAAGTACTCATTTATATTCTTTTCTCTATTTTCACCCATGTTATTTAGTAAATCAAAATCAAAATCACAATTGTTTACTTACCGGTATATCAAAATCAAGATTCTTATTACTAATATCGGGCACCTATTTTGTTATGTGCAACATTAAATAGACAAGTAGGTTTCCAAATCTAAATGTCCCCTTTTTGTCTGTCTTAATTTTTCCAAGATTATAAATAAGCTCATCTTTCAACCATTCATACACATCTATTTTTCCATTATCCTTGTTCATATCATAGGCACTCTTTATGCATAGGCTAGAGATTGAGTTTAACCTATTTGCATGTGTGGTTTTGTAGCCTAAAATCATGCTAAAGAATCTTACATTGATGTTGGTTACATCATTTACTCTTAAAGATCTCTTGTCAGATGTTGCACCTATTAGGTTCATCACCAAGTCATTTGAGACCTTCTTTTTCTTATCAGGTTTGTTATTGGTGGAGGGTAACCTTGTCATAGCCTTTGCTGCCTCTTTAGTGATTTTGTGAACTGAGTCCAACTAGAAAAATTCACCATGGACCCTGCTTAAAACTATCCTTATAACATCCTTAGGAAATTCTAGAATACTAAGAATTTCAGTGAATCCTAGGGCTCCAACTATTTTGTCTTCCGGTTTCACATTATCAAAATTGTCACAAATTATAGTCTTATACATGCTCTTGATTCCTCATCACCTAATTCTTCTATGTGACAATGAATGTATACTCTAGGGTCTTCTACAAAAACTACTCCTTTGGGGATTTGAGAAAATGCACCAACATTATCATCCTTCTTAGCGATTTTGGGAACTAACTAAAATATGGGTCTAGGGCATTTAATCAATAGGGTTTGCTATGAATTCAAGAACAGATGAAGAAGCCATGGATATAAATACCTTTATCTGCCTTAGGAAAGATTGCTTGCCAAATTGCTTTTCTTCTTTGCTCAAAATGTCTTTGCTTAGGAATTTTTGTGCTCTTTGATTGTTTGAATGCTTGGTGAAATGAAATTGGAGCCAAAACACTAATTTATAATGTTAATTTTTCTAACTACCACATTTAATGCTTGTCGGTTAAGTAATGACTTAACTTATTTGCCCGTATAGAAGTAATTTCAACTTCTCACCATTAATTGAGGGAATAATAGCATGTTTCACAATTGATTGCTAAACCCTCATGGAAATTTTCTTCAATCAGATGAAGAGTCACCTGTCGGTGGAATGTTACTCTCTTCTGCTGATGGAGTGTTACTTTGTTCTGCTGGTGGAGGAGTATTCCTATCAACATTTAGTTCTAATTTCCTGATCCATTGTTTTGAGAATTCCTACTTAACTTCTTCAAATTTTTCTTTACCTTTCAAACTAGGACCTTTGTTATTTACCAGTGAGGACTTACTTCTACAAAATTTAGCAATATGTCCAATTTTGTTACAAGCATGACAAGTCACATTATTTTTTGAATAGATTTTCCATATCCTATGTCGGTTTGTGTTCTGCATTGATTAGATAAGTTTCCAAATCTTCCACAAACATAACATCTTACATTCATTCTACAATTCTCAGAATTATGACCAACTTTGTTGCATTTTGAACATTGACCGGTGGGTGTATTGGTATTCTGATAATTTCTAGATCTACATTGATTTTCTCTATGACCATACTTGTTATAGTTAAAGCATTTGCCATTAAATTTATAGGTAGTAGGTTGTCTTACCGGTTTGCCATAATCCCATGTGTTTGCAATACCAGAGCTTTCACCAGCTTCAAAGCCAAGACCATTAGTGTCACCATTAGGTTTTTGATTCTTCAATGAGTCACCAAGTTCTTATGAGCTTTTCTTGAATTTTTCTTTATGTTGATTTGTAGCAGCCAGTTCTCCTTCCAAGATACCTTTTTGTCTCATGAGTTCATTTGAGTCATTCTGTGCATGCATCAGATTTGTCTTCAACATATCATTTTCATAACTAAGTCTTATGTGTCATTTACAACATCATTCAGTCTTCTAGTTAAGTCTTCTTCATTCTTCTTCCTATCTTCAATTTCTTTACAAAATCTCATAGTCATATCCTGCATCTCATTCTTTGTTGTCATGTTTTCTTGTTTCAGCTTATTCATCAAATCACTAAGAGTTTCTTTTTCATCATTCTCATTTTGCATCTTTTCACAAAGTTCTCTTCTCTTGTTTCTTGTAATGGTAAGATTTTCTTAAAGTGCTTGAATAATATCCTGTGCAGCTTTTAGATCATGTTCAAGTTTGATATTTTTCAATTTTTCTACATCATAGTCTAAGAGAGCTACTTGTAATTGCTTCATCAAGTTTTTCATCTCTGTCGGTGTCAAGATCTCCCTCAAGCTGTTAGGCTTCTGAAAATAGAGGACCAAGCTCTCATACCAATTGTTAGGATTCCCACAGATACTGAGATGGGGGGGTGAATCAGTATCTAACCAGTTAAACAATTTTCTTAACTTAAAACATGTAGAACATATTAATACTGTATATCAGTAAACAAGAAATAATGCAATAAATAGAGATAATAGCAACCACATGAAAAACACACCATAACACAGTAGTTTAACAAGGAAACCCAGTTTGGGAAAAACCTTGATGGGATTTGTGACCCACAATATTCACTTACTGGCCAATAAGAGAATATTAATGCTACAAGAGGGGCTTGCACATGCAAGAAGGCCAAGTGCCTAGAGTTCACTACTCAATTACAAAATGAGAAGTTTCACTGACTTACAAAATGGATTATATAAATCCAATGTCTTGTACTACTTCAAAATAGCATCTACTATGCCAGATCCAGTACTAATTTGTAGTTTTGCTTCATACATAAACCCTTAACCTATAATTCGCATAATAAGTCTACCTTATTTCACCTATATATTTTCTTCCATCTATTACAAAATGTTCTACAATGATCTCTTACATATATGAGTCATTTTACAACTTTCAAAATCAGCTTACAATGATTTTACAATAATTAACAAAATATATTACAAACAAAATTCCTGTTGGCTTCTGTGCCAGTATGCTTCCTTTTACTATCGGTGGTCTCTGTGCCAGTGTAGAGTCTATTTTTGCCAGTGCTGGTAAATTGTCTTGCTGGTGTCATAGGATTATAAGGTTGCCATCAATGACAAAACCTTCAATCACCTACAATGTCTCATTGGAGTGTGCATTTGTCAATAGGGAATAGATGTTTGCCTAAGTCAAACCCCAATTTAGGAATTAACCTTGAATAAAATATTGTAAATACTTGAAATAAATGATGGAAAGGTATACCTCAAATCTATAATGACTGGTAATAATGCTTTGCTTCTTGAATGTAATCACATATGTTGTATGAAAATGGCATGAACATGACAAAACCCTAATCACACACACATTCTTGCAAATGAATGATGTAAAGTTGGTCCAAAATGGATAGATGAAGAATATGCAGCCTTTAAGACCTCTAGAACTACTTGATGATGAATTCTTGAATGCTTGATTTCTTGATTGCTTATTCTCCCAATGTCACCTATCATGAATGTATATCCACTTTCTATCCAAATCAGAGTGGAAGACCTCTTTATATACTCCTCTTGCCATTAATTGTGTTAATTTTATGACCTAGGCTGACATAGGGAAAGGTTTCCTACTCAAATTCAAGATAGGACCTAGGGTTTAAAATGGGTCCCAATTAGGGAGGACCATGGTGTGGTGCCATGGTCCTAGTGAGGACTACGGTGCCACACCCTATTCCAAACCCATAATTGGGCTAGGATTAAGGGTCCAACAAGATGAAAATGTAAAAATAAGGCATTATTGCATGGTTGGGACATAAATAGGTCCACATCAAGCATGGGGATGCAGGTGCTAAGGTGAGGGCCCCAAATATGGTCAAAATTGTAAAGGGTGCAATTTTAGGATGCCACACTTTCTAAGGAATCACTTTCCCTTTGTGAAGTAGGGCCTTTATTAAGGATTACTTATCGATTGTGGAGGTGTATATCCTTTTTTAGGATCTCCTTCCTCTTATTGGAGCAAATATCTCTAATGAGGATCTTATCCTTGCCTTATAAGTGCATATTCTTAATTGGACCTTTTCCTTATTGTTGAAAGTCTCTAGTCACTCATCAAATTATTCTCTTTATCTAGTTGTATCTTTAATAATGGACCCTTCTACTTTATGATATGCATCTCTGATGATGATCTTTTTCTTATTTTAGAAGAGTGTTTTTTTATAAATGATCTCTCTTTTGTTTCCTTTTCTCCATGCCCTAGGGGCAATAATATTGTTCCAACTTTTTCTCTCTCTTTTTCCAAATATTACATTTTTCTTTTGTTGAGTTGCATCTTTCATTATTTGATGGCATTTCCTCTGAGTGTGTGTACATTCCTTGTTTGAAATGGTGCATCTTTTATGAACAATCTCTTTAATGAAAGTGGGCAATCCTAAGAATCCACTTTGGAGAAGGTGTGTATTCTTAGTTCTCTTATCCTTCCAAAATGTCATCTTTATTAAGGATCTCCTCTAGTCTTGAAGATAGATATCTTTATGAAAATATCTTTTCATCCTTTGTTACTCATGCATTCCTCAAAAGGATCCCTTTACATTTGTTGAAATATATCTCTTCCTTGCATAAAGAAAAAGAGCCTATTCATGAGTCTTTATGTCTAGCTTGGAATGCATGTATTATTGATAAGTGGATATCTCCTTGGTGTTAAATGTGGGTGCTCTTTTTTCTATCTAACTTAAGACATCAACATAGAACTATGTTTACATCTTAAGGGGGGCATATATGTTGCCTCCTAGTTACATTTTTTGATTATCGATTATCAATATGGGATTGTTACATACTCATATTTTATCCCTATTTTGTCCATCATTTATGGGATTATTGCATCCTCCTACTTAATCCTCATTTCATTTATCAACATGGGATTTTTGCATCCTCATTCTTTATCCTCATTTTATGCATCATTTTTCTTACATGAGATGTTTCATCAACATATGCAGTAGGGTGAGTGGAATGAACAAAACACAACTAGACTAGTCTGACTCTCCTCCCCTACATGGATCACCTAGCCTGATGTAGCATGACAACCCGTGGAATTCACGTCCCTTCTTTCTCTCCCATGGACCCATAACATAACACACATTTCCTACTCTTGGATCATGTTTTCTTATGCTTTCAATTGGTGTATGCCCTTTTTATTTCTATAAGTCCACTTTTTCTCTTGCAATAACATGCCAGGAATGATATTAGCACTTGAGATATTTTGATTATTGAGGTCTCTTCAACTAGTTGGCTTGGAGCTTTATGTTTTAGTACTAATGATGTTTTATCTTGATTATACTTGAAATTTAGTTGCATGTATTGATAGGATCCTATGCTTGGGGGCTTGATCATCCCTCAATATTATCCTATCTCTAGTTTTTCTTTCTCTCGGATGGTCTACCTCTCATCTCTTGACTTTACTGAGTGTATGATCATAAGTTCATACTCTGCTAAAGTGGGGGCTAAATGTAGTGTCATAAATTGTACACCCTTAATTGGGTGGTACAATTTCACACTTAGGTTAGCACCCACCTTAGTGTGTTGCATTTTGCATGTTAAATTAGGTTTAAGCATTTATTTAATTAATGTAATTAAATCTAAAGTCCTCTTTTATCACTCCACATATCATAAATTTAGAACCTTAACCCTAAGTGTGCCTCTTTTTATTTTATCCTTTTAATTAATTGATTGATTAAAGCCCTAATTAGGTCCTATTTTGACCTTCTAGGCTTGATTTGGCATATCTAAACATCTTCAATTGTTGCATCAAGTTGGGAATTACTTTATAATCATGATACCTTGTATCCCTGAAAATTCAAAAAAAAATCGACCATACTAGGATTATTCACCCCGGTCCCAAGTTTTTCTCCCCAAATTTTGGGATCATGTTTTGGCTGTATTATAAATTTAATTAAATCCTTGATGTGAAAAATATATCAATTTTATGTTATCCTTATGGTTATTTTAATAATGAAATCCCTATATAAGGAATCCTCTCAATCTATTTTACACACAAAGATCACAATTACATCATATGTGAGCATTATCATCAATTCAAGAGTAAATCTGATTCAAGGAGAAGCAAACTACATCAAGGAATATTCAACTTATATTTCAATTATGATTTGATGATGGATTTTGTGTGATTTATCATGTTATTGCATCAAGACATGAAGGGCTTATCCTAAGAGCGTTGTATCACCTATTGAAGGTATAATCATCTAGATTTAAGCATTTCAATCCCTAACACTCAAAAGGTAAGATTTTCCAATACATTCCAATTCAATTTTGATTTCTATTTCAATTAAGGTTGATTCCAAACCCACGGTTTGACCTAAGGAAGCCCTGTTAGGATAATAGGTGGACAACTCAGGGGGCGGGGTAAATTAGTTGTCAATAGATTACGAAACTTTAAGCACACAAAAACTTTTACTGGAATGCATAAACCAAATACCAAAATAATAGATATCAATTAAGCACAAACATAAATCATAGAACAATTACCATCCATCCACAACACATAACACTGAGATTTGTACATGGAAAACCTGGTAAAGGGAAAAACCACAGTGGGAAGCCTACCTATAGTCAAATAATACTTTTTTAGTAAGTACATGATTACAATAAGAAGGTCCTACACATGGAGGAAGGAACACTTCCTAGAGTGAACTACTCATCACAAAAGGAGTCTCACTAACTACAAAATAAATCTAGACTACAATCTAGAAAGATGAATGAGACGCAAGAATAAAATCTCCTATGTCTGAGTACAGTTTTAGTTAAGCTTAATATTGGAGGACTTAAAACTCTTACACAAACCCAATTCAGTCACCTATGATTGACCAAAACCTCTGCATATGATTACAACCTTATTCACATACAAATAATCCCATAACCCACATACCACGATCTACAAAGAGATCGTACATCATATTTATACCAACCTGAGACCTAAACAATTAGGTCGGCCACCCAAAAGAAAATACAATAAATTTGTTACATAATTCCACAAACCAATGATAAATCAATTCATCCTAAGACTGAAACAACATAAATCAATCAATAAATCCAACTAGTAACACATCAGGAGCATCAACCAACATGTTACATAAACCGGTCCATAACCTAGTAGAATAACACCGAACCTAAAATAGGTTGCCATAAGCCAAATGAAACACCACCGATCAACTACAACACAAACATGATAACCATCAGCATCCTGATAACCTTCTATAAGTCACACCAAAACCACTTATCAAATTCATCAAAAGATCTTCAACAAAGATCTGTCGGTAAAACCCTTACCGATAACCAAAAGGCTTACTAGAACAAATGATAGCTTCCAAATCATCAAATCCTGAACCAACTGAATGTGATACGCATCATGAACACATGAATAACCAATCCAAACCAATTCCACAAGCTGAAACATACTAGAGAAGATCTCTAGATCAACATCATAATCCAACCATTCTACTGGAACCCAGTAGACAACAAAACAGCTAGTGTTGAGATCAATTACAAACATCAATGAAACACATAATCAATTCCTCCAAATTTCCAACAATCTCTCCCTTTGGAATTGATGGCAACACTAGATGTGAAAAACATCCAAGTGCCAAGAAATGCCAAACAAATCTCCCCCAAAGGAAGACATCCAACAATCTCCCCAACATGATATGAAAAAGAAGTTTTGAACTAACAGACCAAACTCCCCCTTGTGAATAATATCCCTATTAAGCTCTATTTTTCCCATAAATATCTCTCCCCCTTCGACATCAATACCAGAAATCTGACATAAACATAAAAAAAAAATCATAAATCCTTTGAACCACACAACTAACTACCCCCCCTGAGTAGTAGCACCATCACATCAATGCAGAATGAATGATAGCTCTGACAAATGCATACTAGACTACTGCCAATTAGCATCACTCAAGTCTCTTTAGTGTTCACATAAACCAATCTGACTTCATTTTCTTCCACCTTCTCCCTTAGAAAATTATACTTGATTGATATGTGCTTTGTCTTAGAATGAATGATATCTTTGATACCAATTGTTAGGATAATTGGTGGACAACTGAGAGGGGGGGTGAGTCAATTGTCAATAGATTATGAAACTGTAAGCATGCAAAATGTTTTACCGAAATGCATAAACTAAATACTGGAATAAAAGATATATCAATTAAGCACAAACATAAATCACAGAACAATTACCATCCATCCACAACACATAACACTGAGATTTGTATGTGGAAAACCTGGTAAAGGGAAAAAACATGGTGGGAATCCTACCCATAGTCAGATAATACTTCTATAGTAAGTATGTGATTACAATAAGAGGGGCCTGCACATGCAAGAAGGCATACTTCCTAGAGCGCACTTCTCATCACAAAAGGAGCCTCATTAACTACAAAAAAATCCAAACTACAATTGGGAAAGATAAATGAACTGCAAGAATGACATCTCCTATGCCTGAGTATAGTTTCAGTTAATCTCAATACCAAAGGTCTTAAGCCTCTTACACAAAACCAATTTGATCACCTATGATCGACCAAAACCTCTACATATTATTACAACCTTATTCATGCATAGATAATCCCATAACCCACATGCTACGATCTACAAAGAGATCTTACATCATATTTATACCAACCCAGGACCTAAACAATTAGTGCAATCACCTGAAAGATAATACAATAAATCTATTACATAATCCCACAAACCAATGACAAAAAAGTTTCCCTAAGACCAAAACAACATAAACCAGTCAATAAATCCAACTAGTAATGCATTAGGAGCATCAACCAACACGTTACATAAACTAGTCCATAACCTAGTAGAATAACACCGGACCTAAAAAAGGTCACCATAAGCCAAATAAAACACCATCGATCAACTGGAACATGAACATAATAACCATCAACATTATGATAACCTTCTAGAAGATGCACGAACACCACTTATCAGATTCATCAAAGTATCTTCAACAAAGCTTTGCCGATAAAACCCTTACCAATAACCAAAATACATACTAGAACAAATGATAAATTTTGGATCATCAAATCTTGAACCAACTGAATGTGATACACATTGGGAACACATGAATAACCAATCCAAACCAATTCCACAAGATGAAACATATTAGAGAAGATCTCTAGATCAAAATCATAATCCAATCATTCTACCAAAACCCAGTAGATAGTAAAATAGCTAGTGTTGCCCTAGCTATTTTACTATCCACTTGGGGTAGATCCTATGGCAACTAATACTTTAAATCTATCGGCAACTTTTTTCAGAAGAGGAATCCCTAAGCTTGATGGAACAAACTATGGGATATGGAAAATATGAATGGAGACACATCTTAGATGTCTTGGCAAGGATATCTGGGAGATCACTGAGAAAGGATATACACCTTATGACCTGGCATCTAGCAATTTTTCTCCTATAGACCTGGACAAGAATATTGAAAATGATTGTAGAGCTAGAGAAGCCCTCCTATGTGCACTCACTGATTAGCAAATCATGGGATTGACTGATAAATCATCTGCAAAGGTTATGTGGGATAAATTGAAAACTCTAAATGAAGGTGACCTTACTGTCAAAATTGCTAAACTTGATGGTTACTGGGTAAGATTTGAGCAACTTGAAGCCTTATTTGCTAGAAGATTACCTAAAAGACCAACAGTAAGTAAGTATGAAGGAAAAAACACCTTTTCAATGTTTTGCATGTAATAAGATTGGTCATTTTGTATCTAGATGTCCTGAATGGAATGCAAGATTTGAAGAAAGAGTTAAGAAATCATTTAAGCCTAATCAGAACAAATATAGATTCAAGAAAAACAAACAATTCTACATAGTGGATGAGGAAGGAGTAAGTGATGATTCTGAGGATGAACCAACAAGAGACTCTACTAGTGGATCTAGCAATGGAAAGGAATGGATGTTCTATTCATAAAAGGAAGATGAACCAGAACTAGCTATCAAGAATGAAGAAAAGGCCCTTGTAGAAAAAGTTGAAGACAATGATGAATGGGTAATTGATAGTGGATGCTCACATCATATAACTAGAGGTAATATCTTTCACTTGAACACTGGTAATAAGAAATGTTTGATTGGTCATATTAATGAGAGTTTCTTATGTCATGTTAATTTTAATTGTATTATTAAGATCAATTCAACAAAGGCAGTTAGAGATATACCTAAGAATATAAAGCCTCATAATCCGGTATGTAAGGATTGTCAATTGGGAAAGTAAGTTAGAACTTCTTTTATGAGAATACATTATAAATCTAATGATGTGCTTGATTTGATTCATAATGACTTATGTGGTCCAGCAAGGACTAGAAGCTTTCAAGGTGATAGATACTTCATTATGATAATTGATGATATTCTTATTATTGAAGTATTTGTTGATGATATCATTTTTGGAGGTGAAGATAAATTGTGCATGGAATTATCTAATAATATGAAGAATGAATTTGAAATGTCCATGATTGGTGAGATGAGATTTTTCTTAGGTTTGTAGATTACTCAAACTGACAAAGGCATTTTTATCTATCAAACTAAGTATCTAAGGGAATTTTTGAAGAAGTTTGGAATGGATAATTCCAAACCGGTAAGTACTCCTATGGTGACAAGTGAGAAATTATCTATCAAAGACACATTTGCACTGGTAAATTTGACAAGGTATAAGTCTATGATTAGTGGCTTGTTGTATCTAACTCAGAATAGACTGGATATGATGAATGTAGTAAGTATTGTTTTAAGATATCAAAGTAATCCTAAAGAAAATCATGAATTTGTAGTAGAGAGGATATTCCGGTATTTGCAAGGAATAATAGAATATGGCTTATGATATTCTAGAGATGGTGACTTCACTTTATGTGCATATACAGATTAAAATTGGGAAGGAGATACTGATGACAGGAAGAGCACTTATGGTGGAGCTTTCTTTATTGGAAAGAAATTGGTTTCATGGATCAAAGAAAAACCATGCATTTCTTTATCTACTACAAAAGCTGAATATGTTGCAGCAGCAACTAATTGCACTCAATTCTTATGGATGAAGCAAATGTTGAAGGATATCAAGGTAAATTGTAGTGAACCAATAGTTATCTATTGTGATAACTTTGTAGCTATTGACATGTCTAAGAATTTGGTATTTCACTCTAAGACTAAGCAAATTTCAATAAAATATAACTTTCTAAAGGAAAAGGTGGAGGAAAAGGAAGTCAAATTGGTTTATGTGAAAACTAAAGAGCAAATTGCAGATATATTCACTAAATTGTTGTCTAAGGAATCATTTGAATATTTGAGAGATAGGTTAGGGGTATATAACCCTCCAACATAAACTTAACTGATGGAGCAATGCATTAGTCTGATATGCATCATCAGCTTTATCCATTACTCTAGGTTCATGTAGTGGTGCTACTACTCAGGGGGAGTAGTCAGCTTTGAGATTCATAGAACTTTGATATCTATGTCATATCTTTGGCATTGATGTTAAAGGGGGAGAGTTATATGTGAAAAATAATGTCATAATATGTCATATGGGAGAAAGATTCATATCATTTTCAGATTGGAATGCACTCGTCAAGGGGAGTTGTTGGGATTTTTCAGTTTTTCATTGTTATATCTTCTATGAGAGATGTTTGGCATTTCTTAGCACTTAGATTTTTTATTTTTCACATCTAGTGTTGCCATCAATGCCAAAGGGGGACATTGTTGTAAATATGGAGGAATTGTTTATGTGTTGCATTGATGTTTTGTCATTGATGTCAACACTAGCTGTTACGATTGATTATCAACAAATAGATTTTGGTTACTGGTAGAAGAAACAGTGTTACCAGTAAGGGTTTAAATTTTTATTGGCAAAGATTTTACTTAGAATCTATGATAGGATGCATACATGGTGTTGGTGTGGCTTCTAGATGGAATTTAGGATGCAGAAGGTGATCCCTGATCATGCCTCAACTAATTGGAGACATCGCTTTGGCATGGAGAATCTAATTAGGTCTAATACCTATCTAAGTTATGGACTGGTATCATGTTACGTGTTCTCTACATGTTACTAGGATGATTTATGTATTGGTTAATGTTTTTTTGGTGTAAAGCCGACATGGCATATCATTGTAATATGGATGTAGGTAATGATCTTATTGTAATATCTTTTAGGTGGCTGACCTAATTGGTTTAGGCCTTAAGGTTTGTATAAATTTATGTAAGATCTCATTTTAGATTGGTGGTTGTAATGGTCATGGTTATGGAATTAAATATCATATGCGAAGGAGATTTGGTTGATCATAGGTGATTGAATTGGGTTTATGTAAGAGGTCAAAGGCCTCCAGTATTGAGCTTAAATGGGACTGTAACAAGGCATGGTAGATTCTATCACTGGTAGTTCAATATTCTAGATTGTAGTCCAATTATCCTGAGGTGATTATAACCTCTCTGTAGTCAATGAGACTCCCTTGTAATTAGGAGTACACTCTAGGCAGTGTGCCTTCTTGCATGTGTGGGCCCCTTATTGTATCACATACTTTATGCAGAAGTATCATCTAACTATGGGTAGACTTCCCATCGTGGTTTTTCCCTTTACTAGGTTTTCCACATACAAATCATGGTGTTATGTGGTATGGTTACATTGTGTTAATTCTCTATTTCATACTTAAGTTTTATTTATTACCGGTATCTGTTTCTACTATTCTAGTATTCAATGTTTATGTGCTTCGTTTAAAGGTTATAAAGTGGTTTGATTAATATAATCTGTTGACAACTGATTCACCACCCCCTCTGATTTGTCTACCAATTATCCTAACAGAAAATTCATATGCAATCTCCAACCCATGAACATCACCATACTCTAAATCGGACAAGGAACTAATTATGGCCTCCAATACTTGATTGTTTTCCTATTGCTCCTATTTTGATCATCTAACAAAAATCCCACTAGGCAAGTTATATTTAGTAACAACATGTCCCCAATATTGACTTCCTAAGCTCTTGATATAGATCTTCATCCTATCACTCTAGATTTTGTAGTTTTCCCTATTGAACTTTGGACCTTCTTTCTTCATGATGTTCTCCTAGATCTTTTCCTCAAGCTATTAGGCTTAAACACAAGAGGACCTAAAAAGATTTGATACCAATTGATAATATGATGAAACAATAAGGATCTAGTCAACTACTGAGGGGGGGGTGAATCAGTAAATAGAAAACAAACTAAACTTTCACCAAAATTATTCCCAACTCAAAAACAACTTCCTAAACTAACTAGTTTAGTAACTGTATCAAAAACTGCAATTGCACTGTCAAACTTTACCAATTGATCAAAACATCAATGATATAATGCAATAGATCTTAAAATAACATACCAATTAGCCAAAACATTACTAACATATCATTCACCACTTGACACAATGATTTTTCATGTGGAAGCCCAAATGGGAAAAACCATGGTGGGGATGAATACCCACAAGTATTTTGAACTCTTCTGAAGTTCACCTTGTTAGGAACCAAGCCTTGTTAGAAGCTTATACAATAATGTCTTGTTAAGAATAGATCTAATTAGGGACCATCTGGTTAAGGGATTGACTACAATACCCTGTTAAATGCAATACCCTATTAAAGGCAACCTTGGTAGAGGATTTAAAATCCAAGCTAATGGATCACCTGGCTAGAGGATTTAAACAACACCAAGCCTTTTAAAGCTTACCCAGTTAAGGGATTTAACTATTGTAATGGTTAGAGAACAATAGGGTCTTTGCTGATCTAGTAATATCACTGTTATGCTTAATTAGATCATTTTCTGCTCCTATCCTCCTTCACAATATTTTACAGACACTCCAACTAGTTCGGCAATAATCACACTACTACACTTAATCAAATTTGCAAACACAATTACAAAAAACTCATTGACCTTAAATAAAAATATAATAGGTTCGTAACATAGCACACAACCTACAAATTTCATTGAGATTACAAACATATCAGTTCAATCAGAGCTGTTGGATTACATAGCAATCAACTACACATTGTTCTACACAACTTCAATTGCTCCTAGATCATCACACATAGAATATTGTAACTCATCACACGATTTTCACTCCATGCTATGCATTTTCTCATTCCCAAGATAAGCAGTTATCTTCACATGCCAAAACCACTTTGAAACTCATCATGTGCATCATGTATACATGGAATCTTCATTTTTTATCACCATTCAAGCATAGATCATCACAACTGATTATCCAAGCTCCATCGGTTAGGGTTCTACATGTCAACTAGTTAGGGTTACTAGTTGATCACTCTACTTGAATAATAATACTAGTTTCCTTCACTGCTTTACTATTGGTTGTATTACTACTTCACTACTAGTTGCAATACAACTCCATTACTTGTTACTATTGACTTCAATGACAATAGTATATTTTATCAATACAATCTTCATGCAATGCCAACAGATTGTAGGTATTTTATTAATAATGAAATTAGGGTTAAGAAAATATTACAAATACTAATCATGATACATGTGTTTAATACAATCTATTGATCATCATAGAGGATTTCAATTTTATATGAAGATTTTTTTATCAATATTACATTGATAATGAAACCATATATAAAAGGTTTTATTTACAATGACTAAATATGCCACATTTTATCTATGGTTAATAATCTGTATTTAATACAAATGATTGATTGCATGGAATATTTAACATTTGATTGAATATTGCATTGATGACCTATTGTGTTGTCATTGATATCAATTGAAATCAGTAATGATGTTGTTTTGGAGCCGGTAGGTGAGAAAGTGAAGGAAAATGATATTACTTTAGAAGCAGTGAGATCAACCGCTAACCCTAGCCGATGGAGCTTGGTGAAATGGTTATATTGATTTATTATCAAATGGTGATCAGTAATGATTATGCCACATATGCATGTTATATTTGATAAGTTTCAAGTGGTTTTTGGCATGTAGGGATAGTGGTTTTATCTTGGGAATGATCGAATACATTGCATGAACTGGAAACCACGTGATGAGTTACAGGAATCGATGAGCGGTGATCAAGGAGCGGTCGAAGTTGTCTTGAGAAATGTGAAATTATTGCTATGTAATTCATTGGTCATAATTGAACTGATTTGTTTGTAATCTCTATGAGATCTTAGGTTTGTTATGTGTTACTGACCTATTATTTTGATTATAAGATCAATGAGTTGTTTTCTTGTAGTGTTGGCAATTTTGGTTAAGTATCAGTATGATTGATTGTCAAACCAGAAGGAGTATCTATAATATGTGTGAAGGTAGATAGGAAAATGAAAAAGATTTGATCAATAAGAGTAGGGATATTTACTAGATCAACAAACCCCTATTGTTCTCTAACAATTATAACAGTTAAATCCCTTAATCGGGTAGCTTTAATAGGCTTAGTGCTTTCTAGATCCTCTAACTAGGTGATCCATTAGCTTGGATTTCAAATCCTCTATTGAGGTTACTCTTAATAGGGTATTGCTTCTAATAGGGTATTATATTCAATCCCTCAACTGGGTGGTCCCTAACAAGATTTATTCTTAATAGGACGTTTTATAAAGATTTAACAAGCTTGGCTTCTAACAGGGCGAACTTCAGGAGAGTTTATAATACTTGTGGGTATTCATCCCCACCGTGGTTTGTCCAATTTGTGTTTCAATATAAAAAATCATTGTGTCAAGTGGTGAATGGTTTTTGTGGTTATGTTTTGATATGGTTAATTTGCTTAACTTTAAAATCCACTTAGTTATGTTAAGATGATTGGCAGTTATCTAAAATGTGCTTTTACTACTGTTATTAAAGTATTTTGATGTTTTGGTTAAATGGTTTGGGAGTTTCAGAGCTATCATATTGTTATTTTGATATGTCAGTCAATGGGTAAACTATCAATGCTATTGTAGTTTGTAGTTCAGTGTTTGAACCAGTTAGTCTAGAGATTGTTTTTGAGTTTGGTAAAAGTTAAGTCAATTTTCTATCTATTGATTCACCTCCCCCTCTCAATAATTTTTTGGATCCTTATTGATTCATTGTATCATCAATTGGTAATAAAGCATTTCAGGTCCTCTAGTGTCGAAGCCTAATAGCTTGAGGTAAAGATCTAGAAGAACATGATGAAGAAAGAAGGTCTGAAGTTTAATAGGGAAACTATAGAATATGGAGTGATAGGATGAAAATCTATATCAAGAGTCTAGGAAGTCAATATTGGGAACATGTTGTTACAAAATATATTACACCTAGTGGGATTATGTTTCATGATCAAAAGAAAGAGCAACAAGAGAATAATCAAGCATTGGAGGCCATTATCAGTTCCTTGTCTGATTTAGAGTATGTTGATGTCCATTGTCTAGAGACTTCTTATGATGTGTGGAATAATCTTGAGGATATCTATAGTGGTGATGAGCATGTGAAGAATGCCAAAGAAGAGAGTCTGGGAGGTAAATTTGATGACATACAGATGACTGAAGGTGAGAATATTCAACAGTATGGTCAGAGGATAAAGGAGATAGTTGGTGAGATCAAGAGTATTGGTGGTAAGGTGGAGGATGCCACAGTGGTTAGTAAGGTGTTGGGAACTCTTCTATCAATCTATGTTATCTGAGTTGCATCCATTCAAAAGCTAAAGTCTATTTATAAAACTAAGGTAACTCTTGAATCCATCATTGGTAAACTTATTGAATTTGAATTAAATGGTTATGATGGTAGTGCTGAAAAATCTGAATCTGCATTTAGAGCTCCAATTTCTAATCCACCTGTAAGGAAAAGTAGAGATGTTAGTCACAGTTATGAGTCTAGATCCAGGTGAGAAGTTGATGATGAAGACAGTATGCTCGAGCTTGAAGAATTGTTGGCAAAGTGGTTACCTAGAGGTACTGCTAAGTATAGAGGTAAACTACCTTTGAAGTATTTTCCATGTAACAAGATTGGACATATTGCAGCTAACTATCCTAATGGTGACAATGAGCATAAGTGTGAGAAGTACAAGAAGTACAAAGGAAAAGGAAAAAGAGATTGTATCATTTCAGTTGATGGTGGAATCACTGATGAGGAATCTGAGGGAGATGCTAATGAAGACATTGTATTTGTTTCCATTAAAGAGGAGACATTTGATAAGAAGGTATTAGATTCTCGTATGGATAGTTCTAATGATTGGATCATAGATAGTGGTTGTTCATACCACATGACTGGTGACCAGAGTAAATTTCTTACTTTGAAGGAATTTGATAGAGGAGTAGTGAGATTTGGAAATGACTCACCCTACATGGTAAAAGGAAAGGGAACCATTTCTCTTAATGGAAAGAGCAGTGCAGATGATGTCTACTAGGTTGAAGGATTAAAGCACAATCTGTTGAGTGTAGCTCAACTAAATGATAGAGGTTATCCATTGGAATTTAAGAATGGAATGTGCAAAATCTATGGGAGCAAAGATGAACTAATTTCAACTGGCAAGTAGACAAAAGGTAACCTGTTTCACCTAAATTCTAAAGTCAACAACTATTTAATTGCTAAAGTAGATGATAGTTGGCTTTGGCATCAAAAATTTTGATAAAATTGTCAAAGTCAGTAAGAGGTTTGCCTCAGCTGGACAACCCGATGAATTCTTTGTGTAAGGAATGTCAGTTAGGGAAGATGACATCCTTAACTTTTAAGAGAAAATCTTTCTTAGTGGAACATTTGTTAGATTTGGTTCATATAGACCTCTATGGACCAATAAGGACTAAAAGTAGTTAAGGTGATAGATATTTTATGATCTTCACTGATTATTGCTCAATAATGATGTGGATCACATTCTTGAAGGACAAAACATAAGCCTTTTGTAAGTTTAAAGCATTTAGGGACTTAGTTGAAAAGGAAAGTGGTAAGAAGATAAAGTGTCTGAGAACTGATCAAGGAGGTGAATTTACTTTAGAGGAATTCACTAGATATTGTGAAGACAATGGATTTAAGAGGCAACTTTCTGCAACTAGGACACCACAATAGAATGGTATTGCAAAGAGGAACAATCAGTCAGTTGTTGAAGCTGCTAGAGCGATGCTAATACAAGGAGGTGTAGTGAAAAATTTCTAGAGAGAAGCTGTCAGCATAACTGTATACACTATGAACTAGATATTGGTAAAGAGAGGTAAGGATAAAACTCCTTATGAATATTGGTATGGTAGATCACCTAATGTCAGTTATTTTAAGATTTTTGGCAGTAAATTTTTTATCAAGAGAGGTGACTATGTTGGTAAGTCTGATGCTAAGAGTGATGAAGGCACATTTCATGGTTACTCCACCAAGAGTAAAGCCTACAAATGTTACAACAACTGGACAAAGAGAATCATTGAAAGTGTTGATGTCTGAGTAGATGAGTGTCCTGAAGTTTAAGGAGAAACCAATGAGGAGAAGAAGGAAGATTAACCTTACATTTTGATTTTGGAACCAGAACTGGTGAAGCCAGGAGTTCATGAAGTGAATGTTGTAGTACCAGTTCAATCGAAACAAGTAGATTCTGCAGAAGAAGATGATGATAGTGAGGAAGAAGAATCTAAAGATAATGATCATGTTATTCCAAGGTATGTGAGACTCAATCATAATCTTGACTAGATTATTGGAGGTAAATATGTTGGAGTGTTAACTAGAAGAAGAATTAGAGAGAATTCTTGCATGATCTTCACTATTGATCCTAAAGCTGCTAAGGAAGCCTTTGGAGATGATCACTGGATCAAGGCTATGGAAGATGAGCTTGACCATATTAAGAAGAATAATACATGGACCCTTGTATCTAGACCATTGAATACAATTGTGATAGGTACTAAATGGGTATTCGGGAATAAACTGAATGAAGATGGAGTAGTAGTCAGAAGAAAAGCAATATTGGTATTCAAAGGTTATGCACAGGAAGAATGAGAAGACTATGGTGAGACATTTGCACCAGTTGCTAGATTGGAAGGTGTTAGGAATCTACTTGAATTTGCATCATATAGGGGATTCAAAGTATATCAGATGGATGTGAAGTCAATATTTTTAAATGGAATACTGAAAGAGGAAGTATACATTGAATAGCCAGATGGTTATGTTTTGACTGATGCAAAGGATATGGTATGTAAACTACTCAAGGCACTATATGGTTTGAAGCAAGCACCAAGAGCATGGTATGAAAGAATACATTCACACTTGATGAAGATAGGTTTTCAGAGAACCAGTGAAGACAACAACATATATCTCAAGACTAAAGTAGATAAGATATTGGCTGGTGAAGTGTTTGTGGATGATATCATTTTTGGAGGCAATGATGACATGAGTGATGACTTTGAAAATGAGATGAAAAGTGAATTTTAAATGTCTTTGGTAGGAGAGATAAAATTATTCATAGGTTTGCAAATTTAGCAGATGAAGAGTGGTATTTTTATCACAGTCCAAATATGTGAAAGAAGTATTGAAGACATTTGGAATGGGAGACTATAAACTAGTTGGGACACAATTGGTTACAGGTTGTAAAACTGTCTAAGGAGGATGATGCTGCATCCATTGATGAAAAGGAGTATAGATCAATGATAGGGAAACTACGTTATGTTGTCCACAACAGACCGAATATTGTTCATGCAGTTGGATTAGTTGCCAGATTTTAGAGAAACCTAAAGGAGACACACATGATTGCAACTAAAAGGATATTTAGATATTTGAAAGGTACTATTGATTATGGATTATGGTATCCATATGCATGTAACTTTGATTTGAAGGTTTATACAAATGCAGACTAGGTAGGAAATGTTGATGACAAGAAGAACACAATAGGAGGTGCATTATTTCTTGGAGGAAGACTTGTATCTTGGAGCAGCAAGAAGCAAAGTTGTATATCATAGTCCACTATTGAAGCTAAATATGTTAAAGTGTATATGAGTTGTACCCAAGCAATCTAGATGAAACACAGTTTGGAAAGATTCAAGTTGAAGATCACAGAACCCATAAAGATTTTATGTGATAACACCAGTGCAATAAATATCTCAAAGAACCCGGTGTTGCATGCTAGAACTAAGCATATTGAGCTAAAATATCATTTCTTGAGGGAGAAAGTGCAGAGTAAAGATGTGTTACTGGAGCATGTATCTACTAAGGAGTAGCTAGTAGATATATTTACTAAACCACTACCTAAGACTAGTTTTGAGTATCTTAGAGATTGGCTAGGGTTTGTGCCCTTACATGAGGTTGATTGAGCAGATGTGGAAGACATTAGTCCTAGAGCTAATTGAAGAATCTTGAAGCAAGATTGGTGTAGAGTGGAGCTACTCCACAGGGGGAGCATCAAGTTGTAGATTGTTGATGCAGAATAGTGAAGTATGACACTGCATGTTTTACTTTCACTTTGGCATTGTTGTCAAAGGGGGAGAAGAACTACATGATTATGGGGAGAAGAATTGTATGATTGATAGAGAGAAGAACTATAGCCAATTACCAGCTGAAGACATGGAGACTCAGTTGAAAGAGAGTACATGGTAAAATATAAACCAAGATTCCTATACCTGTGTATGTGCATTGATCTCAATCATCACAATCAAGGGTATTGATATTTGTATTACCATCAACACCAAAGGGGGAGATTGTTGGAATTTGATTGAAGATTACATTGATGACCTATTGTGTTGTCATTGATGTCAATTGAAACCGGTATTACTTTAGAAGCAGTGAGATCAGCCAGTAACCCTACTTGTTGATGTGTCAAACCTTAACCGATGGAGCTTGGTGAATTAGCTGTATTGATTTATTATCAAATGGTGATCGATAATGATTATGCCACATATCCATGTTGTATGTGATAAGTTTCAAGTGGTTTTTGGCATGTAGAGATAATGGTTTTATCTTGGGAATGATTGAATACATTGCATGAAGTCAAAACCAAGTGATGAGTTACAAGAATCAATGAGTGGTGATCAAGGAGCAGTCGAGGTTGTCTTGAAAAATGTGCAATGATTGCTATGTAATTCAATGGTCATACTTGAATTGATTTTTTTGTAATCTCTATGAGATCTTAGGTTTGTGATGTGTTACCGACCTATTGTTCTGCTTATAAGGTTGATGAGTTGTTTTGTTGTAGTGTTGGCAATTTTGGTTGTGTTAGTGTGATAGATTGCCAAACCAGAAGGAGTATCTGCAGTATGTGTGAAGGAAGATAGTTTCATGAAAAGGATCTGATCAAGCAGAGTAGTGCCATTTACCAAATCAACAAACCCCTATTATTCTCTAATAATTACAATAGTTAAATCCCTTAATCGAGTAATATTTAATAGACTTGGTGCTTTCTAAATCCTCTAACCAGGTGATCCATTAGCTTGGATTTGAAATCCTCTATTGAGGTTACTCTTAATAGGGTATTGCTTCTAACAGGGCATTATAGTCAATCCCTTAACTAGGTGGTCCCTAACAGGATCTGTTCTTAATAGGACATTTTGTAAAGCTTTAACAGTCTTGGCTCCTAACAGGGTGAACTTCAAAAGAGTTCATAATACTTATGGGTATTCATCCCCACCATGGTTTTTCTCATTTGGGTTTCCACATCAAAAATCATTGTGTCAAGTGGTGAATGGTTTTTGTGGTTATGTTTTGATATGGTTAATTTGCTTAACTATTAAATCCACTTAGTTATGTTAAGATGACTGACAGTTATCTAAAATGTGCTTTTACTATTGTTAGTAAAGTATTTTAATATTTTGGTTAAATGGTTTGCGAGTTTCAGATTTGTTATACTATTATTTTGATATGGCAGTCAATCGGTAAATTGTCAGTGCTATTGTAGTTTGTAGTTCAATGTTTAAACTAATTAGTCCAGAGATTGTTTTTGAGTTTGGTGAAATTTAAGTGATTTTTCTATCTATTGATTCACCCCCCCTTCTTAGTAGTTGTCTAGATCCTTATTGATTCATCATATCATCAATCTTCATGCACCAAAACAACTTTGAAACTTGTCGTGTGCATCATGCATACACGACATCTTCATCTTCGATCACCATTTGATCATAGATCATCACAATTGATTCTCCAAGATCCATCGGTTAGGGTTCCGCATATCAATTGGTTAGGGTTACTAGTTGATCACTCTGCTTGAATAACAATACCGGTTTCCTTCACTGCTTTACTACTGGTTGCATTACTGCATCACTACCGATTGCAATACAACTCCAGGTTTGGTTACTATTGACATCAATGACAACACTATACTTCATCAATGCAATCTTCATTCAATGCCAACAAATTGTAGGTATTTTATTAATAATGAAATTATTGTTAACAAAATATTACAAATACTAATCATGATGCATGTGTTTAATACAAACTATTTATCATCGTAGAGGATTTCAATTTTATATGAAGATTTTTGTATCAATATTACATTCATAATGAAACCATATATAAATGGTTTTATTTACAATGACTAAATATGCCACATTTTATCTATGGTTAATCATCTATATTTAATACAAATTATTGATTACATGGAATATTTATTTTTTATGTAAATTGGATTTATGTAGGAAAATCATATTTGGGTGAGTGATTTCATGATTTTGACAGGTGTTGATATTGTTAATGTGCATTTTGATCATTGATGTAAGTGTTGATAATATAACATAAACATTGAAAATTATCCCATCACACAACTACAAGCAAATGAAGATTCAATGTCACATTGTCTATGAAGGCATGCATTTTAATGTTATAGTGATCTTATGCATTACGAAGTTAGTGTTTTTGCACCTTAATAAACTTTATTAGTTATAAATTCATCTATTAATCTAATTTTATTTCAAGTTATATTTATTACAATTGTAATCACTACAAATCTAAACAAAATAATATAAAGAAATCTTAATTATCTATTCATATCTATATATGTTTATCTCAATACTTTCTTTTATCCTAAGGTTTTTTAAAACATATTCAAAATGTTCAAATATTAATACCTATGCATAACTGATTTTTATGTGTAATGTTTTTTTTTTTTTAAAGGGTGGCAGTGCCACTTAATATATTTTATTTATATATTTCTTTAAAAAAGCTTATTCAAAGAGCTCCCAGAGAAAAGAACCAGAAAGAAAAAATTTGATCCTTGCTCGGTAATACATAGAAAGGTTGTGAAGATTATATCCCTAATATGCCAAAAGGAAACAATATATCTCATAATGTTGAGAATACCAAATGCCACAAATCATTCCCAAGTATTGAATGCTTCCTGGAGTATGTTTAGCAAGATGAAGTCTGAACCAAAACATCACAAAAGTTGTACACATTTATAGAGCACCCCATAGACTACCTAACTTAAGCATTTAAATATATTGAAGTCCACATGATTCATAGATGCCCAAATCGACATGCATTCACATCATTCAAATACAACAAATCCACGGAACCCTACAATTGTAATGTTGTAAATTGCACCCATTGCAATTTCATGCTACATGGTCCTCTCTTTAGTTAAATTAAAAAATATATATAACCTCAAATCTTAATACTAAATATCAACAAGGATTCTTGTCACCTCTCATGACCAATTCACCAATCATTTGGTCTAGATTGAGATTGGATGTAAGTGTGCTATAGTAACATCCTAATGAATTTATGAAACTCAAGGTGGTGGTTTAGATGTTACAATTTTTAATTTTGGCACTATAATGCCCCTTTGTGCTCATGTTGATGTTAGGATAATTGGCTATTGAAATTTCTTGCCTTTTTGGATTCATTTATCTCTCTCTAATTTTCCTTCTTGAATTTTGAAAGAACTCTCTTGGTTATTCTTGCACTTCTTGAGCATTTCTATAGTAGACCAAACCACCATTTCTACATTTCTTCTTCTCACAACTCATCACCAACTTAACACCCACCATTGTTCTCTAATGAATATGTATCAAATCATAGGCTATTTCTATTCTTCACTCTATCAAGTTGCATCGCTTATAGTTTTTTAAGGCGGGTAAATATTTGGGTTTTCTTAAAATAAATCTATTTCCTTTACACTAGTGTATCATTTATTTCATGTGTGTCTATTTTGTCTACAATCTTATCTATGGGGTATCCATGGGGTTGGGGACACCAAAGAAAAGTACTCTTTGGTAATAGATTTTGTGTTTCATTTATATAGAACATTTATGCACTACACTGTAATCCTCAACCCATTTATTTGTCTTAGACAAAGAGCCCATAGAGATATCCAAAATGTCTCTCTAACTTCTACTTTCATCTTCTATGAAAAAATAGTTTAGCTAATTAGTTTAGTTTGTTAGACACTCATCTCCTTAAACAATGAACAAACTCAGAGGTTACAATTACTCAAGAGTTTGTTCTGACTAGAAATTTGAGACTTAGATATTTGAAGGGTTTCACTATCCTTCATAGTGGTTCATTTTTCACACTCTACACTATATATGTTATATGTTATGATTTTACAGACCTAAAATACCTAAGCTCTTAAATGATCAATTGGTCTAGACACCATATCAAGGTCTTAAATGTCATTTTAATTATGTAGAAAGGTCTTCACATGGTCTTTGGTAGCCAATTTTAAAAGGTTAATAGCATGCATTTATGATTAATCCTACTCATAGGGTATGGATGGAACTAGGAAAGTCCTTTATGTATTTTAACATTTTCTTAATGTTTTGGATTAAGGCAGAAATGGGTTTTGAAGGGACCCTAAAACACTTTACAAAATGATTCTAAGAGGAATAGAATCAGACATTAACATCCAAAACAGAATGGGCTGCATGGAAAAGCATTAGAAACAACAACCAAAGAGACAACAAAAGCCCAATTGGGCACAAAAAGACCAACAAGGATACCGAAGCTAGACATAGACAAAACCATCAACCAGAAAACAACATAGACCCAGTTAGATAAGGCTTTTGAGGGTCTCAACAACCTCAGTCTCAAGGAAATTCATTGTATCAATATCACTCTTCATTTTTTTGTAACCCACATTCTGAATAGCTACCTTTTTCTTCATATTCCCATGGGTCCTTTTGTAGGGTCCTTCGCCAACCTAAGCAACCTCAACATCATCCCCAATAATGACAACAACCCTATCCTTCTACTCCAAACTCTTCACCATAGTGCTCATAGCAACCGTAGTCTATTTGACAATCTTGTGACTACTCGCCATTATAGTTTTGAGGGTGTCCTAGATCTTGTTATTACCTTCCTCAACATGGGTAATGCGATCCTCCAACCTTTTCTTCAACTGATCAACCCCTTCACACATCTTCTTAATATAGTCCATAACTGACTTCTTCTTATCCTCTATCCAATTCCCCACATTGTTCTAATTACCTTGAGTAGAAATAAGAGGGATTGCTTCCATTTTACTTCCTAGGGATCTTTGGCTGATCCTTATCTCCTTTAGTTCATGAAATAGCCATTTGAACATGTTGAAAGTGTCAATAACATGTTCATGAGCCATGCCCAACACATTATCAAAATCCTCCCTCTTCTTGTTAAGCTCAACACTCTTAACATAATCAAGTTTTCCTAATGTTTTTGATTGAGAGAAAATCAAGTTTTGAGGGAGACCCAAAACCCTATACTATAGGTTTTGGAGGGACACAAAACCCTTAGATTTTGCACATTTTTGGAGCCAACTCATAGAGAATTACAACAAGATAATTCTCAAGCAACCAACAAAAATCGATAACCATACCAAATAAACTAAGAATTAAAGAAATGGATATGCAAGCAGAAGGTCAATGCCATCAAATAAAAAAGGTTTTTTCTAGTTACTCTTAACCATAAAAATTGGGTTTTAGCAAGGCTTTGATAACCTCTACAAGGATTTTCTAGGCTCCCTTAACCTTTACAATGGATTTTAACAAGACTCTTATAACCTTATCTTCTAGTGACATTAGGATAAAAAATAATAAACTAACTAGAAAAAAATTAACTTCCCAAAAATCCAAGAGTATGAAGAGGAATAAAGGATTTTGACAAGCTCCCCAAATACTAACCCTGGGTTTTAAAAAGACACCGAAAACCATCTTGCACTAGGAAACAAAGGCCTCCATATAATAAATCCTTACCTCACCCATAAATCTCCTCTCCACCTTAATAGAAGAGGATCCCACCTCAAACGCAAAAGAAGAGGAATAACCCACCAGAAGGAAGGACCACCCCTGATCCATCCTTGTAACCAAGCAGCCAAAGACAAGATCAACCCTTGGAAAGTAGCTTTATTCCTCTTCCACAAGGCCAATCTCCACCTCCATAGGTGATTCCACCACCTCAATAGGAACTATAAAATAAGAAGAAAGGAGTAGAAAGAACCAAACTCTATCCCTAGCCACAAGAAAAATCCTCACCATCCTAGGAGAATACTACACCTACATAGGGGCCACACATGATTGGAGTTCAAGGGAAAAGAAACACCAACCCAAAAGTGATCAAGGAAAAATAGAAACCACTAGGCCCAAACAAGGTCAAACATAACCCCTAAATTGAAAGTAACCCTTAACCAAGAACAAAAAGAATTAATAACCAAAATGTCACCTTGAAAATTATCAGAAACATACTAACTAAAAAAGAACAAGGGGGAGCCAAGAAAAAGGAAATCCCACAAGGCACAATCCTAGGACAAAAAAAAAACACCCAAATTCAATAGAGGCCCACCAAAAGTGAGAACACAAAACCTACCAATCGATAGATAGAGACCAAAAATGGGCACTACTGGAAATGCCTACTAGCACAAGCTAGAAAAGATAAAGGGGACAAAAAACAAGGCCCGACAGGCTAACCAAGAGACAACACACAACTAAAAACAAACATCACCAACATAAGTGGAAATAAAAACCCCAACCACAAACCAAGAAAGAAAGGCACTAGAGGAGCTAACAAAGAAAACAACCCCATATGAGAATGAAACAACACCCACCAAGATGACAAAAATGCAATTAGGAGGAGAACTTGCAACAAGCCCACCCATGTTGCCTCTAGACTAGATCACAAACCCATGCCCCACCCACTAGAAGGAAAATAAAACAAGAGAAGGTCATAAGTATAAAAGAAGCCCAATGAAAGGGCTCAAACATAAACATAAGACACCATGAAGAAGATAGAAGGGAACAAAACTGAAGAACCAACATAAAGAATGGCTAGGTCCAACATGACCTGCAAGGGACCAACCTCATCCACCTCATTCATGTATCTACATCCTCTACAACCTCCCTTACTACCCCATCACATTCGAAAACCCTAGTGCTCCCTCTACCACTCTCACACATTTTACTTCCCATATTCTCTTATCAAAAAAATCCCCATACATTTTCCTAATGTAGTTTTCTATAGTAGAGGGTATTAAATTGTAATCATGTTTCTTTAAGAATGGTTTGGTTTTTAGAATTTTATTGATAACTTATATATAATGGTAGCTTGAATATTTAAAGGCTCTCTTACTAATTGTCATAACCCTCTTTCTAGACCTTGATAAGACTTGCTAATATGATTAGTAATACTACTACTACCACCACCACCACCACCACCACCACCACCACCACCACCACCACCACCACCACCGCTATACACATAAATAAAAATGAATGCATACATGTAAATAAAAAGTGATCCATACAATTTTTTACATTAGAATTTTTTTCCCGTAGTGAAATGGTGGCATTGGAAGGTAACAGGACCAGCAGTGGTGATAGGAGCAGGCCTACCGATATGATAAATTCTAGCACTCAGGCCGCAAAGGTTGGATCATGGAGTGATGAAGCAGATATTGCCTTTCCCATAGAAATAGGTAGATTGCAATTTGTTCAGAAACTGGTTAATGTTGGGAAAGAAGATATATTCCAAGGTAACAGATATTTCAGACCGCAGATGAACTGTGGAAATCCGTATTCAAGTGATAACTAGTTCCCTATTGACCCACATAAATGGAAGGAAAATAGTTTCATTTGGAATAACAAAGGTTGGTTTCGCAAGGCTAAGAATCCTGCTTTCGAGGCCCTCAAAATGGGCATCCATCACCTAAATCTTGCATCCCCAGCACGATAATTGAGAGAGGCAATCCCCATTCTAATCTTATTCTAGACACTCTGAAATCTCATGGTAATTTCCAAATGTGGAATGGGTACTTTGGGCAGGATAACTCAAGGGCAGATCATGCCAAGTTTTGGAGATCCAACTTCTGTCCTAAAAATCAGAACCCTTGGTCAAACTGAGAGAGTTACCCTGACTTCCGATGATGGACCTTCCTCCCTCAGTGACCCCGATATCCTAATCTGGTAAGAAAAACCTCAAGACCTACCATCTTTTTGGATGAAAATAAAATTAATTCTTCTAGGTTGATTTTGCTTGAGTTTTGCCTTTTCATCAAGTGGGGCAGTGGAAAACGAGTTGAGGACAACTTTGAATCCTGGTGTAGAGAACAATGGGGAAAGGATATTAATATTAATATTCTCCCAAATGATTTCTATATGATTGAATTTATGAGAAATGAGGAGAAATGTCAAGCTAAAAATAGAGGTCCATATATCTTGGATGGCATTGAATTTCACATCATTGATTGGCAGCCCAATTTCAATCCCCGAACGCATGTATTACTAGACAACAAGGTATGGATAAGATTGTACAACTATCCCTCGGATTACTAGCACATTGATTTCATTAAGGATATATGCAAAAACCTTGGCACCTTTGTATCGGTTTAACATTTTGGAGGATAAATTATGGGGAAGCTTCCTCATAATTTGCATTAGCATAGATCAAATCACCAAGATCCCTGATGAAGTCAAAATTATTGGTGTTGGGAAGATTTGGATCAAGAAGATTGATAGCAAAGATTAGTTGCATATTTTTCCTAAATTCTTCTCCTTGGACCACACCGGCATTAACTATGATGTTTCGGCTATGATATAGCGAAGTTATTCATGTATGCAATTTCCTATTGAAGAAAAGTTGCAACCTAAACCTCCTATCTCCACTAATATTGGGGAAGATTTTTGCAATGCAACTCATGATAATGAGAATGTTCCATTTGGAAAATCCTTTGAACATAGCTCCTCCCTCCTCTGGCTAAAGCGAGATCCAATAAGATCTTCTCATGCTTCTGGAAAAGACTAAATCCTTATAGGCAGATATTGAATCCAAGTTAACGGATTCTCTTCCACCCTCGCCTCTTGTTCTTAAGAATCAACTGGTAATTGAAGATTGCAATTTTAACACTCAGGGTATCGAGGCTAGCACTCTAGGGGAGATGGGAGGGAATATTTGCTCCTCGGTAGGGATTGAATTGGACGATGGGGAAATTGAATCTTCCTCCTCAGAGGAGGATGAAGACTTTGAACCTAGCTCTGATCTTATATTGGAGGCTACTATAAAAGGTTTTGGGAAGTCAGACTCAACTATTGACAAACCAAATTTTAAGCCAAAAGGTGTGCGGGGTTGCAAATCAAAACAAATTATGCTAGCAGTGGCTGGTGCTGCCAGTGGTCAAACCAAACTTAATTTAGGGAAGGGAAATGCCCTTTCCTAGGAGAAATAAAACTCTTATCTTGGAATGTCAAGAGCATCAATTCCCCTGACAAATGGTGCTTGGTTAAGCACCAAATTGATGACACCAAAGGAAATATTTGGCTACTACAAGAAACTAAATGGAGTAAGGCTGAGACTGATGCTAAAATGAGAGTTTGGAAATACTGGAATGGGTTGTTTAGGCAATCGGATGGAGCCTCCGGTGGCTTGGGAATCATTTGGAATCCTATGAGTGTTAGGATCTCTCTTGTTGGGGAAGATAAGTATTGGCAACACTGTCTAGTTACTATTCTTGGATGGAATGAGAATTTCAATCTTTTCAATGTGTATAGACCATCTTCTACTAGTGATAAATGTGCCCCCTCGGATCTCTTATCCATCAAGTTGAAGAGTATTACTAATGGCAGTTATGTGGTATCCGGGGACTATAATGTGATCCTTTCTAGAATTAAGAAAAGTGGAGGTATTCAGTGAATTGGTATGTCCTAGAAGGACTTTTTGAATTTTGTTGAGAGGAATCACCTTCTAGACATTGTTCCTAAAAATGGAGTTTTCCCATGGATGGTCAAGAGAGTGGGTTTTACTAACATTGTTGAATGACTTGATTGGTTTCTTGTTACTTGTGAGTGCCTAGGACAAAATCTAGCTTTAGAGTCATTGATTCTCCTGCTTATCAGATCAAATCACTACCCAATTTGTCTAGAAGTTGCTATGGGTCAACCGGAGGGAGGTACTTCTTTCCGGTTTGAGAAAATGTGGTTTCGAGTGCCTGAGCTATATGATCTTATATATGTTTGGTGGAATGAACTAGTTTGTGGGAACCATTCAAGATTATTCATACTCAATAAGAAGCTCAAGTATATTAAGGTTAAGATCAAAGAATTGAATAAGAGCCAATTCAAGAATATTCATATGGAGAAATTAAGAATTAAGGCTAAGCTAGAAGAAATAACCAACTTTGTTATTACTTCAGGAATGAATGAGCATTTATTTATCAAAGAAAATACTCTCAAATCTAATCTAAAGGAAATCCTTCAGTGTGAGGAAATCCATTGGTGTGAAAAATCAAGTGAGTTATGGCTAAAGGAAGGTGACAAAAATACCAAATTCTTCCACCGGTCATCCATTGCCATTTGAAATAGAAACAAAATATTAGAGATTATAAGACCTAATGGAGTCACTGTCAGGAACTATGAGGACATTGCGCATGAAGTTGTAAGATTCTTTGATTCTTTGTTAAATGGTGATCATCAGATCGATCATGAAGCTAGAGCTAAAATTCTTAACTCAATCCCATCTGTAATATCTAATAGCCAAAATACAGCTCTCTATATTCCTATTTCAATTGATGAAGTAAGGAAAAGTACCTTCCAGTTGAAACCTGATAAAACTCCTGGCCCTAATGGCTTCCCTGTTGCCTTTTTCCACCATTTCGAGGATATCATTGCTCGAGATTTACATCTTGCAGTAGAAGAATCAAGAAAGAAAATGACTATGTTAGGTGCTATTAATCACAGTTTTTTGACTCTAATCCTGAAGAAGAAAAACCCTCAAGATATGAGTGATTTTAGGCCCATTGCTCTATGCAATATGGTATATAATATTGTAACAAAGATCATAGCCAACAGGTTGAAGCCCCTTCTTAAACACATTATATTAGATGAACAAAGTGGTTTTGCCCCTAGAAGATCCATTATGGAAGGCATTATCATTGCTCATGAAATGCTTCACATGGCCAGGAAAACCAAGGACTCCTGTATGATTTTAAAACTCGATATTTTGATAACTTATGATATGGTGGATAGGGATTTCTTATTTGATGTTCTTAATAAATTTGGCTTTTGCAAGGAATGGATCACATGGGTTACGAGTTGTCTATCCTCCCCCAAATTCTCTTATTTTGTTAATGGCTCATCTCATGGCTTCTTTTCCTCGACAAGAAGAATTTGACAAGGTGATCCAATATCACCTTTCTTGTTTATCATAATGGTTGAAGCCTTAGGTCGATCAATAAGAGCTCTTCAGCAAAATGATCATTGGATTGGAGTCAATGTGGCAATAGGGGTTGAAAAAATGACTCATTTGCAGTTTGCCGATGATACCATTATGTTTGGTTCAACATACATGAGGGAGGAAAGAACAATTAAATCATGCCTTGATGATTACTATATGGGTTTTGAGCAGAAAATCAGCTAGCACAAATCTGAAGTGCTTTTTGTCAACACTCTAATTAACTTGCAAGGTGTTTTATCAAGGATTCTTAATCTCAGAGTTTCAAACTTCCTTGGGAAATTTCTTGGAACCCCCCTCTTCATTGGTAGTAATAGAACTCACTATTGGAAGCATCTTATTGATAAGTGAAAATCCAAGCTTGGAATTTGGAAAGGCAAGTGGTTATCCTCTACTAGGAAGCTCACTATGATAAAATCGGTCCTTTCTGTGCTACCGGCTTTTTCCATGGCTTGCTTGAGATTACTGGTGGCAATTGAAGATGAATTGATCTCTCCAATGAGAAAGTTCCTTTGGAATGGATTGGATGACAAAGGGAAATTTACTTTGGTAGCTTGGAAAAAGATCTGCCAACCAAAAAAGGCAAGGGGTGCTAGCATTTGCCAAAGCTCGATTATGAATTTAATTATGGATGCAAAATTGGTTTGGGAAATCTATAGTGGTGGGAAGCAAAAATGGGCAAGGCTTTTGAAACATAAATATTTGGACTCCCTAGAGCCAAAAAGTATTCTCACTATAAAAAACCCCCTCAAAGGCTCATCCATCTGGAATTTTATTGTGGATAGCAGGGAAATCATAAGTGATCAGGTTACCTAGGATGTAAGGAATGGTAGGGATGCCTCCTTTTGGATTGACTCTTGGGCTTGTGAATATGCCCCATGTCTCAATCCTTCATTGCAACCTATTATGGTAGAAACTTGTCACCTTTGGGGGCACAATATCTGTGATTATGGTTATCCTATCCAAGAAAATGGTATTGCTAAATGGATATGGAGCTCCTTGGATCCCCTGGACTTGGATCAACATCAGAAAGACTTGTTTGCTGACATTCTCAGCAAAAGGATTATTTTCCCTTCCCTTGAAAAGGACATTATTACATGGTGTGGTTCGTCTAATGGTAAATACAAAGTATGTTTTGGTTACAAATTGAAAGAAGCAGCCATAGCCAAAAAAGATTGGCCTACTAATCATTTTTGGCATTGCCACCTCCTTCCCAAAGCATGCTCCTTTGTCTGGTTGGCTTGTGAGAAAAAGATCTTAACTAAAGAAAGACTCCATTTAATAGGTATCAATGGATCCAATAGATGCACTTTATATAGAGAGAAGGAAGAGACTATGGATCATCTACTTCTCCATTGCAAATTCTCCAGCCACTATTGGTGGCATTTCATGGGAAAATTGAGAATCTTTGGCCCCTTCCCATCTGGGCTAGATAAGTGGTTTTTGCAATGGCCTAAACTGATAGGTAAGGCTATTTTTACTAATTTTCTTTATATCCTTCCATCACTTCTAATTTGGGAAATTTGGAAAGAAAGGAATCATAGAATCTTCCAGGGTAAAGAGATGAGGTTAATGTCTCTTTGTGGGAAACTTGAGAATCACCTGACTGAGCTCTTGAATGAGGCTGCTCAATCCAAATCATTAAAGAAAAACTTGTTCACAGATTGGGATTGCAAGATTAAGCTGGCTCTTCAAAATCTTCTCATTCCACTGCTTTTTGGTTTGGGAACCCCGGTGGATCAGGTCAATCCAAGAGTGGGTGTGAAATGAGTTATGCTAGAGTCTAGGTGGAGCAAGGTAAACTTCGATGGTGCTTCTGCAGGAAACCCAGGTCAAAGTGGTATTGGTTGTATTTTGAGAGACTCTGATGGTGTCTGTATAAAAGAAATCTCTAAAAAGATTGGAGTTGCTACTAACAATGAAGCTAAATTCAAAGCGGCTTTAAGAGGTCTTCAGTTAGGAAAGGAACTTGGGGTATAGAGAATTCATCTAGAGGGAGACTCATTGAATGTGGTTAATGCGATCTATTGTAATAGCATCCCTAGTTGGCACCTTAATCAGTGGCTTCAACCGATTTTGGTGTTGTTAGCCACCTTTGATGAATTTTGGGTTAGCCACATCTATAGGGAAGGTAATGGAGAGGCTGATAGATTCTCTAAATTGGTGCTAGCCATTGGTGACCACCCCTGATCTTCCACTAGTGTTATGGCATGGTTGTCCTGCCAAGCAATTTGTTTTTTGGATGAGTTCATCGGCAGTTGTTTCTATCAATTCTTTGCTCCTCCCAGATGATAGTTCTATGTTGGAACAGTTGGTGATGTAGTAGTGCCTACACCAGTTGACATGGTATTCTCACTATCTCATTAAGGGGGGTTCTCTCTAGTTGGGTCTCTTGCTAGTTGTGCTCTTCTCTCTTCCTCCAATTGAGGTTCTCTCTGTATTAATCACCAGTTGTGGTGCAAACTGGTGATTTACTTCTTGGTTGCTGCTTTATTCCCACTCAACCTAATGGTTGTGGTTACTGGTGGATAGATCGACCGACTAACTTGATATCCTGTTAAAGTTTCTTCTTTTCTCCGAGATGTGACACATTGTCGTCATCATTGATCTGTGCTAGTTTGGGCCCTAGGTGGCATGTTGGATATCATTGGCATATGATGAACTAGTATGTTGATATGATGATAATGTATGTTGTCATTGATGTCAATAAGTGTAAGTGAACTGGTATGCAGATTGAAGAAGTTGGTAAATTGGTATGAAGAGGCATGAGGAGATTTAGTGAATCAGTGTTGGGGTTTCACTAAGTGTGATTATTGGTTGGTAGTCTTAGCTCTATGGTTATTGGTTTGGTAATAGAGCTTGTGAGATGAACCGATGATACTTTGTGATGAGTTAGCTAAGAGATGTGATCAAAGTGCCAAGTCATCTTTATGTGCATGAAAGATTGAGGCATAAGAAGATTGACCTCATTTGAAGTCTACCTTGGGAATGATCATTCTTCTTAGTGGTATAAGAGGAGAGCGTGATCAATTACTGATTCCCATGAGCAGTGATGAATGAATGATGCAGATTGTCTTGTGATATGTTTGAAATTGTAATGCTCTATGCAATATGTTTGGATGGTCAAGATTGGACTGCTTGTGTTGTAAACCTAAGATACTTAGGTTTTAGGGTTTATGCTACCGACCTATCTATTATCTATAAGGTCAATGATGTTTGGTATTGTAAAGTTGTTGGCAAATGTTGTGTGTATGTATCTAAGTGAAGAGATACTTGATACTTGCCAGACCATTAAGAGGTAAACTACAGAGTGTGATTGCAGAGTAGAGGATATGAAAAGGATCTACCTTGGCATGTAGTATTGTTATCAGATCATAGTTTTTTGTTTTGTCTTCTCATCATTTCAATAGATGGAAAATCCCTTTACCACGTAGCTTTAATAGGCTTATTGTAAAACTTGTAACTAGGTGACTCAAGATCATTGAGTTCTTTAAATCCTCTAGCGAGGTAACCTTTAATAGGGTATATAGCCATCCCTTAACCAGGTGATCTCTAATAGGATCGGTTCCTAGCAGAACCTTATTGTAAATTCTTTAACTGGACTAGTCTCCTAACAGGGTGAGATTTGAAAGAGTTCAAAACAAGCTTGTGTGTATTCATCCCCACTATGGTTTTTCCCATTTGGGTTTCCATGTGAAAAATCTATGTGTTATGTGTTATGCATTTTTCATGTGATGTTTATTAAGTATTTGGTTGAAGGATTATGCATGCAGGGTTAAAAGGTTATGGTATTTTAGGTATACCACATGCATATGTTTTTGGGTGAATTTGATGTTGCATAATCAATCGTATTTGAAGTATTTAGACCTATGAGTTTATGGTGTCTTGTGTCTTACTATGTTTAACTGGTATTGCCATGGTTAAGTTCAGTAATGGTGATAACCAGTTACTTTTGCTTTAGCAAGATAAGTTGTTATGAGAGTTTTTATCTGTACTGATTCACCCCCCCCTCTCAGTACCAGTTGGGGTATTTGATGTTCATCAGTATTCATCAATTGGTATTAGAGCACCTCCAGGTCCTTGATGATATAATCTTATCTGCTTGAGGTAAAAGATCCTACTATAATGATGAAGAGGGAAGGTCCTAAGTTTAATAGAGATAACTTTAAGATATGGAAGGACAAAATGAAGATTTACATCAAGAGTATGGGTGCTCAACACTAGAGATATGTTGAGAATGCTTATATGATTCCCGTTGGCACTTTGACTAATGATCAAAAGAGTGAAATCCTAGAAAATGGGCAAGTCATGGAAGCCCTTATCAACAGCCTATCAGATATTGAGTTTATTGATGTTGAAGACAAGGAGACACCTAAAGAAGTATGGGATGCACTAGAAACCATTTATGGTGGTGATGAGCATGTAAAGCAAGATAAGGAAGAAAGCCTTAGAGGAAAATTTGAAGACATGAGGATGGTTGAAGGAAAGACCATTCAACAGTATGGCATTAGGATTATGACAGTAGTTGGAGATATCAAAAGCACTGGTGGAACTATTGATGATGCCACTATTGTCAGTAAAGTTCTTAGATCATTGTTACCAATCTATGCAATTAGAGTTGCTGCTATCCAGAAGCTAAGATTTATTGATAGGAACAAGGTATCCTTAGATTCTATTATTGCAAAATTAACTGCATATGAGTTGAATAGCTATGATGGTAATGTTCAAAAGACTGAGCCAGCTTTTAAAGCATCTACTATACCATCCAGAAAAGGAAAAGAAACTAGTACCAGTTATGAATCCAGACAATGCAAAGATATAGATGATGAAGAGATTTTGATGGAGTTTGAATCTCTTCTTACTAAAAGACTTCTGAAGGGAACTAAAAAATATAGAGGTAAACTTCCTTTGAAATTTTTTTCTTGCAACAAGATAGGACATATAGCTCTTAACTGTCCTAACAATGACAATAAGGATAAATCAGAGAGGTTCAGAAAATATAAAAGTGGAAATCAAAGAAATTGTCTAGTTGCTTTGGATGAAGGTGTCACTGATGAAGAATTAGAAGATGAAAAAAATGAAGACATAGTGTTCGTAGCAGTAAAGGAAGAAGTGTCAGACAAGAAAGCTCTTGTCCCCTGCATTGATAAATCTAATGAATGGATAATTGATAGTGGTTGTTCTCACCACATGACCAGTGACCAGAGAAAGTTTCTATCTTTGGAATAATATGATGGTGGCGTTGTCAGATTTGGCAATGATGCACCATGCTTGGTGAAAGGTAAAGGATCCATCTCACTGAATGGTAAAAGTAGTGCAGATGATGCTTACTGGGTAGAAGGTCTTAAGCATAACCCATTGAGTGTTGCTCAACTGAATGACAAAGGATTAGTTCTGGAATTGAAAGGTGGAATTTGCAGTATAATCGGGAAGAATGGTGAAGTTATTACCACTGGTAAATAGATCAGAGGTAACTTATTTCAGTTGAATGCCATAATAAGTCGATGTCTAATGGCTAAGTTTGATGATAGTTGGATATGGCATAGAAGACTCTGTCATATGAACTTTGACAATATTGTTAAAGCCAGAAAAATCATGGCGGTAAGAGGATTACCATTGCTAGACAAACTTGAGAATTATTTGTGCAGAGAATGTCAACTTGGGAAGATGTCTTCCTCAACTTTTAAAGGTAAGTCTTTTTCAGCAGAAAATTTACTTGATCTTGTGCATACTGATTTGTGTTGTCCTATGAAAACTAGAAGTATTCAGGGAGATAGGTATTTTATGATTCTAACTGATGACTGCTCAAGAATGATGTGGGTCACATTCTTGAAAGATGAATCTGAACCATTTGGAAAGTTCAAAGCCTTCAGAGCATTAGTAGAGAAAGAAAGTGGTAAAAAGATAAAATGTTTGAGAACTGATCAAGGATGAGAATTTAGTTTTGATGAATTCAATAAGTACTGTGAAGATAACGGTATCAAGAGACAATTGTCTACCCCAAGGAAACCACAACAAAATGGTGCAGCAGAAAGAAATAATAGGACTGTAGTTGAAGCAACAAGAACAATGTTGATCTAAGGAAAGGTTGCTCACACATTTTGGAGAGAAGCGGTGAGCACTGCAGTCTACACTATGAATCGAGTACTCATCAAGAAAGGAAAAGATAAAACCCCTTATGAGTATTAGACCGGGAAAAATACTACTGTGAGTTACTTTAAAGTGTTTAGTAGTAAGTGTTATATCAAGAGAGGTGAGCATTTGAGAAAATTTGATGCAAAATGTGATGAAGGAATATTTTTGGGATATTCCACTAAGAGAAAAGCTCTCAAGTGCTACAACAATAGAACACAGAAGATTGTTGAAAGTATCAATGTCAGGGTTGATGAATCCCCTGAGGAACTTGAGGTAACATGTAGAAAAGAAGTAGAAGATGAATTGGGTATAGCCTTCTAGGAACCAATTAAGAAAGAAACTTGCAAAGATCTTAGTGTTCCTATACTGGTAGAAGCCACAGTAAGAGAAGAAGAAGAGGTTAGTGAGGAAGAAGAAGAAAAACTAGCAGATAAGGCTAGAATCATTCTGAGATATGTAAAGCTGCACCATGATCCAAAGCAAACCATAGGAGATAAAGATGCAGGGATACTCACTAGAAGAAAAGTGAAAGAAAACTCTTGCATAATTTATGAGTTTGAACCCAAGACTTCAAAGAAGCTCTTATAGATGAAGACTAGATTAAAGCAATGGAAGAGGAGCTAGATTAGATAGAAAAGAATGCAACATGGTCTTTGGTGCCTAGGTCAGAACATAAAAATGTCATAGGTACCAAATGGGTCTTCAGGAATAAGCTAAATGAAGAAGGCTCAATTGTCAAAAACAAGGCTAGGCTTGTATGCAAGGGATATGCTCAGGAGGAAGGAGAAGACTATGGAGAAACTTTTGCTCCTGTGGCTATATTAGAAGGTGTTCAAATGCTACTTGCATTTGCTGCATTTAAAGGATTTAAGGTCTATCAAATGGATGTGAAATCTTCTTTTCTGAATGGAATCCTAGAAGAAGAAGTGTACATAGAGCAACCAGAAGGGTTTGCCTTATTAGAAGATAGCGACATGGTGTGTAGATTACACAAAGCCCTGTATGGACTAAAAAAAGAACCTAGGGCATGGTATGAAAGATTACACTCTCATCTTGTGAAGATTGGATTTCAGAGAACAAGTGAAGATAGCAACATCTACTTGAAATTAGAAGGTGATCAGATTCTGATTTGTGAAGTGTTTGTGGATGACATAATTTTTGGAGGAAATGATAGAATGAGTCATGCGTCTACAGATGAAATGAAGAACAAGTTTGAGATGTCTTTGATAGGAGAAATAAAATTCTTCATTGGTTTATAGATTCGGCAAATGAGAGAGGGTATCTTTATTACCCAGTCCAAGTATGTCAAAGAAGTATTGAAGACTTTTGGCATGGAGGAAAGCAAACCAGTTGGTACACAGATGGTAACTAGCTGTAAACTAACTAAAGAAGATGATTTAGCACTGGTGAATGAAAAGGGGTATTGGTCAATGATCGGTAAACTGCACTATATGGTGCACAACAAACCAGATATTGCTCATGCAGTGGGCATAGTAGCTCATTTTCAAAAATGTCCGAGAGAATCCCACCTGGTAGCTATGAAGAGGATTCTTAGATAACTGAAAGGAACAGTTGATTATGGACTTTGGTATCCATATAATGGTGACTATAATCTCAAAGTATATACCGATTTTGATTGGGCAGGTAATGTGGATGACCAAAAGAGCACAACTGGTGGAGCATTCTTTCTCGGTGGAAGATTAGTATCGTGGACAAGCAAGAAGCAGAGTTGTACTCAATCTACAACTGAAGTAGAATATGTGGCATCATTTATGAACTGCACTCAAGCAATTTGGATGAAGCATGTATTGGAAGGTTTCAAGGTACCTATATCTGAACTGATGAACATATTTTGCGATAATACAAGTGCAATAAACATTTCCAAGAATCTGGTATTGCATGTTATAACTAAGCACATTGAACTTAAGTATCATTTCTTGAGAGAGAAAGTTCAGAATAAGGAGGTTATATTACATGTTTCTAGTAAGGAGCAACTAGCAGATATATTCACTAAGCTCTTACTGAAGACTACATTTACCTATTTGAGAGGTGAATTAGGGGTTCCACCCCTTCATGAAGTCAACTAAAAGATATGTCCTCTACATTAGTCAAGTACTACAATTACAAATATTTCAGAATTGATGTGTTGAAGGATGCTACTCCTTAGGGGGAGAAACATAGTAGATTTTGGAAGCTTATGCCTCCACTTTGGCATTGCTATCAAAGGGGGAGAACATATGAAAGATGTATGGGGAGAAGATATTTGATAATGTAGATACATTGATCTATGAGATTTTCAATTGCAATGCTACACTAAGTATTGCTATCAATGCCAAAGGTGGAGATTGTTGGATATCATTGGCATATGATGAACCGGTATGTTGATATGACGATAATGTATATCTTCATTGATGTTAATAAGTGTAAGTGAACTAGTATGCAGATTGAAGAAGTTGGTAAACCAGTATGAAGAGGCATGAGGAGATTCAGTGAACCGGTGTTAGGGTTTCAGTAAGTGTGATTACCGGTTGGTAGTCTCAGCTCTATGGTTATCGGTTTGTCAATCCAACTTGTTTGATGAACCGATGATACTCTATGATGAGTTAGCTAAGAGATGTGATCGAAGTGTCACATCATCTTTGTGTGTGTGAAGGATTGAGGCATAAGAAGATCAACTGTGTTTGAAGTCTACCTCGGGAATGATCATTCTTCTTAGTGGTATAAGAAGAAAGCATGATGGGTTACTGATTCCCATGAGCACTGATGAATGAATGATGTAGATTATCTTGTGATCTGTTTGAAATTTTAATTCTCTATGCAATATGTTTGGGCAGTCACGATTGTACCCCCTATGTTGTAAGCCTAAGATACTTAGGGTTTATGATACCTACCTATCTGTTGTCTATAAGGTCAATGATGTTTGGTATTGTAAAGTTGATGGCAAATGTTGTGTGTATGTATTCGAGTGAAGATACTTAGGGTTTAGGGTTTATGCTACCAACCTATCTATTATCTATAAGGTTGATGATGTTTGGTATTGTAAAGTTGTTGGCAAATGTTGTGTGTATGTATCTAAGTGAAGAGATACTTGATACTTGCCAGACCAGTAAGAGGTAAACTACAGAGTGTGATTGCAGAGTAGAGGATATGAAAAGGATCTGCCTTGGCATGTAGTGCTATTATCAGATCATAGTTTTTCCTATTGTCTTCTAATCATTTCAACAGATAGAAAATCCCTTTACTGGGTAGCTTTAATAGGCTTATTGTAAAACCTGTAACCAGGTGACTCAAGATCATTGAGTTCTTTAAATCCTCTAGTGAGGTAACCTTTAACAGGGTTTCAGCCTTTAACAGGGTATATAGCCATCCCTTAACCAAGTGATCTCTAATAGGATCAGTTCCTAGGAGAACCTTATTGTAAAGTCTTTAATCGGACTAGGCTCCTAACAGGGCGAGCTTTGAAAGAGTTCAAAACAAGCTTGTGGGTATTCATCCCCATTGTCATTTTTCCCATTTGGGTTTCCACATGAAAAATTTGTGTGTTATGTGTTATGCATTTTTCATGTGATGTTTATAAAGTATTTGGTTGAAGGATTATGCATGCAGGGTTAATAGGTTATGGTATTTTTAGTATACCACATGCATATGTTTTTGGGTGAATTTGATGTTGCATAATCAATCATATTTGAAGTATTCAGACCTATGAGTTTATGGTGTCTTGTGTCTTATTGTGTTTAATCGGTATTGCCATGGTTAAGTTTGGTAATGGTGATAACCAGTTAGTTTTTCTTTAGCAAGATAAGTTGTTAGGAGAGTTTTTATTTGTACTGATTCACCCCCCCCTTCTCAGTATTGGTTGGGGTATCTGATGTTCATCATTATTCATCATGGCAAGTGGATATAAGTTTACTTTAATTAATATCTAGTTACAACTAGATCTTTTCAAGATTTGCCTATAATCACCTATGGGTTAAAGTCGGTCGACATTAAGTTGACAAGCTTGGCCTCAAATGTTGTTTAGATAGTGGCATTTCATGTGTGTCTGTATTCAATTGGCATGAACCACTTGCAGGTTGCCATATTTTTTGGTTTGATGTCTTTCTATTTAACAATGGAATACCCTCATTTTTCCATCAAACAGTTGCTTTCTTTTCTAGGTGACTTGCTATGGAGACCCCAATTCTCCTTGAGGCTACTTGTCACCAAATGGCTTTCGTGGGCAAAATCATGGATAGACGTCTGCAAGAGGTCCTCTTCTCTCGACATCCTCTTATTCTCCATAGCCTTAAGAGGATTCTGGGAAAGGAATTCCTTTGTGGCTTATCACAAGTACAGAGCCAATACTGATATCCCGACATTTTTTCTTGCAATGATAATATACATGGGCACTAGCAAGCAGAGAGAAAAATTGTTAACTCAAATGATGTTCAAACATCGCTTGTTGGGGGAAATTGATGTTGTATTGGACAATATTGATGCCAATATGAGAATTTTGCTTCCCCAAAATTACTATATGTCCTTTGGCAATGGGGTGGAGGTGAGGAAGCTTGTGATTGTTAACTCCCTGGATTTTGATGCTCTTCAAGCAACCTGGCCTATCATTACTAGGAACATTGAATTCTTGCTTAAAGTGGTTGGAATACAAAATGGCTTCACGTCAGAATGGAGGGCAAAATTTCTTCATGATGAAGAACTAGCGGGTGCTGTTGATTTTGGGAATTTGGAGAATGTAGAATTGGTGGTTGGTAATGACTGGGGGTTTGGCCTTGGTGAGGAGTGGTTCCCAAATGACTATCAACTCCCCAAGGAGAAGGCAGAATCAGTGGCTCACTCAAACTGTGGCATTGAATTCCCTATTGTCCTCAATGCATCTCATGATCCTGTGGATAGTGCTTCTAAAGACTCCCTTTGACTCCGGTTGTCATCATTCTCTCTGGCCTCTCTGAATTTATTATTGTTAGTAGTTGTTTCAAAGCCTCTGTTATCTACCGCTAAGAGGTTTCTATTTGTTGTCTTGTACTCATTCAGCCTTCAGTGCTAGTTTCTCTTTGTTTAAGGAATCAAGGTAAGCTAGGGGGTTTTCTTCCTGGTTCTTTCCCCCTATTGCTCTCACTAAATTGGGCCTTGTATTCTCTTTTTTGATTAATACAAGGGTGCTTCGCCTCTGCAACTATTTACTTATTAAAAAAAAAAAATTAAATAGAAATGATAAATTAAATTAGGTTGAAATTTTTAAATAAACAAAATTAATAAGTGGTGACACACATGAGCTCATAAATCTATTTGGAAATTATTTATTTACTCAACATATTAATTGAGCAATGGTGTAGGAGAAAAGAGAAGATTCTAGAAACGAATTTCAAATTCGAATTTTGAATGCATCATCAAGTGTAACCCCTACTATGACATTAATCATTTTGCATGGAATTATTTTGGGAAAAAGAATATCGAATTCAATTAATTCTTTTTTTAATGGGAAATGGCTCTTTTTTTCTATATATTGAATTCTAGATTTTCAAAAAAGGGGAGTTCATTATTTTGTGATAAAATAGTCTTTGAATTCTTATGAAGTTAGTTTCAATATCATGTTAGCTATAAGAGAAATTTTGTAGTCATATTGCATGATTTTTTGAGGTTTGGAGAAGATCATTACTAGGCTACAAGGCAAGGATTGAAGAAGGATAGCTAGGAAAACAAGAGGCGATTCAACAACAAGATTTAGGTTTATTTTGTAGATTCAAGTTTCCTCTTTCCATACTCACTTGTTCTTCTTTCAAAAAGAGAAAAGAAGGGGGGAATTACTTTTTATTTTCGTGAATGATTTATTCTTTTATGGATAAATTTGTGTAGTTTAAGGGAAAAGGATTTTTGATATTTTGTTTAAACCAAAAAGAGGGAGGGTTGAATATTATAGGATTTGATTTTCTCATACCTCTCCAAAAGAAATTTCCTACTTTTATTTTCAGATTTTGGTTAAAGATTATATATGCATGTATCCTTATTTCAAAAAATTGATAGAGGAAATATATGTGCATTTTTTACCCTCTTTTAGATTCTTTCTTTAAAAAGAAAAAAAATAGTACATATGAATGTAAATATTGTTTAAATCCACATTCTTTATAGAAACCATTCTCTTTATCTAGTCCTTTTATTTTCGAATTCCTTTTTTAAAAAAAGGTAAAAATTTAATGTTCATAAAAATTCTTTACTTACTTTGATGGAGCTTCTAGGGGTAACTCAAGGTTGGCTGGGGCTGGTATGGCTATTTTTGACCACAATTTAGTCTTAATAGCTACCCAATGTCATGCCCTTGGTTCCCAGTCAAACAATTTTGCTGAATCCCAAGCTTTGTCCCTAGGGATTAAAAACCTATTAATTCAAGGGGATTCGATGGTCATTATTCAGAATCTTTTGAGCAATAAGAGCAATTGTTGGCATTTGAAGTAAATATTAGATCATATTTTGGAGAAGTTGTCATTCTTTGATACGTTCTCATTATCTCATTGTTTTAGAGAACTAAATAGGCTTGCAGATTTTTTGGCTACTATGGCAATTGACACTGGTGCTCATCTTAAGTCTATGGAGGCAAGTGACATTCCTCAAGATATTCTTCTTGGGTATTTGATCTAATCCTAAGGGTTTAAGGTAATTGTTTTGGGTTACCTATTTCCATTATCTCTTGAGGTATTCATATTATCCTCTACTCTAATCAAATTTTATTTGTACCACATGTGTAGATAGGAGGATGATAGGCTCTATTATGTTTTTGTTTACATATGGAGTATTCTTACAATTCTGCATCTGGGCTAGATGATGGTGTGTATATCTCATGAGTTGTGCTTAACAGGTAAATTGCAGTTTGCAAATCATTCTAAAGATCAATTCAAATTCTGTTGAGGCAAGAGTTCTCGGGTATTTGATCTAATCTATGGGTTTAAGGTAATTCATTTAGATCTATCCATTTCTATTATCTCTTGAGGTATTCATGTAATCCTTTACTCTATTTAGATTTTATTTGTATCACATGTGTAGATAGGAGGATGATAGGATATATTATGTTTTTGTTTACATATGGCGTGTTCTTAAAATTTGCTTCTGGGCTAGATGATGGTGTGTATATCCCATGAGGTATGGTTAGCAGGTAAATTGTAGTTTTTGCCGAATGTGCAATTTATCCTAAAGATAAATTTAAAATACTGCCAAGGTAAGGGATATTCCTTAAGGCTATGTGGAAGGCAATGGGATGTCTTGTATAGGCCCTCTATCTGATGTAGAAACCATATTTATACTTTAAGTATCAGTCATTGAATAAAGTCATTTATAGGGTGAGGATGTGGCTGCTCATGATATTTTCTCAAGGTGGCGGCATGTGTGTTTTTTAGCATTCTTTTGTTTTTGGTCCTTCATAGGTTGTGGCATGCTTGTAACTCTTTAATGTGTAGTACATTCCTAGGCTATAATTATTTGTTAAAGTTTTTGTACTACATTGTTGGCCGCCTTTTGTGAGTTTTGGCCATGGCAAAATTGGTTTTATGTGATAATAATTTTTTGAGGGTGGCATCCTCTCCGTCTAGATATTCATTTATGATTGTCAGTTTAAGGGTTGTTAATCCGTGTGAAATGTTTAAATCAAGGAAGGTTGCAATGGATATTTTGTATTGCCATTATGGGAAGTTAAGGGTGGCTTTCTCATTTATATTATCTCATTTACATTATCTTGTTAAGTAGCATTTTACATTTATGTTTCTATGGTTTTTTTTGGAGCTCTTCCTCCTGCAAATGTCATCTTCTCTGTCCATTGGGATATACAGAGTGTTTTTAGAAGCTGGAATAGTGGAGGAAGAGAATGTGGACAATTTTGTCAAGCTTGGTAAGGTCTTTAATTTGTTTTCTCCTACGGTGGATTTTGAATTCCGTAGACTTTTGGGGTGTCGATGGTTGGAAGTTTTCCCTCATATTTCTTATGATGAGCTTCTGTCTCACTTTGTTACAATTTTCTATGATGTTTTAATTGATGATGATTTGGTCTGCCTCTTGGTTTTCACATTCATTTTTCCAACAGTATGTAATTGGGCCTTGATTTCTTTTGCATTGGCTGATTATCGCTTTGATGTGGGGTATTTTTATTATGGTGGGTTTCTTCCTCATCATGAGCTCATGGTTAATGGTTGGTCTGGTCAATTATTGCATGAATTAAGAATGGGATTGATATGTGACTCCATGGAAGACACACAGGCTTCTATGGATTTTCTGCTATATCTAGCTCCTAATCAGTATGTGGATAAAGCTTGGGTCATTTTTGAGGCATTGCACTCATTGATCACCTTGAGCTTTTTGTTCTTTGCTCCTGCTTGTTTGGCTTTTCCTCTAAGGGTTATTCCTCCTCCGGTCTCAACTCATGAACCTCCAGAGGAGAGCACTAGCTCTTGGTTTATGGATATTTGACTATTTTTTTGAGTTGGTGGAATGGTTTTTTGTTGATGCAGATTTGGGAGTTTCTTTGGCTACTATTATGCTCGAGTGTTTAAATATGGTTTTGGCAGGAACTTCTACATCACTAGTATCTCCTTGGTGGTCCTTATGTAATCTTGATGGCATTTTTGTTCAGCCCTTCATTTGGCGGTAGTTTCATTTTTTGTAATTGTCCTATGGGACCCTTGTATAATTTCTAGAGGTAGGGGGTGGGGTGATCTATCTGGACAGCAACAAATGATGTAAGGGTAGTGCCTAGTTTTTTTATTTTTTTGAAGGCTACAATTGAAGGTTTTCTTGCGGGTTCTTTCCTGCCAGTATGCCTTTTTTTGAACCCGATGCAAACGTTTTTATGAATAATATAAGTTTAGTGGATTTTCCACTTTTACCAAAAAAATAAAATAAAATCATTATTTACCTCTGTCAAAAAAAATAATTAAATAAATAAACAAATATACATATTCTTTGAATTCTTATTTTGAGAACTTTATTTTGTATTATCCAATTATTTACTTCTTTTTTAAAAAAAATGTTATAAAATATATTCAACAAATATAAGAATTTATTGAATAAATTAAATAAATTATTTTGAATCCTACATTATTCAACCCTCCCTCTTTCTAGTTTAAACAAAATATCAAAAATCTTTTTCCCTTAAACTATACAAATTTCTCCATAAAAGAAAACATCATACATGCAAAATAAAAAGAAATTCCCATGGGCCCTCCCTCTATTAAATGACACTTTTCCTAAAAATAATAATAATAATAATAATTCGATAATAATTAAAGTTTCTTTTAAAATAATTAAAATTTATTATATTATTAAATGGTTAATTATAGTTGGATTTTAATAATTGTATATTTAAAATTATTTATATATTTTAGTATATATAATTAGAAAATTAGTAATATTATAAAAATTAAGTTTATGCAACTAGTTGAAATTTTATTTATATTTTAAGTTGTTTGAATGGTTCAACATTATTATTTAAATTAATTAAAAGAGATTTATTTTAATTAAACGTTTTCTTTAGTGTATGGTAATCTAGATTATTAAAAACATATTAAAGAAAAATTTAAGTGGTAATTAATCTTTTAGGGAGAAGTATAATGAGTCTAACTCAAGGATCTCTTATTAGAGTTTTACTAATAAAGATTTAATTTGCAAATTTGGACCTTCCCTTCAATAAATATTTTATTATTTCCTTAATGATGGAAAATGAGTCCCTTTGGTTTTTGAATGAATAAATATTGCAAGAGGCAAATGGTCAATTAACACATAAGACAACTAGATGGATAATCAAACATTACGGGACACATTGCCTCGAAGTAGATTTCCTTAGAATGTAGATATAATAGTTAAATCTCCTTATAAAATAAATTAGTTTGAATCAGGAAAACAAAAGAATGGGGAAATGATACATCTTGGATAGCTTTTGCACAAGTTGAAAACAAATGAAATTATTCAAAGTATTGGTTCTTCAAGTAACACTAGTTAACTTCAAATAAATTCTAGTAGTAAATAGATCCCCAAATACTTTTCAAACATTTAAGTTCTTTATTTATTGGACAACAAAAAAATACCCTTTTGTATACTTCAATTAGTGCAAAGTATTAACGGTTAAAAGGATTTACCTCCCATATAAATGTGTTTAGATACATAGATACCTTTTTATGTTTTTCAAGTAATAAGAGTCAATGTTTAGTTAAAGATTTCCTCAAATCGAAAAGTTGAATATTTGATTGTTTCTTTACACAAGTTAAATTTCAAGATATAGAGTATACAAGGCTATTGAGAAAAGTGAAATATATTAATAGCTAAAATTTGTATAATTGTATCTTCTATCTTTTAAGGCACATAAGACTAGTAAAAGTAGAAGTTACATTTACATTGCAAAGTAGTTAGTATAGATGAATCTAATTAACATCTAAATTTGAAGATGAATTGCATAGTTAAATTTCCACAATGGTATAATCTATTTTCTAAGAACATTAGTACTAATTAGGAAGCTATATATATATATAATTTCAAATCCATGAAAAAAACCAAGATAGTTTAAGCAAATGGAAATGAAACAAAAATTGTGAATTTTTGCATGACAATATTAAACTTGACTAATTTTGCCAAACTCAAATTTAATACTCTTCTTTTGTTGTAATAAAAGTTAGATTTGGTTATTCTAGATTTTTGGATTCTATCTTAATCAAGCAAATAAGCTTTCAAGAAACCAATCCTATAATCACTTGCTTAGGAAATTAAATAAAAACTTTTAATTGAAGTAAATTTTAGAAGCAAGCATTAGCTCACTTCTAAGAATTTGAGATTGATAAGGTTATCATTTGTAGGAAATAGCTAATTAACATTACTTCAAGTGGAAGGATTAGTTGGTTTATCAATTATAATTTTTGCAAAGAATTTGACATTAGACCAAGAGCAAGGAGTGGATTGATTAGAATTATTTAATAGGAGCCTTATTATTATTTACAATGGTTAATTAGCAAGTATTTAGAATCTCTTCTAATCTTTCTTTCAAATATTTAATATTTAAAATAAACGTGGTTACTTTCAAGATTAATGTTAAATAGTTTTTCCCCTTCAAACAAGTATTAAATTCATTTTCAAAGTATTGTTGTTTGATAATTTAATTTTCTTTCAAGCAATTCATTATCTTTCAAGTAAATAGTTTTTATTTCAAATCAATTAGTATCTTACAAGTAATTCAAATTATTTTTATAAGCTACAAGTATTATAGCTTTTAAGAAATTAGTACTTTCATGTATTTAGTTCAAATTTTAGAGTTAATTATTATCATAGTCTACTCTCAAGATAATACTATTAAAAAATAGTTGATTTGTTTATGTTCCTTTTAATTACATAAAATTTATATCTTAGTTTTAATTTCAATAAAAAATTCCTTTCATGTAATATTTTCATTTTCATAGTTTTTGATTAAGGTAAAAATAGGTTTTGAAGGGACCTGGAATACTTTAACAATAAAGCATAGAGTAGTCTAGCCTTAATAAGGCATTAAGCCTAAAAGAGACCACAAAAGACCATGTTGCCTCATAAGATATACAATAAGCCTCAAAAAAGTGGGGGCAAAAAAAAAGATAGACCAAAATAATAGAAACCAGTAAACATTAGAGAAAACTAGACAACAAAAATGCCAACAACAACACACCCAACAAAGAGGCAATAGAGCACCATCAGTAGTTCAATAGATTCATTGATTGTGCATTGATAGAAAATTAAGAATTCGTCAAACCTAAAATAGACCCAAACTGGAAGAGAGCAAAAAGGATCTCCAAGTGCACCCAAAACATGTGCAAAGAGAAGCCTCTAGAATAATGCGGGGTGCCCATGATGTGTTCATAACACATCAAGCTTGAAAAACTCTTATGACAAAATCAATCATGACAAATTAACTTCTCTATTGGTTAGGCTATCCAACCTTAACAACCCCCTCACTTAATCATCCAAAAAATCCCCTTTTCTTGATATAATTTTATCATAAGCTTGAAATCCAAAATTGGCAAAGTAGTCTACAACTTTATTACTTTTCCTATATATGTGGGAGATGTGACAACTTTCGAGGGAGTCAATTATTTTATGGGATAAGCCAATCCAACTAGCAATATTTCACGAGGGATTGACTTCTTTTTTGAGACACTGAATAATTATTTTAGAATACCCTTCAATCCACACCTTGGTACAATTTGTCTATTTAGAAAGAAAGAGAGCCTGGTCGGCACCAATAGCTTCAACAACGTGGTTTGACTAGCTACCCAAGGGGAGTGCCACTACTAAAATACACGTACCATTACAATCCCTAATCACTCCCCCACACGTACCATTATTTCCCTTCGCTGCCTCATCAAAATTAATTTTAACCCAACCCAAAGGAGGCACGTGTTGGAATTAGGAAACACTAAGAGTGGGGCTGAATTAGTGTTCTACCAGTAAATGAATTTTCAAATTTATTATTCTCAGACCACTGGAAGCAAATGCAAGAGAGTAAAATGTAGAAACACAACACAATCAACCACAAAATCATAACACTAGGATTTTTATGTGGAAACCCAGAAAGAGAAAAACCACGATGAGATTTGAAATGACAATATTATTCCACTATGGCTAGTAGTAAAATAATATTACATAAAGGGGAATGCACCTATATTTAGGCTTACAACCTAGATCTCACTGCTCAAATTACAATATGCAAGTCTCACTGACTTACAAATCATTTACAAAGATAACTACAATGATTGAACTCCAAAATAGCATCAATAAATCCATGGATGAGTTCCGATTAAGAGCGTGTGCACAAAGATGGTGGTCAGAAAAGTGGACACCACTGAAAAAAAACTTGGAAAAACAAGCAGTGCGTACGCGGTTTTAAAATTTAAAATTCCACATACGCGCTTAGGTTTGTTCTTCCAAAGCCTAGAAAAGGTAGCGCGTACACGCTAAGCTTAGGAAACTAAGCGCGTATGTGCTACGCCTAGGAAAATTAGCACATACGCACTGCTTATAGGAAAATGAGCATGTACGCGTTAATAATCCTAGTAAAACTACATACACGGTGCTTGATGAAAAAAGTTTTAAAAAAAAAGTGGGTCCTCATTTACCCGAAAAGTGCATTTTTTACTTTCTTTTTTTCCCATTTTTTAAGCTAATCTGTGAACGGGGTGCGAAATTTGTCCTCAAGCTATGGATCAAGGTTAGTTTTTGTTTTTTTTGTCTTTCTTTCTGGTTTATGCAATTTGTTTTACATTTTAAATTTAATTTCATTAATTTTGATTAGGTTTTTTCATTTTTTGTTTCAAAAACCAGATTCTTCTAATCCAGAACAAGAACAACCAAATGCACCTCCTAAAAACCCACAAGAACAACCAAATGCACCTCCTAAAAACACACAAGAACAACCCCCAATTCCTTCTTTTGACTACACAGCCGAAACACAGGAAGAATTAATTAATCAGTTAGGGAAAAATACATTCAAAATCAATAGACTGATTGTAAAATTGAAAACTTCTGAACTTGACCATCATCAATCCCTCACCACTAGCCTAGAAACATTAGCTAGTGGTGCCATAGCTATTTCCACTGAAATTACCAAATGGGGAAGCTTTAGGGATAGGTGTCATCAATTCTATGCCAATGGGCTATCATACGATGGAGTTAAAAACAAAAATATTTCTAAACAACAAATATGTGCCCTTTTTGTTGACCCCAAAACTGGTCAGTCATTACCTCCTAATGCAAAGAGGTTTCCCATACATTGGTGTACCAATGTGTAGATGAAGAATCATTTTTGGCAAAGGTGGTGGATGGTCTTTGACGATCCACCTTGTAATAATTATGAGGTGCCATTATATTTTTTGAGAAAAATATATTATGAGTTTGTGCTCAATGTGTGCCCAAATTATTTTGACATGAGAGAGTTTCATGTTAGAGGTGGTGGCTCTGCCCAAGATAGACCTAGAGCCCATAGGCGATTAGCCATGGAGATTCACTGCCCCCTAGCACCCAAACCCAAGGTGCATCAGGTTGTCCCATTAGAGCTGAAAGAGTCGATGAAGCTACAGACTCTTCAGGCAACCATAGCATTGACTGGTGCCATCATCCAACATGGGACATCATTAGCACACCCTATTGTATTAGATGATGAGCCGTTAGAGGGCGACAGAGAGCCCATCGAGCATATGTGTGTTAGTTGCTCAGGGATATGCTTGGGGATAGATGATGCAGTTGGTGTAGATGGATACTCATATCATTTATGCATGATTTGTGGTTGTAGATGTCAAGCTCACATAGTTGAGGATGTCATGCTGATAGATGAGTTGATGGACATGGTGTTTTCCCATGAGCCATAGACATAGGGGTGTTGATTTGAATTCATAGCATTTTATTTATCAGTCACTTTAATTTTGTAATTACATAAATGAATTTTCATTTATACATCGATTTAAATTGAGATAAATAATATGCATTTCAGGATGCAGCAGCGGTATCCCATACACCTCCCCTAGTTACCATAGCTGCAGCTTTGACGCCTGAGGTATAAATTTTGTAACATGTTAAAATAGAATAGTACACTTTGAATTCAAAAAAATACAAGATATACTAACTATATTTAATGCTCGGTCCAATTTTTGGTTTGTAGGTGTTGACAGGGGACGAAATGTCATAGATTGATGACATCATGTTGTCGGTGATTGATTTTGGCCTACAAGGCTTTGTAAAGCTCTTTTTATGTATTGTTTTGATGGAATATGCAAGTCATTTCATTTTAGATTTTTAAAATTATGTTTAATTTATTATCTATACTAATATCTCATGTTAATTTTCTGTTTTTAGGGCACCCCATCCATGTCTAGGGCTCCTCTGAAGAAAAAGAATATCTTGAAGATGCCAAAATGTGTGAAGAAGGTAATTGAACACATTTTTAGTTGTACAATTGTTTGAAAATGTTGAAATCAAGTATTAGTTGGGGTTTGTAAATTGATTAGTGTTTTTTGTCTATTTTACATGTACATCAGCCATTGAGCTTTGTGGATATGTTGAATGCACCTGATTCGCTTGTGAATCAAGAGAGGGCGGAGGTATGTATCTCTACTTTATTTTCTTGATTTCATGATTATATGCATGTGTACATGTGAACTTGTGATATATTATAATCTTTTTTTTTTTTCATACAACAAATATCCATACCTATTTCGTCAATGGCGAACCCTCCTCCTTGCACTGGAGAAGCATATCAGGATCCGATACACTTTTGTTTGATATGTAAAATTAATTGTTTTCAACCTTCAATACTTATCATTATATTAATTGTATTTAATCTTTGTACATTTTTTGTATAGGTAATAGCGACTGTTTCTACATCGATGGTGAGCCATCCTCAGTCCATTGGAGAAGCATCTGACACACAGGTACATCATTGTTCTCTATATTATAGCTTTTAAGTGTTTTTGATATATTTATGTTAGTACATTGTATTAATTGTACATTTAATCTACAATAGAATCCTTTGCGGTACAACCATAACGTGGATCCATTTAAGTATGTCTTCAAGAAAACTCCTAAGAGTGACAAGGAGGGGAGAGCGAAGACATTAGCTCTTAGATCAGCCGATGAGGTAATCTACATTTCAATTGAAAAGGAATTAAAGTTAAATGCATAGTTATGATGTCAATTGTGAACTATTTTCTACAAAAGAATTCTAACTTGGCTTTTGAATTGTGGTTTTGCAGCCATCTACAGAGCCGCGTACTACGCTGAAGAGGCTTGATTTTGATGATCCACTAGAAGTTTAGGATCATATAGTGTTAGTTTTGGTCATAGAATGACCAATACATGTAGATATAGTCTACATTTTTATTGTATATCGATTTGGACATGGCATATGCCACATTTTTGTAATACTTGTATTGACTTGGCAGACATGCCTTTTTTTATATATATAAATATTGATATTTCATCCAATAAATGTGTAATGAGTTCATTATTTTATATTCATTGTATTTTGTGGTTGTCCTTTTATAAATTTAAATGAATATTTGTATATGTAATCAACAATATGAATATAAACAAAAAAAATATATGATATAAAGCATTGCAATCGTGGAATATGATTTGATAAAATTTCTAAAATGTTGAATTAACCATACAAAACTCCTTGTATTCAGTTCATTATTGTGTATTCATTGTATTTGGTGGCTGCCCTTTTATAAATTTAAATGAATATTTGCATATGTAATTAACAATATGAATATAAACAACAAAAATTGACAATATGAATTTAAACAACAATGTGTTTGGTGCGAGAGCACCCTCACTCTCACAATGGTCAAATTTTGTTCCTCGTGTGCACAAACAGACAATGCGAGCGCATCCATGTGGGCATGTTTACGCTAGGCATGCCCCTGTCATGCATCCTAAAGCACCAAAACATTAAGAGTCATACCCTACTGGTGAGATCTCTCAAGTGCCCCGAGTCCAAAAAATTATCAAAATTGGATGGACTGTTTCTTCCAATCCACAACTCATACGGTCAATTTGTTTGATCCCATGGGGTCATGTGAGGCTCTTCTACAATGGCCTATCTTAGTTTTTGATGACTCGAAGCCATTTTGAATTAGTAGCATTTTTTCACCCGCTCAAAAAACCGTCAGTTGCTTACAAGGAAAAGTTGCAAGATTGGCTAGAATTGATTATGTTCCTCATGTGCACAAACCGACATCATGAGTGCATCTGAGTGGGCATGTTTACACTAGGCATGCCCCTATCATGCATCCTAAAGAACCAGAATGTCAAGAGTCATACCCTACCGGTGAGATCTCTCAAGTGGCCTGAGTCAAAAAAATTATCAAAATTTGACAAACTGTTTCTTCCAATCCATGACACATACCGTCAATCTGTTTGATCTCGTGGGGTCACTTGAGGCTCCTCTACAATGGACTATCTCGATTTTCAACAACTCGAAGTCATTTTCAATTAGTAGCATTTTTTCACCTGCTCAAAAAATCGTCAGTTGCTTGCAAAGAAAAGTTGCAAGATTGGCATGTTTACGCTAGGCATGCCCCTGTCGTGCATCCCAAAGAACCAGAACATTGAGAGTCATACCCTACCGGTGAGATCTCTCAAGTGCCCTGAGTCTTTCCTTTTGTGCCTCTCATTGTTCCATCATTCCTTGCTTGTTCTTTCCCATGGTTGAGATTAGTTGACCTAAATCGAATCATATTACATATATATGTAAAGAAAAGTTCAAATATAAATAAATAACCATAAGTATGCATCTTATCACTATTTTTTGGAATCAAACTATTAAAAAATCACAATTTAATCATTTGAAACCATGAAAAAACAAAAAACTAATAAAAACAACAATTCAATGATTTGAAATCATGCAAAAACAAAAATTCACTTACTTTTATGTATACAACAGTGATAGAAGTGCAGACACAGTTCCAGTGAGGCCTTCAACGATCTCAAAAACTTTTTTTGAGGTCGTTGAGGCTCTTGGGCAACTAAAAATATGTCTATAAACCATGTACGTACTACAAAGATAACCGCATATGTGCTACTAGGCCATAAAATGTTGGCAAGCCCAACGGTATTCTTGACTAATGAGTAATAAGTACTAGCGTACGTGATTATGAGTAAAAAGTACCGCATACGCGCTAATAAGCCTTAAAATGTTATGAAAGGGGTATGGAGGAAGGGAGAGG